>NC_062217.1:169461722-169808597 GCF_902686445.1 Sciurus carolinensis | reverse complement strand
CTCAGGACTCATTGCATGAATCCCTGCTTCTCCAGGAGGAGAAAAGCAGACAAAAGTAATACTTGTTTCTTAACAGCAGATGTGGAAAATATAGTAAAGGATAAAGAAGAAAATTTCTCATATGCCCCAAATCAAGAGAGAGAAACATGGATAAAATTTTAAGAAATTTCCAGAAATATAATATTTGAATTTATCATTATTGGACGTGGTTTGAGTGTGCATATTTATGGATGTGTTCTACCTTTTTAAACTCACAGTTATGATTTTCCTACATAATTATATGTGTGTACACATACTCATAAATATGAACACATACACAAACCACATCCTTAACTGTATTATAAACAATACTAGCATGAACATTTTTGTGCTGAAATCTTTCTTTCAGTCTCTAGTCAACAGTTTATCAACATACAAACACTACTTATAAATCTGTTTGGGAAATTCTCCTACTTCTTGTCCCTGGACATTCTGATGAATGGTGAGACATTATAGAACTCAACATGGAACCTGGACTCAGCATTCCTGAGGTAGACTGGCAGCCTTGCCACTGACTTCCTGTGACTTATACAAATCACTTAATCTCTCTGAGCTTCAACTTCCTCATCTGTGAGATTTAAATTAAGGGAATGATAATGTCTTCCCATCCTCTCAACACTCAGGGGTCATCATGAGAAGCAAATGAAGGCACAGATAATGAGACTCTGTATGGGTAAGGAATTCCCATCGCTTGCTGTACTCCAAAAGAGCTTTGCACACATTTTTCTCTATTTCAGCTCAGACCTTTGGCTTTGGTCTCTTGGAAAGGCACAAGATGACTCTAAACATAGGAAAAGAAGTCCAATAAACTGAGATAAAGAATTATTTCCCTTTACTTCATGAGACCCTTTGGGACAACTTGTGTACATATGAGGATATTTCATAAATAGGGTTTTGCTCAAAAAGCCCTGTGTTCCCTTAATCTTTATAGTAGCTACTCCACTTTTGGCTGCTCTTGATTATTAAGTTTCCATTTCCTGAAGAATCATTTGCACATGCATCCTGACTTTGGTTAGAACTGAAAACGGAGCCAGACATGGTGGCAAACACCTGTAATCCCAGCATTTCATGAGGCTGAGGCAAGAGGATGGCAAGTTCAAAGCCAGAGCTCAGCAACTTAGCAAGGCTCTATGCAACTCAGCAAGACCCTGTCTCTAAATAAAAATATATTTTTAAAAAAGGGGGGCTGGGGATGTGACCCAGGTTATTCTCCAGTTCCAAAAAAAAAAAAAAAAAAAAGAAGAAAAGAGAAAAGAAAAAAAAGGAATTAATAACAGGCCTTTTACCAATGTTTATCCCTGAACTTCACATATGAAATATTAGTTGGAAAGATACTCTTGCTCTTTTAGTCAAGTGCGTTGACTGGATGGGGTTCTCTCTTCTTTTATTAAGGCTATTTTGATAGCTTTGCAAAAAAACTCCTTGAGAAAGAAGCAATGGAGGGACAGGCTTACAATTTGGAATCTGATTCAATAACCAGTTCTTTTGCCAAATCCAGTCCTAAATGTTTTCTCCAGACAAAACTCGGAGACAATAATAACATTGCCATTTTTGGGGAACTTATCTTGAGATGGTCCTGTATCCAGGCCTGCCGTGTTCATTTCTGTTCCTTCATTAATCACAGCCATGACCGAGCAGTCTCCCCAGGCCAGACTGTGCTCAGCTCAGTAAGGCCCCCCCCCCCCTCGCCCTTGAGGTGGCTGGAGTGCAGATAAACCCTGCACTGCAGAGCAGATGTGTGCTGCGATAGAGGCAGGCTTGGGGGCCTGCAGTCCTTGTCCTGGAAGGCTCCTCACAGAAGGAGCACCTGAGTTTTGAAGGATGGGGGTGGGGGTAGAGGGCTTTCTGGCACTTTCTTAACCTTCTAGTCAGTATACCCCCTTTCTGGAAGAGGCTGAGCTTGGTGCAGTCGGGAACCAGATACTTCCCCTGCTGCTTGGCAGACCTCCTCAGCCAATTCTTTCCTCCCAGGTGCCATTTGCAGCAGAGCCCATACCCGCCCTGTGGCGTCTAGGTGTTGAGCAACAGTCCCTATTTTAGGTCATAAAGACTATGATATGGTTTAAATCGAAACCACAGCAGTTCACAGCTTCTCCCAAGGGGAGCCTGAGGGAGTCAAGGTCCATCTTTTCTGTCTCCCACACTCCACCCTCCTCAACCTGCCAGCTGCTCCCTGTGGCTCCCCTGGACTTGAAGCAGGGAGGAGGGAGGAGGGTCCAGAGAGGAGCAAAACTGTATGGTCACTTAGCTTGTTATTCTCTGTGATGGCAGATGTCAAGGTGCCCTCTCTCTCTCTCTCTCTTCCTCCCTTTCTCAGGATACACTGCAGGTTAGGGACCCACCCGCCCCTCCAAAGCTACCCCTGACATCACACAGGCCCTGATGCAGGTGAGTCAGTCAGGCTGACCTGTCCCAGTGCCCCCAGCTCCCAGCCCTCTGCCCACTCCTTCAGGGGTGGCATCCAGCCAACTCTGATTTACCCAAAGCTTTTCCAAGTTCACCACTAGTAGCTCTGCCGGGGAGAACTGCAGTTCTGCAGATGTCACCCTGAGGGGTAAGCCGAGAGTCTCCCCTTTGGGCAGCTCCCACTCCCTTGCCTTGAGGAGGGAGGGCCTGGGAAGACCCACAGCAACACGCAGCCCTTCCCAGCCGTTGGCGGCACCCGGTGGTGGGCTGGGCAGCAAGCCAGCTTGCGGAACCAGTCTGACTCACTTAGGTGTGCTGCTGCTGGGATGTGGCCCGTTCCTTTCTTTAGAGTGAGGGGGACTTTTGTCACCCACCAACGGAAAAAGTTATATAAGCAAATGAGACTCGTTTCAATCAACTGCTGAGGATTATTTGACAGGACTCACTGCAGGAAAGGGCTGTTTTGTTGTCAGTGTTGAAATTGTTTTCATAGCTAAACAGAGAGGAAAGCACCTGGAGTGCGGAGTTTGCATGGGTGACTCCATGGTCCCGGCCCAGAACCCTGCTCCCAGCATGGAGGAAGCACAAGCAGCCAGGGGCCGGGGCTCTGCAGGAGACCTGTCCCACAGGTCCAGCTGGACTGGGAGGGCTGGCTGGCAGTGACCAGGGCACTCTGTGCCAAGGCTTCTGGAGGCAGGGACCTTCAAGGAGCACCCATGGAGGAGCTGGAGGCCTGGCACAAAGCAAGTGCTCAAGTTTTCCAGTCCACATTAACCTTGCTCTTCAGCCAAGAGGAATGCAGTACTGTATCTTTTTATTAAGATTTTATTTTTTTTCTTTTGCAGTACTGGGGAGAGAAACCAGGGGTGCTATACCACTGAGCAACATCCCAACCCTAATTAAAAAAAAAAAAATTTTATTTTGAGACAGGGTCTTGCTAAGTTATTGAGACTGGCCTCAGACTTGTGATCCTCCTGCTTCCTAAGTCACTGGGATTATAGGCATATATACCTGGTTTTTCCAAGAAATTTTATGCAATTACTGTGAAGACAAAGCAAAATTTTTTTCAATTGTTCTTCAATTTCAACATAAGAACAAGAGAAATTGAGTAAAATTGGAACTAATATTTTATATCTCAGAGGGACTCACTTTAAATTTTTTAATTGTACTAGATTTGCCACATAGGAATAATCAGCATAATTTTATTTCATTCTTTACCAAGCAAGTAAAAGATATTAGAAGGGGTTTTGGGTTAAAATGATTGTATCTGGGCTGGGGATATAGCTCAGTTGGTAGAGTGTTTGCCTCACAAGCACAAGGCCCTGGGTTCAATCCCCAGTACCACACACACACACAAAAAAAGATTGTATCTAACTTCTCTTCTTCCTGAAATCTCACTAATACTGCAATAAAGGGATTAAAAACAAACAAACAAACACAATTAAAAATTTGTAAAGACAGGACTGGAGTTGTGGCTCAGTGGTAGATCACTTGCCTAGCATGTGTGAGGCACTGGGTTCAATTCTCAGCACCATATTTAAATAAATGAATAAAATAAAGACCTATCAACATTAAAAAAAAGAAAGTTATTTTTAAAAAATCTGTAAAGACAGAAAGAAGAGAAAAACAGCAATATTTTAGAAACTCGAAAGTCAGTGAACTAATAATGGATTTAAGAGGCCTAAGAAAGGTAACTCCCACATTAGCCTTGAAAGGCAGGACCTAATGGTAAAGGCAGTGCCCTAGACCAGGGGACAGGGTCGAAGCCATACCCTTGAATTCCTAGGTGCCCTCCTTGTCTATGCGACTGGAATTCTGAGATTTTGGCTAACCAGGAAAAAGTCCCAAAGTTACTGACAATAGGAGCTCCCTCAATAAGTGGCCCACCTGAATATGCTGTGGAGTACAAAGTCAACGAGTTCCACTTCTACATATAGAGCTTCCAACAAGGTTTGTAGTCCTTACTTTATCACAAATAGATAACTGAGGATTATTAAATATTTGCAAAAACCATAGGAAACCAAAAGAAACAAAGGGGAAAATACTTTAAAGGAAATAGAAACTAGGTACAGAAAAAACTAAATTAAAAAATATATATCATGAGAGATATCACATTCATGAAACAAGAACAGGATACAATGAAAAAGTAATATTCAAATTAAAAAACCTCTTGAAATGATGAGTACAGAAATTAACTCAACAGAACCCAACAAGTACAAAAAGGCAGCAAAAAAAAAAACAACAAAAAAAACAAAACAGAGCTGGGGATATAGCTCAGTTGGTAGAGTGCATGCCTTGCATGCACAAGGCCCTGGATTCAATCCCCAGCACCACAAAAACAATTTAAAAAAATACAAAGCATGAAGACCAGAAAGGAATAAATAAAACTGTATTTGTAGACATGATTGTTTACATTAAAAATCAAAATAATCTATAAAAAATGAGTAGAAAATGACAACTCTTACAGAAGAATTCCAGTTAATAAATGTAGAAGGAAGGAAAGAGTAATACAAGATCGCCATTAAAACACCACAGCAATAATTGTTGCAGGCAAAATTCACTGATGAATGCTAAATTAGTGAGCAAAAGTTTAAGCAGAAAGAGGATCTTTGCCTAGTCTCAAAAGTATTGTGTCCAAAATAATGATTTCAAAAGGAAAAATAGTAACTTTCAATGGAGAAACCCAGCAGACACCACTTCAGCCTGTCACCAATAAGACATTTTAACATCATTTTTTCATTGGAAGATGTGCTGAGCTGGACACTAGCCCTGTGTCATTCTTCCCAGGAAGGCACAACCTCAATCCAACAATTAGAAAATACCAGACAAACCCAAACAGAGAGATAGATGTTCTACAAAATAACTAACTAGTAGTCTTAACAAGTGTCAAGGGCATAAAGGACAAGTAAAGACTGTCCTCAGTCCCAGATGGGAAGAAACTAAGAAGACAAGACAATTAAATGCAATGGAGGCTCCTGAACTGGATCCTGGCTCCAAGGAAGACATTAGTGGAAAAACTGGTGAAAGAAAAATAAGTTCTATACTCTAGTTAATATTATTAAATTCTTACTACTGATTATTGTTCTGGGCTCTTACAAGGGAAGCCTTGTGCAGGTTGTACAAGATCTCTCTGTATATTCTTTGCAAGTCTTTTCTAAGTCTACAATGATCTTAAATTTAAAGTTGTTAGTTTTAAAAATAGATATTTGCATTCTTTTTTGTTTGAACTATCTGTCCACATTCACTCATTAAATTGTTTTCTTTTATAGAAAGACTTCTAAGCAGTCTTTTATTCATTAAGAACATGACTGTCATTTGTCTTTTTGTTTCTGATTAATTTTAAAGCAAAAACATTGCATCTGTTTTTGTTTTTTGGTGTGAGAGCTTGAACTCAAGGATGCTTTACTACTGAGCTGCATCCACAGTCCTTTTAAATTTTTTATTTTCATACTGGGTCTCACTAAATTGCTAAAGTTGGCCTTGAACTTGCAATCCACCTGCTTCAGCCTCCTGAGTCACTGGCATGCACCACCATGCACTACCATTATAGGCATGCACTACCATGCCTGGAAAAATTGGTTTTTTGTATTTTTTTTTACTGAGACAAATTTATTAGGTTTTCTTTTGTGGTTTCTGCATCATGCCTAGAAAGTGTTCTTCTAATGTATTTATGGTTTTGAGTTTTACATTTAAATGTTTTTTTCTTACTGGAATTTATTTTGGGATATTCATTTCAAATAGTTACCTAGCATTTTCCATATTTTTACTAAATTATTCAACTTTTTCTCACTGATTTGAAATGCCACTTGGAGTATGTACTATATTGATTTTTTAAGAAATTTTTTATAAATAGCCATGAAAACTCAGAAATGACTGTGTAATGAGGATGGAACTGAACCAACCTGGTGTTGGAGTATGTTGTAAAGCTACTAGTAATTATGACCACTTACGTACCAGACTATGAGTGCATTGACTACCAGGGCTAGTTCATCTCTGTGCACAGCACAGTCCTGGCTAAAGTAGGGTATCAATAAATATTTGTTGAATGACTAACTAAACGAGTGAACAGAACGAGAAAGGTAAAAGAAACTTGAGAATCCACTCTGTCTGGGGGGCTTTGCACTTGTGTTTATCTTTTCTTTTCATCCCCCTACCCAGCAGTCTATACCTGAGTGAACGGGCTCAGAATAGCTGGGCCAGGAGCATGGAGCTGAACTTTGGCAATGACTGATTGCCCACTGAACCTCCAAAGCCTCAGAGAAGCGTCCCCCTGACCCCTGACAGGCTTCTCAGCCCACCCACCTGGCCAGACCTTGCAAAACCTGCTCACTGCCAGCTATGATCCAAGCCACATCCCAGTTCATTGTGCAGGGACAGGGTCCCAGCCCAGGACCCATGGAGTGTTCTGGAATCCTAGTTTCCAGTCTCTCAAAAGAACAGTGGCCAACACCCCTGGGCAGGGACCCAGAAAGGAGCCTCCTGAGTCTGTGCTGGAAGGCCTGACGGAACAGCATCTGATGCACAAGCACTTGGGGGTGGGCAGGTGGGGTTCCAACCCAGGCCATCTGCTGTGCATCTTAGGCAAAGCCTTCCCCTCTCCGAGCCTCATCTATAGAGTTACTACCGTCTTTATTGATGTGAAATGTACAAACAGTGAAATTCACAGACTTTACAATTCAGTGAATTTTGACAAAGTATAAGACAGAACATTCCTGAACTCCAGTGAATTCTCTCAGTCAAGTCTCTATCCCTGAACCCCTTTGGTCCTAATCAGGTATTACCAGACACGAACCTTAACTCTTGGACTTCCTACCAATGGAATCACATAGCACACACTGGTGTGTGTGGCTCTGATCAGCGTATTTTTGAGGTTCATGAACATCACTGCTATCTGTGTATCAGCACATCGTGCCCTTCAGTCTACATCCATTATCACACACATACCATCAGATATGCGTCCCTTCATCCATCTGTGGACATTCTGACTGTTTCCAGGGGTGGTGGTTGTGATTAAGGTGCTAAGAGCATTTTTGTTCTCTTGGATAAATTCTCAATGGCTACAGCACACCCATGTCTCCTTTGAGAGATTTTTGAAGAACTGGGCACACCCAGCACTGCCCCTTGGTTCCCCTGCCTGTTCCAGCCCATGACTGAGGAAGGCAGGGACTCTGCTGGCCCATCCCTGCAGAACGCAGGCCTCTGCGTTGGCCAGGCTGGATGTTCCCAGAGCCTCACAGATCCTGGTAGCTCTTCCTACCAGGTCCTCCTTCCTGCCCTTCTCTGGCACAGGGCTGAGAACAGCATCCCCTCAGAGGGCTCGGCCTGCCCCTCCATCTCCCTCCTAGGCACTTCCTTTGTGCCTAACCCTGTCATGACACCCACCTCTTGTGAGACCCACGTAGCTCCCCCTAGGGTGAAATTGTGGGTCACGCCCTGCTGACGTGGGTGAGAACACGTCAGAAAGGTATGGGTGGCGTGGAGTGGGGCCTCTACCTGGCAGCATTGGCGGGGCAGGGAGGTGGGTCTGCAGCCTGGAACTGAGAAGGGAATTTCCTCCCTTGACCAGGTCAGGCCATGGGCCGGAGGCAGCAAGAAAACCCTCATGCCTGGGCAGAGGGAGAATGGGAAAAAAGGGAAGGAGGGAGCGGGGAGGGAGGAAGGAACAGAAAAACTGACAAATCATCTTGCTCTTTACAGGTTGTAAGATGTGTGTCACCTAACACATCAGCTTTTGATCTCAGAACGCCCCATGAAGGAAGCAGGTAATTACCTGTCCATTTAACAGGAGAGACTTGGCCTCTGCTCCCTAGAAAGCTTTGGTAAACCATTGTGCACTTTTGGGGGTTCACAGTCCCCTCTATGTATATTGGCCTGGCCCCGAATCCTCATGTTCCAGGTCGGCCCTGCTTTACAGACTCTCAAATGCCACAGCTGCTGAAACAACTTTTTTTTTTTTTGAGAGGCTTCTTGTGTCCTCCAGTTTCCTTCGGGTGACCATGGTGTCTGAGGCAGTGACCCACTCTCTCATGACCATTCGGTCGTCCCTTCTAAGTCCTTGGTATGCACCAGGCATTGTGCTGTGAGGTATGGATGGGAAATACCCGGCATATAGTGGGCCTCACCCTAGGAGCCAGTAGTGACCAAGACCCAGGTCCTGAGGGCAGAAGGGCATAGTCTGGGGCCCCAGCAGTGGGAGAGTTGTTTTTTTTTTTTTTTTTTTTTTTTTTGGCGGTGCTGGGGATCGAACCTAGGGCCTTATGCTTGCAAGGCAAGCACTCTACCAGCTGAGCTATCTCCCCAGCCCCGGGAGAGTTGTTTTGATTGCTGAAGGGGGCTAATGACTGCAGACAGCCCAGGGATTCAGGAGCCCAGCAGGGTGTGGGGAGTAACTCTGGGCAGTGTGGAGGTTCTTAGGAGCTGCAGTCATACATGAGTTTCTAGAAGGCTGGAAACAGGTTGGGGGCACCAATGGCTCAGGGAAACCAGGAAGTCACTGCCCAGAACAGAGGGGGATACAGAATGTTCCAAAGCTTCCCTCTGCCTGGAGCAAACCTCATCTCCATGTGGCTCCCTTCACTCAGCTCTGATGTCACCGCCCAAAGAACCTCGGGGGTTGCCCCACCTTACTGGCTCCCCATCCCACCCCAGCCTGGTGCCCCCAACCTGGTCCCCCTTACAGCACTTGTTACCACCTGAGATCATGCTGTTCTCTCCTCCCCACTGGAGGGGAAGCTCCCTGGGAACAAGGTCCACATCTGTCTTGTCCTCTAGGCAAGGCGCTGTGAGAAGTTGGAGAACGTCCCTCACCCTCCATGAAAGACACCCTCATCAGAGCTCATCAGAATCCCCAGAACTTGGGGCCGGGGCTGTAGCTCAGTGGCAGAGCACTTGCCTAGCATTTATGAGGCACTGGGTTCGATCCTTAGCACCGCATAAAAATAAATTAATTAAATAAAGGCATGTTACCCATCTACAACTACAAAAAAAAATTAAAAAAAAAAAAAAATCCCCAGAACTCAAGAATATGTCACCATACAAGGCTAAAGGGCTTTGCAGTTACGACTAAGTGTCTTGAGATGGGGACACATTCCTGGATCATCCAGGTGGACCCAGTGCCATCACAGGGTCCTTATGAGTGAAAAAGGAGCAGGAGCTGGAGTCGAGGAAGAGGTGCACATGGCGGAGCAGAGGGTTGCACAACCATGAGCCAAGGGAGGGCAGCCTCTGGGACCTGGGAAGGCCGGGAAGTACTCTCCCGCAACCCTCAGAGAGCCATTCGACCTGATTTAGCCCAGCAAGACCCACTTCAGACTTCTGTCCTTCAGGACTGTGAGATTTATGTGCTTAAAGCCACTGAGTTTGTAGCAGTTGCAGAATGAAGACCATCTGGAGCCCTTGGGGCCCACCAAGGGAGCACTCCCATCCCCACACTGAACTCTCTTGGGGAGACAGGAAGAAAAAACCTCTGTCATTGTCCCTGAGGGAGGAGGAGTCACTCCTTGTGAGGTGACCAGGTGAGGCCTGCCAGAGCGGGCAAGGGAGGGAAAGAGCAGGGGAAGGAGGTGGGAATAGAAGAGAGAGGACGGTAGGCTGGGGGAGGCAAGCTGCCACATCCCCCAGCTAGGGAAGGCGGCTGAAAATTGGCACCACCACCCTCTGCCAGCAAGGCCGGTCCCCATGGGGTCTGGCCCCACTGCTGGAATGGGGGAAGAGTGGAAAGAAAGCCTGCCTTGGGATTTGGGTTCCTACCTGGCTCTCACTTTAGAGCTCACCAAGGCCAGATCCTAGAGGTAGGAGAGTAAGTAACAACAGAAATAGGGCATCTCACGCGGTAACCTCAGGCTTAGGGAAGCTGAGCGATACCTGGCTGGGTAGTGTGTACGCTGGTTTTTTTCCTGTACATGAGTGAAATCATACTCCGCATTCATGTTTTTCCCTACTCCATATCGTGCATCTCCTTCCATGTCGGTGAACGCGCAACAACTTGATAGGCCCCCTTCTTCAGAGACACAGGGCCACGTTCCATGGAGGAGGTCCCACAGTCCAGTCCATGCATCCTAACTGAGGGACGTTTGGCTGAAAGTTTTCATGTCTAATGACGGGAGAGCACACGGCGCCCACAGATGGGTAGCCTCTCAGCCACATGCCACCACAGCCTTTGAGGCCACCTGACCTCTTCCACCTCCTCCCACTTTCCTCCTGGAGCCTAGCCCTATGCGCTTCAGCCACTGCCATCCAAGGGGCCATGAGATCTTCCAGTTAAGCACTACACCTGAGAAATAAGTTGGCAAGAAAGAAAAGTTCACTACCTGTGTGAGTGAAGTATTTTTTCTTTCTCAATATGCTGCCTGACTTTGGACTATTAAAACCCACACTGAATAAAACGACCTTGGAAACTTCCCTGGGGGGAGGGGTTCCTGTGTGGTTGAAACCCTGATAAGATATATTCAGAGAGCAGGAGCTTTGAGGGAGGATTCTGATGTATACTCACATTTTTCAAGTTCAAGACAAATTAAATGAGGAAAAAAAAAAATTCCAGCAGAGACTGGGTGTGCCTAACATTGTTCAAATATCTAGCATATGACTAAGGATCTTTTTTGGAATATTGGCTCTTCTTGTTCAAAAAAGCATTGCTGGCATGTAATGTGAGTAGTTTTGCCTTTTTTGTTGTTTTTTAAGCTTATTTCCCCCTGCTCCCTAGAAGCAGCAATCTGAAGTCTATTTCCTTAGCTAAATATTTCTTCACTGAGGCGCATGTATCCACACACATTGGCACTTGGGGGCAACTCCTATGCCCAACCAGATTGATTGCAGCTGTAAGATCAAATAAAAAAGAAAAAAAAACATACAAGATTTCCTTGAACTTTCTAGAGCTGATAGAAAAGTTGAAGGGACCCTGGCCACCAGACAAGGTCTCCTGTGTGGATGGCACCAGGAGAGGAACCCTGCCAAGCTCACCAAGGACCAAGTCCACAACATAGCAAGTAGCAGCTCCATGGCCAGAAGGTGGTAGGTGGCAGCTACATGTCCATATCTGCTGGCCCACATGGCGCCCCCAAGCCCCATCTCTTGTGTTCCCCACCACCCAGCAGGCACTTTCCAGGGCAGTCTCTCCCAGAGTCACTGGGAGAAGTAAAGACACAGGTGACTGACACATTTCCGGTGGAATCGGATGTTAAGGATATTTGTGATTAGTGGCCACTGTGTCAGAGGACTGAAACCGGGTCCCAGCACAGCTTTCAGGGAGGCAGTAAAACACCTTGTCCGGGAAGCCTAGAAGCAGGGCAGGAAGAACAAGCTGCTGTGGGCAAAGCCATTTCCTGCCAGGTTCACCTTGCTCCTCTCTGGGTGGCTCCATGGCTCCACTGGGTGGCCACCATCATCTGAGTGAATGATGGAGTGGCCAAGGCCACCAACTTGGCAGCCAAACTGCCTGAGTTCCAGCCTTGCTCCACCACTTAGACGTCCTTCAACCTAAGTGCACACAGGTTATCTAATCCCTCAGTTTCCTCAGCTGTAAACGGGAGCTAATGTTAGTAGTTGCCTTCTAGGCCATTCTGAGGGTTGAACTAGATACTTATGTGAGGAAGCACGTTCCCGACCCTTCGAAGGGGCCTGACAAACGTCAACTATGACTGTCATCCGGAGTATATCATCCCTAGACTAACCAGCCTATCTGAATCACAACAGGCCAGGGGCTGAAATGGACAAAAAGCACCAGGTCAGAAGTGCTGCACAGACTTGAGGGCATCGCTGCTCTTCCCACAGTGTTACGGTTGGGATATGAGGTGTCCCCCCAAAACTCATTCATGAAACAATGCAAGAAAGTTCAGGGTGAAATGTTTGGATTATGAGAGTTTTATAACCTAATCATCAGTGCATTAATCCCCCAGCAGGGTTTAACTGGATGGTATCTGTAGGCAGGTAGAGTGTGGCTGGAGGAGGGTGGGTCATGAGGACATAGCTTTGGGTTATAATTTTTTTTCTTGTGAGGACAGCTTTCTCTCTGCTTCCTGGTGGCATGTTCTGAGCTGCTTTCCTCCACCACACTCTTCTGCCATGATGTCCAGCCACACCTTGGGCCCTGAGGAATGTACTTGGCCATCTGTGGACTAAGACCTCTGAAACCATGAGTGCCATATAAACTTTTTCTTCTTTAAAATTGTTCTTTTGGTCATAGTGGTGAAAAAGTTGACTAAAACAGACAGTTATGCAGAAACATCAGCTCTAAGGACTTGGCAGACACCTGGATAGAAGTCCCCAGAACTGTTGTGCTTCAGAGGACAGAGAAGACTGAGGAACTTTTTAAGCCCTCCAGGTGGTCCTGAGGGTTGACCAGGTTTGTGGATGACCAGGCTGCTCCAGTTTCCACCTTGGACAGCTGGGAAACAGAGGGCCAGGGAGAAGTGGCTTGTCCAAGGCACCACTGTACAACTAGTGGCCATTCAGTGCCTGCCCTATGGTCCTCAGAGTCCATGGTCCTTCCTTCACACAGGGCCTCCTACAACATGTCTATGGAGAAAACCAGCAAGAATTCTTTGTGTTCTTCAAAGAACTTTTTTAAAAAAAATGTTGTAGTTGTATATGGACAGAATGCCTTTAATTTATTTGTATTTTATGTGGTGCTGAAATCAAACCCAGGGCCTCATACCTACTAGGCAAAGCGCTCTGCCACTGAGCTACAGCCCCAGGCCTCAGAGAACTTTAAAACTCAAACTGTAGAAGAGTGAATTTCCTGCCAATGTATTTAAAACATTTCTTTAAAGAAAGCAAACTTCATGGTGTTTGATTAGCAAAATCTGAGTGGGGGGCCTTGACCTGACTTTGTGGACAGAGAATCCCTGGCTAAGAGGATTGTTTCCTGGCAGTATCAGGAAGATGTGTGCTTAGCCGTCTGTTTAGAATTCACTCTTTTCAGGAGGAAGATAATATTAATCTGTCATTTTGGAAAGGGAACATATGGGTGTCAAATGACAACCATTTTCTTTTAATGGCAGACATTTGCTTAATGAATATATAAGTGTCCAGAGGTGAGGCTGGGAAAACTCAGCCATCACTGGGCAGGATTTCTTGGAAATATTCTTTCGCATTAAGGGACCAAATGGCATTTGGGTTGTCAGAGATGCCAAGGAGCAGAGAAGCAGGTATTTGCTCCTCCCTCCTGCAGAGACCCAGGGAGGGCCCTGCAGACTGACTTTCCCTTCCTGGAGGACGAATGGGACTGAATGCTCGGGTCTGAGTCAGGCAGCTCCAGGATGCCTCCTGACTGGTCACTTACTCCTGTGTGACCCGAAGCATGTGTCATCACCAGTGAGTGTGAAGGATGCCACCTGCGGGTGAAAATGCGCTGCACAGAGCCTGGCGGGTCGTGGGGTGTGTCGTGAGTAACAGTGGCTGTGGTCAAGCAGTCCTGGGCTCCTCCCATCAACCTGTCCTGCTCTGGGGCTAAGACGCTGGCTCACTGCCATGCTGTGATTTCCAAAGGGAATGTTGTACAGGTCACAGGCAGGGCGAGAAATAGAGCCTGCCATTGCAGCCCACGGGGCCTCGGGCCTCAGCTTTCCTGGGTGAGACTAGAAGGCTGCGTGAGGGGAACAGGGCTCCCTCCACTCTCAGCAGGACACACAGTGAGTGATATGGAGACTTGGATTGGCCCCCTCAGCCCTGACTGCTCACTAAGATGGCTGGAGAGCTCTCAAGTACACCAAGGGCCCAGCCTGCTCCACACCAGTCAGACCAGGAGCCCTGCAGGTGGGTCCTGGCGGTGGTGTTGGCGGAAGTTCCCTAGAGGGTTGCAAAGTGCAGCCGCAGGAAGAACCACTGATAAGACAGAGGAAGCTGAAAGCTGGGAGTGCTCTCTCACGGCCTGCCCACCCTACCACAGATGAAAGGGCATGTCTCCCATGGACTTGATGGTTTGGCCTCGCTGGGCCCAGCCCAGCCACGGGCCAAGGGAAGGGTTGCCACCCCACTGTGCAACCCCTCTGCTGCCCTGACTGGGAAGAAACAGGCCTGGAGGGGGCAAGACTCAGGCAGCAGTGCCTGGGGAGCAGAGGCCAAGCCTAGCCAGGCTGCCATCCCCGGCTGCTCCACTCCCGCCCTCAGGCTGCACACCGCCCTGGGCTGGAAGGGTAGCCCTTCATAGAAAGGACAAGCAGTGCCCCCTGCCTCCATTCAGGCCTCTTTCTGACAGCTGGGCCAGCCAGGCCGCAGCCTGTCAGCCCTTCCCAGTTGTTGGTGTCTGCAGCATGCCGAGGACAGAGGCCTGTGATTTCAAACCAGAGCATTAGCACCTCCACTGCCACCGTTTCCTCAGGGCTGGCAAGTGTGGCTGGTGCTACCTGCCTCACAGACATTAGCCACAGGTCAATTCCCACAGCAGCCTGAAGGTAGGTGGCCTGCTCCCCTACTCCACATGTACAGAAAGAAGCTTGGAAACTAACTCAAAGTTCTCACCAAGAGTAAAATTACTTAGCCAAAACGCATTCCTCAACTGACCGGCCAGCTCACCCAGACTCCTCTGTCAAACTTCCCTGCTCCTGTGTAGGTCTGTCTGCGGGGAGGTTGAGTCCATCACCCAGACCTGCATCCTGTCTGCATGTGCTTGGGGGTTCCAGCTCTTTGCAACTGGCTCTTTCAGCTCTGACCCACTTGCAATAAAGCCTGGTGCAAAGATCCTCAGGGATTCTGCTTCCTGCCGTGACATAGTCATTAGAACATGCTGATTTTCCCACTGAAAACAACTAGAAAACACATGTGTGTATGCGCACACACCCACACAGAGGAAAGGGTTAGGGTTAGAAAACCCTATGACCTGTGGAACAATATTCTATAGCTAAACATTTGTTTAGTTGGATTCTCAGAAAGGGAGGAGAGAAAACAGAAAAAAACACTTGAAGACATAATTACAACATTTTAAAAATTTGATGAAAAGCTATAAAGCCACAAATCCAGAATTCTTAACAACCCCTAGTAAGACAGATACAAAGAGCATCATGCTACAGCACATTATAATCAACCTGATGAAAACCAGAGAAAAAAGAAGTGGGGTTTTTTTTGTTGCTTTTTTGTTTGTTTGGTTTTGGTTTTTTGAGGCAGTTTTACTAAGGTGCTGAGGCTAGCCTCCAACTTGGATTCTCCTGCCTCAACATCCCAAGTCTCTGGGATTACAGGTGTGTGCCACTGCAGCTATCAAACTTTACACCAAAAATACAAAGAACCCAATGAATAAATGGGATAAGGAACTGGCAGACACTTCACAGAAGATATATAAGTGATCAACAAATATATTAAGAAATGTTCATCATCTCTAGTAATTAGAGAAATACAAATCAAAACTACCCTCCTCACTCCAATTAGAATGGTCATTTTCAAGAACACAAGCAATAATAGGTGTTGGCATGCATGTGGGGAAAAAGGCACACTTGTACGTTGCTGTTGGAGTTGCAAATTGGTGTAGCCATTCTGGAAAGCAGTATGGAGAGTCCTCAGAAAACCTGGAATGGAACCACCATTTGACCCAGTTATTTCACTCCTCAGTTTATATCCAAAGGACTTAAAATCAGCATACTACAGTAACACAGTCACATCAATGATTATAGCAGCTCCATTCACAATAGCTAAGTTGTAGAACCAACCTAGATGCACTTCAAGAGATGAATGGATAAAGAAACTATGCTAGGCCTGGGGATATAGCTCAGTTGGTAGAGTGCCTGCCTCGCAAGCACAAGGCCCTGGGTTCAATCCCCAGCACCACAAAAAAAAAAAAAAGAAAGAAAGAAAGAAACTATGCTATATATACACAATGGAATATTATTCAGCCATAAAGAAAAATAAAATTACAACATTTGCAAGTAAATGGACAGAGTTGAAGAATATCATGCTAAGTGAGCTAAGCCAATCCCAGAAAACCAAAAGTCAAATGTTTTCACTAAGAAGTGGATGATGATACATAACAGCGGGAGGGGATAAGAGAGGAATGGAGGAATTTTAGATTGTGTAGAGGGAAATGAGGGGTGGAGGGGGCACAGGAAGGAAAGATAGTGGAATGAGACAGACATCATTACCCTATGTACACGTATGATTACACGAAAGCTGTGACTGTACATCGTGTTCAACCACAGAATGAAAAGTTGTACCCTATTTGTGTACAATGAATCCAAATGCAGTGTATAAAAATAAATAAAATCTAATAAATAAATAAATACAGTAAAATACACACACACACACACACACACACACACACACAAAGGAAAATCTTGAAACAGCTTTTTGATGCTGTGATGGATGCTGCATATTCTGGCACTTGGGAGGCTGAGGTGGGAGAATCACTTCAGCCCAGGAGTTCAAAACCAGCCTGGGCAACATAGTGACACCCTGTCTGTACTTAAACGAATAGATAACTGAATAAATAAATTTTAAAATCCAGTCACAGTTGTTTGTTTTAAGCACATTAGGAACAGAGGAACAAAGAATGACTGTAGGCCCCCATCAGAAACCATCCAGGCCAGAGGATGATGGAAAAACATCTCTAACGTGCAGAAAGCAAAACGACTATAAACTAGATTTCTATACGTAGTACAAACATCTATTGTAAATGAACCTTTCTCAGACAGAGGAAAAGGGAAGCCAAGAGAATTCACTGGTAGCAGATCTGATCTACAAAAAAATATTAAAGGCAATGTTTCAGGAAGAAGGAAAATGGTACAAGAACGAAATCTGAATCTATACAAAGGAGTAAAATTTGTCAGCAATGGTTAGTATATGGGTAAACACAAAATCTGTGTAATTCCAATAAAGCCATACTTAGAGGGACATTTAGTCTTAAAGGTGCATAGAGAAAAAGAGCAAAGGCTGTGTCCATCAAAAGAAGCTGGAGAAAGGTCAATAATAAGTGAAACTCAAATAAACTGGGAAAAGCAAATAATAAAGATAAAAGTGGAAATTGATTTTTTAAATGTGCATTTGAGAAAAGCAATAAAGCCAAAAGTTTTTTTTTTTTAATATTTTTTTTGTTGGCAATGGACCTTTATTTTCTTTATTTTTATGTGGTGCTAAGAATCGAACCCAGTGCCTTGCACGTGCTAGGCAAGTGCTCTGCCACTAAGCCACAAGCCCAGCCCCAAAAGTTGTTTTTTAAAAACAAAATATATAGACCTACAGCAAGACTGATCAAGGAAAAAAAAAATCAGAAATTGCACACATTACCAATCTTGACCGAGGGGGCATAACTATCACACAGCAGATAATAAAAAATATAGCAAGAGCCCTCAGTCTAAGGAAATAAATATGCACTGCAGCATTTAAGGTCAAAGTAGCATGCTTCATCAACCTGCGCTCCATGAGTCAGAAAGGATGAGAGACCCAGCCGACAGGGATAAGGTCAACAATGGTGGATATGGGTGAAGAGCCAGCAGGGATTGTTTGTACTACTCCTGAAACTTTTCTATTTGTTGAAATTATATAAAAACAAAGTTACAGAAATAATATAATGATATAAACAAATTAAGGTCAACAATTTGAAATCTAGATGAAGTGGACAAATTGTGTGAAAAGTAAGAAGAAACAGGAGGAAGGGACAGTGCCATTTCTGCTAACTACATCGGGTCAGAGTTAACCTTCGCACACAGACGGCCCCCCAACTACAAATGGCTTCACCAGTGAATTCTTTCAAACAAGTTAAGAAAAATTTTAAAAAGCCCCGGCGTTACATAAACTCTTTTGGAAAGTGCAGGCAGATGGTCCCACAGCACCTCATGTTCCTAGAGGCAGCCCGGGGACCCGCCACCTGGGCCTCCCACATCAGACTCCTGCCTCAGTCACCCTCTGCAGAGTGCTCAAAGCTCCGTATGAGAAAGAACACCACCCAACTCATTTTACAAAGCCAACATGACCTTGATTTCAAAACCTGATAAGAACATTACAAAAAAGAAAAATTACAAATGAATCTCTGTCATGAATTGAAGCAAAATCCCTTAGCAAAATATTAGCAAACTAAACCCAGTGATGTACAAAAAGGTTAACACTTCTAACAAGAAAGTTGGTTTATCTTACAGATAAAAGGTGTTTTAACATTTAAAAATCAATCAAAAAGAAAGTTAGTTTATTCTACAAATGAAGGATTGTTTAACATTTAAAAATCAATCAGTGTAGCCCCAGTGGTGACACATGCCTGAAATTCCAGCGGCTCAGGATGCTGAGGCAGGAGGATCACAAGTTCAAAGTCAGCCTCAGCAATTTAGTGAGGCCCTAAGCAACTTAATGAGACCCTGTCTCAAAATAAAAAATAAAAAAGGGACTGGGGATGTGGCTCAATGGTTAAGTGCTCCTGGGTTCAATGGTTCAATCCCTGTATCTCCCTGGCTCAAAAAACCAATCAAGGTGATTTATCACATCTAACAAAAAAAAAATTTGATAAAATTAAATATAAATTGATAGTGATAAGAAGAAAATGTCAGTAAACTAGGAATAAGTTTTTAGAAAAGTTCAAAACTTCCTCACTCTAATAGGATATCTTCAAAAAACCTATAGTAAGTATATTATTAATATGAAATACTGAAAATTTCCTTTCTGAGATCAGGAATGAGACCAACACTTCTGTTTAACATTATATCTGAGATCTAAGTGCAGAAAGGGGAAAAAAAAAAAAAGAAGGAAAAGGTATAAAGACTGGAAAGAAAGAAATAAACTGTCTGTATCCACAGGAAACATGATCGTACACAGAAAACCTAAAAATCAGGAAAAAGACTTTTAGACTAATAAGTGAATTTAGAAAGTTGTTAAATACAAGTTCAATGTCAACAAAAATCACTTGCAGTTCAATGAACTAGTAACGAACAAGTAGAAAATGAAATTTAAAACACAATATTACTTATAATAATATGTGTGCATACACATATACAAACACATGTGGAAAAAACACACATCAACTGCCTTGGAATAAAACTAATTAGGCTACTCAAGACCTCTCCACAGAATACAGATCAGTATTTACATCTTTTAGACAGATGTATCTGGTTCACAGATTTTAAGACTTAATATTGCATAGATATCAATTCTTCCCAACTGGTCTATAGATTCAATGCAATATCAATGAAAATTCCAGCAAGGTTATTTGGGGGATTGTGGAAATGCAAAGAGCCAAGAAACGGCAAGAACAAAGTTCAAATATTTCTACTCCAATTTTCAACAGTTGTGACCAAACAATAGGAAGATGGATGAGTGCTAGAACAAAGAGTGTTCAGAAACAGATCTACATTTGATTTGTGACAATTGTGTCAATTTGGTACAATGGGGAATGGATCATCTTTAATAACTAGGACTGAGTCAATTATATTTTCATAGGGAAAAATAAACTTTGACTTTTAGATCACATAACACATAAAACATTGACGCTGACCTCACACCATGTACAAAAGTCAAAGAGTGAATAGTTAAAAACCATAAGGCATCTAGGAAAAAAAACCAACAGAAAAGTTGCATGACCTCAGTATAGGTAAAGATTTCTTAAATAAGATGCAAACACACTTAACCATAAAAAAGTTGCAAAACTGAATTAGATTATTATTAATAATTTTTGTTGAGAAAAAAATGAAAAACATCATTAGGAGAGTAAAAAGATAAGCCACATACACATATATCTTAAAAATTCATGTCTGGGGCCGGGATTGTGGCCCAGTGGTAGAACGCTCGCCTAGGAAGCATGAGGCCCTGGGTTTGATCCTCAGCACCACATAAAAATAAAATAAAGGTATTATGTCCGCCTACAACTACAACAAAATGTCAAAAAAAATTCATGTCTGGAATATACATGAATTCTCACAAATCAGGAGGAAAAAGGCAGACATTTGAAAAACAAGTCAAGTCACACAAAACCTCACAAAAGAAATTCTACAAATGGCCAATGAACATTTGGAAAACCGCTCACCCTCATCATTTCCAAGGAGGACCAACTACAAAACACAATGACCACTCACACTAGCCAAAGTGGCTAACATGGGTTCAACTGACCACACCAAGTGTGGGCAGCGACAGAGTCCTGGGACTTTGCTGTTGGGACTGTGCATGGGTGCCATCACAACTGGGAGGTGTTGGCGACCCCTGATAATGCTGAACGTTTGCCTACTCTGTGACCAGCAGTTCGCTCTAGCCACGCATCCCAAAGAAACGCAGGCTTACAGCACACTACCAAAGCACCTCGTGATGAGGACAGACCTGCATCATTTGCGTGCACATCCCCTGAGGATTCTCGATTGCCTGTCAACATTTGAACAACTGTTGGACTCCGCAATGGGTCTTACGAACACAGCGTGGAGTGAAGGAAGCAGGTGGGTTAGTAAACACACAAAATGATGTCAGCAGTCAGGAGAGCAGGGCTAATGACCTGACTGGACAGACGGGGACATTCTTAGGCTCAGGTCTGTTCTATTTCACCACCTTTGTGACAATTACATAAGTAGGTCGATTTTGTGAAAACTCAATAAACTGTTATTATTTGTGCACTTTTCTGTATTTATGTTATAATTTGATAAAAACTGGAACAAAAGAGAAAAGAAGGGAAGGAGGAGAGAGGGAGGGTGGAATAAAAAAAGATAAAGGCAAGAAGACACCAAGGAAACAGAGCCGGAAATTGGCCCCACCTGGTCCCCAGGTGCCTGGAGTACCCTCTCCAGCATCTGTGAGGCACAGTGTACTCACATGGCTTTGGTCTGGAGCAGATGGCTAGAGAGAGGTGCCAGGGCTCTCTCCCGCCTGCCCCTGTTCCTGAGGGCTTGGATGTCACTCAGCCCTGCCCGTAACTTTGCCCGCTCTCCCTGGGTGGATGGAGATTTGAGTGCCAGCCTCCGGATAAAGAAGGGGATTAATTTGATCCTCCACCTGGGTACCTCTTTGAAGGCAGGCTGAGGGAATGAGCAGGTGGAATGTGTGCATGAGCTGCAGAGATGGGCTTGACCTCCACTCGATGTAACCTTTCCTGTTTGATTCAGGCAGGGGAAGGAGTATGCTGGTCAGAAAAGGGGTCATCGAGATTGCAGCTACCCCAAGCAAGGTCCACTCACCCTTGCCTGTTCTGGTCTGCCTGCATCAAGGTGGCATGATGGTGAAGGGCATCACGGTTTGGGCAGAAGATAGCCACGCTCTCTGAGCAGTATGCCAGGCCCTATGAGGGCTGCAGAGAAAATGTGCAGCTTGTTCTTTGTTTACGTCTGTCGGGACAAATGCTGCCCAAGATGATGTCCGTTGTCCTTCCCTGGACTGGCATTCTCTGAGCCTACTGTGATCAGGAGCAGATGCAGCTGAAAGAGGAGACAGGAGGCCTGAGCTCTAGTTCTTTTACTGGCTTTGTGAGCTTGGGACTACTCCTGCCTCATTTGTCCCCTCCTTGTGAAATAAGAGCAGCATCATAGGCTGACCAATATGGTAGCCATGAGCCACATGGCATGCAGTGATTTAGATTTAGATTTAAATTAGTTAAAATTGAATAAAATTTAAAACTCAGTTCTTTAGTTTTGCCAGACATGCTTCAAGTGCTTAGTAGTTACATGTGAGTAGAGGTAATTGTACTGGAGAGTACAGAGAGAGAACATTTTTACCATGACAGAAAATTTGATCGGACAGTGCTGGGCTAGATGGCCTTTTTTATTCTTCTGGCCAAACCTTACTCAAAGCCAATCCAGTCAACAGATAAAACAAAGAGGCACCTAAGCCCCAGTGGGTCTCCATCTCCCACAGTAGCTCCAGATCTTACATGGGGCCCCATGTGTGGAACAGCTCTGACCACAGGGGCTAAGCTTATGGCACCAACACCTGCTGATCTGTGATCTAGAAAAGTGTGCATCCTTAAGGAAGACGAGGTTCCATACAGCAGTAGCCTCAACTTACCAGCACCATTGTCTTTCAGACTCTCATACTCTACCTCACTTGATCCTCACCATGACCCTGTGAGAAGTAGAATTACTCACTGGTGCCTACAGGTGGGATTCGGAGACTGAGCTGCTGGCCCCAGAGCTCACGGTCAAGGCAATGACAAGGTTGGAATTCACACCCCAAGTGGATCTGACTCCCAAGCCTGCCATCCTAAGCTATTTCCCAGATCTGAGAGAGGTGGGTGGGTAGACTCTGAGATCACCACTGCACAGTGGGGATCACTATCACCCCTGGATAGGTAGCACGTTAGTGCAAAATCCTGTGGTGCTTTCTGGGACAGCTGATGTGCTGGAGGGAGGGACTCAGGAGAGAAGCCAACGCTGCATGACCAAGAAATCCTCCAAGCTGGACCACAGAGGAAACCTGGGCAAGAGCGAGGAGGCTAAGAGTGCCTCTGCTTCGAGAGGAAAGAGAACAGGAGGGTCACTCTCCCAGAACACCATGACAGGTGAGATGGTCAGGATTACTTGTGGGACCCACTGGCTTAAGGCATTATGTGGACGCCAGTGCTAGGAGGCTAAACCGCCTCCCTTCCCCGCCTCATGGATTCTCCCCCTCCGCTTTTCCTTAACCCAAGGTTACGATTCCCCCAGGTGTGTTCATTTCTTCTCACCTATTCAGCCACAAGGGAATAACAGTTTTCCTGGTCCTGATTGACCTAGGATGTTACCAGGTGTTGTGGTTTGGATGTGAGGTGTCTCCCAAAAGCTCACATGTGAGACAGTGCAAGAAGGTTGGAGGAGAAATGGTTGGGTTGTAGCCTTAACCTAATCAGAGGATTAATCCCTGGTGGGATTACCTGAGTGTAACAGAAGTGGGTGTGGCGGAGGAGGTGGGAATTAGGGCATGGCTTTGGGGTATATATTTGTATCTGGCAAGCAGCGTCTCTCTCTCTCTCTCGCTGCTTCCCTTTGCCACACTTTTCCATCATGATGTTCTGCCTCACCTCAAGCCCCAGTGGAGCCGGCCTTCTATGGATTAAGACCTCTGAAACTGTGAGCCTTCAAATAAACTCTTCCTCCTCTACTGTTGTTCTGGTCAGATCTTGTAGTCACAGCAGCAAAAAAGCTGACCAAAACACCGGGCTTTGCCCATTTTTCTCTGAAAAGAGCAGTCCATAAAGCAGGTTTTAGGGTGTCCTACAAAACTACCATCCCTTTTTTTGGTAGGTACTGGGAATCGAATCCATCGATCCATAGTGGGGCACCCTACCACTCAGCTACACCCCCAACACTTTTTTTTTTTTTTTTAACTTTGATATGGGGTCCCTTAAGTTGCCCAGGCTGACCTTGAACTTGTGATCTTCTTGCCTCAGCCTCCTGAGTTACTGGAATTGTAGGTGTGTATCACCACAGGCTAAAACTGCTCTCCTTGAAATGCCATTTGGGTCCTTGGGTTCAGTTTAGACAAAAGTCAGGTGACCACCCATCTTGAGGGTATTCAGGACATGGGGATATTTAAAAAAAAATTGTTTTAGTTGTAGATGGATACAATACCTTTATTTTATTTATTTATTCTATGTGGTGCTGAGGATTGAACCCAGTGCCTCACATGTGCTAGGCAAGCGCTCCACCACTGAGTCACAACCCCAGCCTAGGACATGGGGATTTTGATGCTAAAGCCTGGAAATCTCTGGCAAAGCAGGAAGAGTTAGTCACCTGTATTAGTGACTGCTGCCCAAGAGCCTGCTTTCAAAATGCTGCTGGCCCATGGACTGCAGCACCTGAAGCCATTATCAGAATGTCACAGAGGGGAGGGTGGGGGCCACAGCTGCTCATCCATGCTGTCTGCGGCCAGCAGGGCAGGGAGGACCTGTGTCCTCTATGCGTATGAAGGTGCCTGAGCACTCAGAAGCTCGGGACCCCCTCAGTCAAAACTGAGCAGCTGCTGAAGCAGGAGGGGAAGGATGTGAGAGGGTAGCTGGGAAACAAAAGGCCCCAAGCTGTGGCACGGCAGGAATGGGCCACATGCCTGTTCTGAGAGGCTCAGGAAACGCCCCCTGGACCTCAAGCAGACAGAAGGACAGGAGAAAGCCCACAGGAGAGTGCCACTTGGTTTGCCCCCGCTGGAAGGGAAGCTGCTCTGGGTTTTGGGCGGGGGAAACACAAGCCAGCTGAGCTTCTGCTCCTCTAAACAGAAGAATGGAGTAGGATGCGGGGCTCACGGGGACAGCAGGTCCTCTGGGCACTGTGTGAGACCATCTTAAAATCCTCTCTCTGGGCCCTCTCAGGTAATTCCCATGGCAACTCAGAGGGAGGCAGGGTTGGATATCAGCCTCACCTCACTTTAAGGGAAGCTGAGGCGCAGAAGGTCATGGAGCTGAATGAAGGACACCGCCCAGTAGCATGGTCTAAGGCCTGGGGTTTCTTGAATGCAGACCCAATCCCTGCATTACTCCCATGGAGGGGTATTCACTCCATGGTGCCTCGCGCCTGCCGGACAAGGACTGCCCCATGCACTACAGGAAGCACCTCCCTGGTTGGCAGCAGTGGGCCTTGCCCACCACAATGTCCCTCCTTCAGCACTCAGCTATGAAACCACTGGTCACACAGGCAAGGAAGCCACCCATGGTCCATCCAGATGATGGAATAGTCATCAGCACTAAAAAGAAATGAGCCTTAGAGCCATGAAATGACATGGCAGAAACTTAAATGCATATGACAAAGTGAAAAAGGCCAATCTGAAAAGGTCACACACTGTGCATTTCCCACCAGATGACTCTCTGGAAAAGGCAAGATTATGGAGGCAGTTAAAAAGATCAGTGGTTGTCAGGGTCAGGGGAAAGGGAGGGACAAACAGGTAGGAACAGAGGGCTTTTAAGGCAATGAAAGTGACCTGGAGTACTGTAATGATGGACACATTATCAAGTATTTTTCCAAACCTAGAGCGAGTACAACATCCAGCATCAACTTTGGTCTTGGCTGATAATGACATGTCGATAGGGGTTCCTCGACCGCAATGAATGCCACTGTGGTGCCAGATGTCAATAGTGGGTGAGGCCATCTGTGAAGGGCTGGGGGCATGTGGGAACTCTGTTCTTTCAAATCACTTTTTCTGTGAACCTAAAACTCCTCTTAAAACAAGGCTCATGAATTAAAATCACAACAACAATCCTGGGCATCGTGGTGTGTGCCTAAATGCCAGCCTGTGAGAGCCTGAGGTTTGAGCCCGAGAGTTGAAGACCAGTCTAGACAACATGGTGAGACTCCAAATCGGAAAACAAAACAACCACCCAACAAGAAACCACTGACCACCCACTGAGCACAGCTAGCCATTTCCTGTGTCTCCATCTTTGTCCACATCATCCCTCTGGCTGGCTGGCCACCTACTCCCCCAAGTTCATACCTCTCCACCATGTCACTCTCTCCCTGCAGCTTCCCCTGACCTGCTCTGGGCTATTCCCATACTGTAAACATGTGTTTATGACTTCACACATCACACAGCATTCTAATAATTTTTTTCACAGCTATTGTCTTGTCTGTTCTCACCCTGGGGGCCTAAAGTGTGTCTGTGGATTGCCCTAAACCACTCAGCCTTCCCCAGACTCTTAGAAGTTCCTCTGAAACCCTCTCCCTGCACTACTTCCAGGTCCCCAATTATTAACTGGTTTTTCCTTGATATTCTGACCAATAATTAACACGAGACATTTATTTACCACAGGGAAGGAGGAGCTGTTAAGTGCTCTCTGGAATTCTAGACTGGAAACTCCCTGAGGGTCAAGTGTCATCAAGGATTTCATAAATGAGCCCTTTCTAACTTTGGTAAGAAAATAGTATTTTCCAGAAGGGCTCAAGTAGTACACTGTCAAAGGAAGAGCAGGAGAGCCCAGGCCAGGGTGGGCAGGAACTAGGACACCTCAGAGGTCTCTGGGATCTCAGAGGCAGAATTCCTCCAGTCATCCCTTTAGGCTATGGCCACCAGGTGACTCAGCTCTAACCACTGTCATGTTCTGTATATCTCCACTTCAGAATCAAATTTGTAGAGAATATGACTGGCTTAGTTTGGGTCAGGTGTCTACCACCATGATTAGGGGTTCAGAGTCTTCTGAGAGCTTTCTTGAACTACATGGAGGAGAAGGGGTGTGAAAGCATCATGTCCAATTGAAGCAGAGCAGGCAAAGACATCAACTAAGATTATGGCATTACATAAGGCTTTAGACCAAGAGGATGAAGACACTCTAATTTAAAGGATTAAATAATGATCATCATCAAAGGGGAGAAGGAAGCAGATCAAAAGACCCTTGCCACAATTAAGCTTCTCCAAAGACCCTCCCCATAATTATGCTTCTTGTCACCAAGATTTTACAGAGTGTCAACCAGAATGTCAGCAGGGTCTCTGCAGAGTGCACTGTGGTCTGAAACTTCCTCTTTCTTATAAATGCCAGGTTTGTGGACAAGGGTGTGATAGAGACTGTCTCAAAGAGGGCTTACTGCTATGCAAAAGATACTTTTTCTTGGTAAAAATTTGTAAAACCTCTGTCTAACCTAAGAATATGGGACAAAGAGTAACTGTTATGAACCCATCCACCTACATATAACCACCCCACTGAATGTAAAGTTTAAAGAATTTTCAGACTCAGTGTCCAGAATTTTTTAGGTATTAGTCCCTCTGAATGGCTGCAGCTAAAAATAAACCTGCTTCCTGAAAATTCCTCCAGAGTCCAGCTTCATCTATCCTACATCAGTAAAGCCAAACATAGCAGGCATTTGGATATTTGTAGATGCAAGAACCTGCTCTTCTGGGCCTTCAGCCATCTTCCTGTTCCATGCCAGGCTGTGCCCAGGACTCTGTCTTTTTGAAGACTGAGAATGGCCTCTCTCAAGACCTGCCCCTGGTAAGAAGGCACTGGGCATTGAACCAGCTCGTCAGCAGAGCCACAGAATCTGGAAGGCAAGTCAGACACAGACCCCTGCTTCAGACTACAGAAAGCCAAGCTTAGACACAAGATTAAGCCAGAGGAGAAGGAAGACCTGTCCTCCACCAGAGTCTACTCCAGGAGATGTTCCTCAGTGGTGGGCTCCCTAAGTACAACTAGATTTATGAACACTAACTTTGCCTGGAATTTTCCAGAAAAAATGGATTTACTGAAACTTGGAAATAAGGGAACCTAACAAGTCATCTATGGCCACCTTTTACTTTTGCAGAGCAAGAAACTGGAGTGAATGGTTTGCTTAAAATCATAGATTCCTCATCTCCTCATTTCAGTTCAGGATCGTTGTCATTGGTACTGTGGTCGAGCGAGCCCAGGGGCACTCTATGACTAAGCACACCCTCAGCTCATCTTTATTTTTTTATTTTGAGGCAGGGCCTCTCTAAGTTGCCAGACTGGCCTGGAAATTGTGATTCTCCTGCCGTAGCCTCCGAAGTAGCTGGCATCACAGGCATGTATTCAGGGCTCTCCTGGGGCCATGTGGGATGCTGGAGACTCCAACCTTGGGCCTTTCCTTGGTGACCCAGATGCTGACCAGCTTGGTCAGTTTGTGGGGGTGCTTTATTCCACTCTTCCCATCTTTTGGGTTGAACGATCCAAGCTGTTGATAGTTTCTTTTAGGGATACAGTGTCATGCACAGTGGAATTTCCTCACCTTCAATCAATGCTCAGTACTAATACCCAATCTTGCTCCCACCCACAGCTGGTAGCAACTGCTGCCTGACAATTAACCCCTAAAATGTAGTAGCTTAAAGTAAAAACCTTTTATTCAGTTCACTATTCTACAGAGTGGCAATTTCAGTTGGGCTCAGCAGGGAAGTTTTGGTCTTAACTCAGATCCCCATTCTTTCTACAACCAGCCATGAGATAGGTGGATGGATCTGTTATATATTTTAGGTTATTTCAAGAACTAAAGAAAATACATTAATTCATTATTTCTGTATTCATTTATATTCCATAGCAGTCATTGAATATTCTTAAAACCACCCCTCTAGGGAATAGTAGAGTAGAAATTATTAGCCCTGTTTTGTTTTTATTATTTCCCCTAACTTTGTAAGTGTGAAATGTTGAAAGAATAATACATAGATACTCATATCCCCATCACTCAGATTCAACAATTGTTGAAACCATCTTTGCCATTGTTGTTGTTCTCTGCTTGTGTGTTTTCATTTGTTTGTTTTTTGTTGTTGTTGGTTTTTTTTTTTTTTTTTTTTTTTGGTACTAGGGATAGAATTCAGGGGTGCTCTACCACTGAGCTCCATCCCAAACCCTTTTTATTTAATTTTTTGAGAAAGCGTCTTGCTAAGTTGCTGAGGCTGGCCTTGAACTTGCAATCCTCCTGCCTCAGCCTCTCTAGCAGGTGGGATTATAGGTATGCACCACCATGACCAGTTTGCATGGATGTTTTGAGCAATTTGAATGTAATCTGTAGCCTGGATTTCCTCCGTATCAGGAGGTTGTCTCTCTTACTTATACTATTATTTGTATGTAAGAAAACTCAGTAATTTCCTATTTTACTTTCTCCAAATGTCCCATATTTGTGTGTGTGCGTGTGCGTGTGTGCGCGTGTGCCCGTGTGTGTGTTTACACAGGCTTTGCGCATTCTAGGCAAGCAGTCGACCAGTGAGCTATATCCCCAGTCCAGTGTCCATGCTTTTTTTAACAGTTTTTTCAAAGTTGAAGCCAAACAAAGTTGCTGTTTCTATCATCTTTTTTGATCAGTATGGCCCCTTCACCATTTTTTCCCCATGACATTGACTTTGTGAAGAAACTAGGCCAATTATCTCATAGAAAGTCACACTTTATGGATTTGTCTGATGCTTTCCACATGATATAGGTCAATCTATTCCTGTGCATTTATTTCCTATAAACTGGAAAAAATCGGGCCTTAGTACTGGGTGAGATTTGTTAGAAAGTTAAGGGGAATATTTCACAGGTGACTGACACTTTGTAACTAAGTCATGTCGTAGGCCCATGGTATCACTCTGCTTCTGTCATTGATACTGGAACTTGTCACTTGCTTATGGGGGCAACAGTACCATCTCTTCACTACAAACAGACAGACATAGTTGAGATAGCCAAGGACACTGGAACATGGACAAAGTACTGGATAATATTAAGGAATTATGAACTTCATTAGAAGTGATAATGGGGTTATGTTTGTGTAAGAAAATGTCCTCAATTTTCAGTTGTGCACAGAGAATTCTTTAGAGGGGGTGAAATGATGAAATGTTGGGGAGTGATTTCAAAGAAGACAGTGGTAGTTTCTCAAGGGAAAAGGGGTAGATTAAGTGAGGGTGTCAAATGATGATTCTAGAAACTAAAGGAGGGAAAAAAAGAGTGGTTCTTTTATGATCCTCTCCTTTTTTTTCCCTCTCCTTTTTGTATATCTTTTAAAACATTAAAAAAGAGAAAAACAAGAATGAATGATTGATTTATTGATAAATGATGGTAAAATCAAACTCAGTTAAATCGTGAATAGTAACTAGTTCAGGCTTACGTCTCTTAGATCACTAATCACATCTTTGGTCTTGCTCAAATTATTTTCCTGTTCTCCTAGCATATCAAGCAAACATCATGCAGCCATGACGGATAACAGGAATATCATCACAATTGTTTTAAAGGGTGAAATCGGCCACTCTCCACTTTTTAAGTTTCATTCACACCTGTTTGCTCAAGGCCACAATATTTCTTAAAAATCATCGAAGGATGAAGTTAACGATAATGGCTATTTCTTAAAGGTAGGCTTTATTCTTTGGGTAATATCATTTGCATCCATTTTCTGTCCTGCCACAATAGGCAATTCTGCAAGCTGCACCAGTTTTTGGTTTCAAATGCAGTTGGCAGAACCCCAATACGACCTTGGAGGCAATCTGAGAAATGCTGCTGCAGGAACTGCTTTCCTGACCCTTCAAGGTTCTTTCAGGGGCTGCCAATCATCTCTTCAGATGATCTTGGCTTGTCAGTCATTTTACCTAGGAAGACACTAAAGTGTGGCTAGGCCAGCTGCCAGGTTATTGAGTATGTGGTGCTCCATAGTTTGCAAAGACATCTTTATGTACATTTCTCATAAATTCCCTCAACCATGCTGGAGGATGGGGGGCTTCTCCAGACACCACAGCTACTGTGGGGCAGAGTTCCCACACATCATCCGACAGCCAAGTCTCCTACCTTGCCTCTACACCGTGTGGACTTGTGCCTCCCTGCTACACTGCCTAGTGGCTCCACAAGGCCCAGGTAGAACTGTTCAAGAAGGCTTCAGTACAAGAGCAGTTTAACACAGTCAGAAATTGTGTTAGTCACCTCTCCACCTGCTAAGCTTTGCCTCAGTGCCTAATTCTTCAGACTAAATACACCTAGGACACAACTTGGTTTATCTGACTCCTTTTACTACTGTTCCTATTTTAACACTCAAGCAACAGGTGCCTACTGATACCCACTGTGCGCAAGGCTCTGGGAATTCTGGGATGCCTTGGTCACTGTCCTGCCCTCCATGCTCTGCCACCTCCCAGAAGGCACACTCAGTCCAGCTCTAGCCTGGGCCTAGTGCTGTGTGGAGTACATGCGAGGTGGTCAGGTCGCATAGTCCTCGGAGTGAGTCCAAAAGGTTTTCTGAAGGAGGTGACACTTGAGCTGGTCCTTGAACAATGAGGAGGATTGTGACAGACTGAGAAGATGGAGAACGCTTTGAGGAGTCAAGTTGTATAGAATCCCTCTCTTAACTTCCCATCCCATGTGTGCCAGGGATCTCACCTTGTGCTTATTATTTTTCCAGAGTAGTTGCTTACTGTTCCCCAGTTCCTCCGACATCCATACTTCAAAACTGTCAGAAAGGTTTTTTGGATGATCCACAACCTAGTACAGATAAATCACATCTGTTTGTAATCAGTGGAGACCAATGGACCCAGCTCTATTAACCACAGTTGGCTGGCCACAGCAAATGTCCCAAACAAGTAAGTGCCTTGCTTTAGAATCAATGCCTCCCAGACTTGTTAGTATGTGGATTGAACTAACCAGAGCTGAAACCTTCTAACACTTCATACAATCTAAAGTATCCCCAGCAGGAAGGGAACTGTATTTTGGGGGGGGGCAGGGTATTGGGGATTGAACCCAGGGGTGCTCTACCACTGAGCCACACCCCCAGCCCTCTTTATATTTTGTGACAAGGTCTTGCTAATTGCTCACAAAATTGCTGAGGCTGGCTTTGAACTTATAATCCTCCTGCCTCAGCCTTCTGAGTCACTAGAATTATAGGCATGTGCCACCACCCACAGCTAAGGGCACTGTAAAAAGAACAGCAGCAAGCAGGACACACAAATCTTGCAAAGAGAGTATCTGCAAGATCAAGGAAATCCTTCTTACATTTTCAGACTCCAAATATTCAAGTTGTAGTAAGCACCTTTGTCTTAGGGAAATATCTTTTAAAAATTCCTCTAATTTTGAATCACCTTCATTTTCTGAAGGCCTTTCTTAAGTGCTTCTTGGAAATTTAGGAAATGAATTCTGAACTAAGAAGAGTTGAATTGGCTCCAGATTTACTAGAAAAAAAAAATCAATGCAAAACAAAGTGTACATCTGTGATTTGTCTGGAAATGAGACAAAGGTGGAAGTGCAGGGAAGTTAGTGGCACCAACCAGGTTGATTTTTTATTGACTACAAATCTGAGCAAGTGGAGTGTATTGAAGAGAACCAGAGAAAGAGGAATGTTTCTAGAATCACCTCTAGGGTGATATACATGAAATAATTCATGTAGTCAATAACCATTGTTTCTGAGGATTTATTGTATAAAGTTGTTAACAAAAAATTAGAAAATGCACATAAGATGGAAGAAAAATCACTCTTATTGTCATGACCCAGGGGCAACACTGGTTAAAACTTAGGTTCCAGATTTGTTTTGGCAATACTGGGAATCAAACCTAGGGCCTCATGCAAGGTAGGCAAGTGCTCTGCCACTGAGCTACATCTCTGGCCCTTTTTAAATTTTTTATTTGAGACAGGGTCTTGCTAAATTGCCCAGGCTGGCTTTGAATTTATGGTCCTCCAGTTTCAGTCTTCCAAGTAGCTGGGATTATAGGTGTGGCCACTACACCTGACCCAAATGGTTTTTCTATCAAGAACAACCCTACAAGTCAGGCAAGGTAGCACAGGTCTGTAATACCAGAGACGAGAGAGGCTAAACAGGAGAATCCAAGTTCTAGGTCAGCCTCAGTAACTTAACAAGACTCTCAGCAACTTAGTGAGACACTGTCTCGAAATAAAAACAAATAAATAAGCAAGAAGGGCTGGGAATGTAGCTCAGTGGTAAAGTGCCCCTGGGCTTAATCCCCAGCACCATTAAAAACAAAACTACATTATTTTTTTTCCCTTGCAAAAACTGTATCATTTATAACATACTATTCAGAAACCTACATTTTTTCATTTAGTATCTGGAAATCATCTTTCCATGTCAAGAAATCTTTTGACTTCTACCTTAATATTTTTAATGACTACAGAAGCTGTTTTTTCTGGGGAATGTACCAAAATCTAACCATTTGACTATCAGCATGACTGTTACTTTGTTTCTTTGCTATTAGAAATATATGGCAATGAGCTTCCTTTTGCTAGATCTTTGCATGCAGAAAGCTACTTTTAAGTGCTGTTCTAGATTCTGACCACGGTGACATCTGGCATTCAAGGAGACATCTCCCTGTAGATGTTCAAAAGCCTCCTGTCCCCATTTCCCCATTTCCAGGGATCAGAGTAACCCCAAATAACCAGCTCCAATGTATTTCACATCCTGACTTTTGCCTTATTTAGGACATTACAACTGGAAAGAGGAAGACAGTTAGGCCAAATCCCAGGACGTTTTGGAAATCTGTTTGTCATCAAGTCGAAAAGTAAACATTTTCCATTATTTATTGGTACCACATTTGCAGGGCCATTGCCCTTCAGGTTTCCTGTCTGGCAGAATTCAAGTTTGCTGTGGGAAAAGACAAAGCAAAACCTTGTAAAAGAGTGAAGATCTTTTAGTAACTGAAGTGAAACCTATAGTCGAGGCAAACCAGATCCAGAGGCAGTTAATAACCTTTACTATTTTTACTGTATTTCTATTTTACATTCTCCCAGACTCTTTTTTCATCTCCTTAAAGTATGGTTTTCCAAGACAGTTAATTTAATTTTTTTTATTGAAGCAGTTAATGTCCCACTGCCTGGAATTTTAAAGTATATATCTTGAGTATTTGGGGATAAGATTTTTATGTGCTGATCCTACTCCAGAAAAACCCAATTACAACGTGTCATTAAGCATTTCCAGACTTCTAAGTAAGTAAAAGAATCCAGCCTTTCTTCCTCCAAGTACCTGGAGGAGATTCTACTGAACACAGATACCTTAGATTCTGGAAGAGACATTATTCAGCTGTACTGGCTCCCCAGAATCCAGAACACACTCGGTGGTCGAAAGATCCACCTTATATGAGCCCACCATTTCTAATATGCTTCCAAAAGTACCAAGATCTACACCTCAGCTGTTGGAGACCCAGGCTGGAGTCACTTCCAACATGAGCAGCTCTTCTGGGGACCTTTCTAAGACTCACTTTCAACTGATACTTAGTTTTTTGGTAACTGAACTGAACTTGGTATCCAACCTGCTTTCCTTGAAATCAACAAACTTTTTTTTTTTGGTGTTGGGGTGTTCCAGGGATTGAACTCTGGGGTGCTCAACCACTGAGCCACATCCCCAGCCCCTTTATATATTTTATTTAGATACAAGGTCTCATTAAGTTGTTTAGGGTCATTAAGTTGCTGAGGCTGGTCTTGAACTTGTGATCCTCCTGAATCAGCTTCCGGAGTCACTGGGATTACATGTGTGTGCCAACATAAACATTTTATTTTAGTAAATTGTGTTCTTGGACTTCTCCTGAAACCTGTCTGGCAAAAAGTCTGTATGGAGATTGGAAATGAATTTTAATACTCTTTTCTTAATTTTTAAAAATCTGTTCTAATCGGTTATATATGACAGTATTGATACTCTTTTTTTTTTTTTTTTTTTTGTGGTGCTGGGGATTGAACCTAGGGCCTTGTGCTTGCGAGGCAAACACTCTACCAACTGAGCTATCTCCCCAGCCCAACAGTATTGATACTTTTTTAAAAAACTCTACCATCTACCAAGAAATGGCAGAGTGAATCCATGGAGGCAAGACTTCGCTGGGTGCTGAGACAGACACGGAAACAATGGCATCATGATCAAATAAGTCTTTATTGTCACATTTAACTGCTTTGTCAGATATACAATGTAGATTTCAGTATGGCATAAAAAATAAAAATATTTTCCTGAATGTCAAAATCTGAACAGAGGAGATGGCAATGGCACTTGAAAATAAAAATGAAATTCATACTGGTGCTGAAGCTGCAAGTAGGTAGCTGATAAAAACAGGAACGCATCTGCAGTGAAGTGATCTGCAACATTTCAATCCAATGGCAGTGGCATAAGGCCAGCAAAACCAGGACAGCAGTTAATATGTAGACCCCACAGAGTGTACATCCAAAGAATGGCAGTTTCAGCATTTCATTTTAAAGTCCGTATTATATTGTCTAATTTAGTTTTAGAACCGGAGCTCAGCGAGTAAACATCTATCCTATAAAATGAAACTACTCTCTTGGAATGGAATTTAAGCCTTTCTAACAACTTCCTTATTCTTACAGGTTTTAACTAGTCCAAAGCAAAGGCAGTTTAGCTCCCAGTATTAACTTCATGGGCTGAAGTCCTCATAAACAGTGGGTCTTGCCATTTCCAAACCAGGCGCCCAACGTAATTCATGAATGTCTTAGTGGTTTCACACATTTTGGGCAAAACTAGAAAACAGGCAGTAATTAAATAAAAATATAAGTGCATCCCAACAGTTTCTACACATTCCACAATTATCCCCCAAATGGCAACTTAAAGTATGTTATTCAGATTTAAAACGAATCTTTACCAAGATTCCCAAACAGTTTATTAAATGTCTTTCCTCCGCAAATAAAACTAACACTAGGATTTGTCAGAAGATCTAAATGAGTTATATCCTTTACATGTGAACTCAGCTAAATCCTGTGTCTGGAATCTGTTCGTCATAAAACTCAGGTCTGGGAAAGAACTCCTTTTTGTGATCCACTGCTGTGTATCCTTCCTCTACGACTCCAGAACAGAGACCATAATGTGCTAGTGCAACACAGCAGTCACTGTCATTCACCAAAAAAAAAAAATAATCAACATTTTATGACATACTTATTTGGATGATTACTTACTGGTAGTTAGTATTTCTACTTTTTTTTTTTTTTTAAAGGCAACCATTTTAAGTGACAATACGTATCAGACTAGTAGAAAAAAGTTGAAACAAAGCCCTCTCTTTCGATCTCACAAAGTCATGCAGACAAGAGAAGGTATATCCAATTTGTTCCAATCAGGCTTCTTGGAATTAGCAAAATTTCTTTTCTGGCAAAGATGAATTTGGCTCATGATGGAAAGAAGTTCTTTGAAGGCTGCTGCTGCTAAACTTGTTTCCCTTTGAAAAAGTAAATTTCAAGGCATGATAGTGCAAGAGGTAAGTTTTTGATTTATTAGAACATTTATAGACTAATTGTGCTTAGTCTCTAATTTCCAATTTAAAGAACAGAAACTATACTGATAAGTTTTGCTTTGCCTAAATTTACCAGTACATCCATGAATCGCACCAGAATTAGGACAATTTGATTATCTGAATGATTCTGTCATGAAACCTGCACACTGCATCGAAGGTGAGGACCTACGGCAGAGGCTCCTACAAGTCCTGCACACGAGGACTCTCCTCTAATGAGCCACAACTATCTGGTAAAGCCGTTCTGTGCCCAGATTGAGTCCTCAACAAACTCTCAATAAGCAATTAAGAAAAACAGTGCTAAGTGGAGAGTTTCTTTTGTTTAGTTAAATCTGGGAGGTCTGAGTGTTCCTGGGATCCTCATCGGGATGTGTCATGGGTCGTGAATCCTTCGAATATGAGTATTCACTATTAGAGGGCTCTGTAGGGTCAATCAAATTTTCATAATCACTGTCGTCTGATTCTTCACCACTGTCTCCAGCTGCTCTTTGGGAAGGAAGAAGGTCTGCAACACTTCCAGGGTACTTCAGTCCGGCACTGGTGGAAGCATAATTAGAAGAGCCCACGGCTTGAGGTCGCGGCATAAAGACACTCCTTTCCATGCGTGAATGGCTCAGAGTACTCTCTTGATTGTTTGGGTGAAAGTCGGAATAAGGAGGAGGAGGGTCAGAGGGTTCCACATCTGCAAGTGCACTTCTGCCTTCGGCTGCAAACCCAGAAGAGGGCCTCCGAGGACTGAATGCAGGCTCCACACCCTCAGATGGCATCTGTCTGCTAAACACTGCCTGCTGCAGTCCTGGGCGAAGACAGGAAGAACATTCTAATACTTTCTATTACTTTCACAGCTTTTCATCAAGGCATTACACAGTCTACTCAAATATTCTGGAAACAGCATTGAAGCAGCAAAATTGATTGCTACTATTATTTTTCAACTGTATAATGTTATAACTTATATGACATTTCCCTATACATTAACTCAGTTATGCCCCAAACCACTTGAAGTGTTATCATCGTCATTAGCATCACTGTCTCCATGAAGGCTGAGCAGTCTGACTGGAGTGGGGCCCTGAGACACGGAACACAGGCCTCCTCACTCCAGATCCTGTGTTGTTTTGCCCACACATTGCTCACTATGTTCAAAACTTTGAGACTGAAGGATAAAACTGAAACCATTTTCTCCACTTTTTCCAGGTCACGTAAACGTGGGACTTTTCCTTGATAGTCTCATATCACATACCATATTTTTATACAGTTACCTGGTACAATGCACTTATTCAATTCCTTCATCTTACAGGTTTAAAAGTCCTAAGTTTAGGTGGTTGGTTTTTCAGGTCCTGGACCACAATTTTACCAGTTTTAGGAATGCTCAAAAATGGTCCACATCTATCTGTCTACACAGCCTTTCAAAATTGCTTTAGAGCCTGGGGGAGAAGCTCAGTAGTAGAGTGCTTGTTTAACATGTGTTGGTCCCTTGGTTGATCCCCAACACCACCAAAGTGACCCCAAAAGACAAGAAAATGCACCACAAACACACAATCATATATAAAAGATATATGATTATATATTATATATTGGACATTAATCCAAATTCACTTCAATAGTTGTATAATATTCCATCATCTATATGAAATCTTGTAAATTAAAAAAAAATTTTTTTCTATTTTATTAATTTATTTTTATGTGGTGCTAAGGATTGAACCCAGTGCCTCATGCATGCTAGGCAAGCACTCAGCAACTGAGCTACAACACCAGCACCACTGTGTGATCTTTTAAATTTTTAATTTTTTAGTAACTTGATAAATTATAGCTGCATATAGCTGTAATACACTATATATCTATATATTTGTATATCTATACATCATCTCCCTCCCTGCAAGGCATGCAACCATCACAGTCCCTGTACAGAGATCGTACTGGTGCACATCTGTGAACACATGACCAGCCTTGGTCTTTTTCTTCCAGTTTCTGAGACTTGAGCCAGATAATACAAAAAAGAGTACCTCCCTTCAGAAAAACTTCCCTCCCCTAACACACTGACTTGACCTGCGGGCTGCTGAGTACAGGATTCACGTCACTGAAGGCATAATCCATATTTAAAATGACATATTTTTCTGATATGGAATGGTAAAATTAACAAGGAACTTACTTCTTTCTTGTTCCTTTTCATTCTTCCTCTGAGTGATTTGTCTTCTTAATTTGTTCACTTCTGCCTGACAAGATTCAACAACTCGCTCACTCTTTTCTACATCTGCACACACTGCCTGAGAAAGTCAGAAGAAGAAAGGTTAACTTCTAGCCCAGCACAAGGTTGTCCATAAATTCAGCCTTGTTACAACCTTAGGAAAAGTCCAGGGGGTTAGGAAGCAGACAGGTAAGCAGAACAAAACTGTGAAGGCCGAAGAGACTAGTGTTGTACTTATTCACTAATTTTAAGACCATTCTTAAAAAATAAGGACAAGATGGGAAAGATACTATCTTTCCCCTTGATTAATCATTTTTATTGAAATGAAAAGGGAATTTTGGTACCAATCTAGTGTACAAAGAACAGAAGATAAGGCAGGAATGAGATGTTTCAACTTTTATTTATAACCAACAATCAAAAATAACATAAGACAGATTTATTCAACAGAAAATAATTACAGTGAGGGAAAGCTGGAAAAGAAAGTAAGTTTCCAAGTCGAGGTTTAATAAAAGATAAGTATTTGAGGTTGCGTCTATGTATTTCACCATTAATAAGCAAAACACTAGGAGCTATCAGTGTTAGCAGAGCTGGGCTTCTTCCAACAACAAGGAAATGGGTAACAGCTTTTTGAAGTCCTCTGGTCAGTGCTGATAGTCTGGAAAGGGCATGGTCATGAATTCAGAACAAAAGCCATTTTCCACTGCACATTCCTTCCATAGCAGAGATACCAGAGACTTCCAGAAAGTCTCTGTCATGAGTGAGCCTGCAGAGTTCCCTCCATGCAAAGGGCAGTGAGCAAGGAGGCTGGAAGCTGCCTGGCACTCTCTGTGCAGGCTGCTCTCACTGTGCTCTCCCCTCCTTTGGATGCTGCCTCTGTCCCTCTCTACTCCTTGGAGGCTTCTTAAAACTGGGCTTTCTCTAGGCCTAGGAGGGCTTCCCCAGCTTTCTACTTCCCTTCTGGGTTCTTTTGTGATTAGGATTTTGGAGCAAAGTACTCTTAAAAACACATCAGGGATAATGGAAAGAACGTGGGAAAGTACCATTAGCACCTAATTCAGTACCTAGCTCATTTGGGATGATTCCAATAATACTTGTGGCATGAAGGAGCAGGAATGACAGGCTCCACTGTGATCCTCCCACTGGATGGAGGCAACTGGGAGCAGTGAGTGGACTCGAACAGAGGAAGCAGAGCTCTGCTGAGTCATGGTAGCTTTAGATGTTGTCTCAACATCTGACTTAGAACTTAACTGAAGGAGAAGGCTGTGTTCTTAGCAACCTTCTTTAAACTCTACATTTTCCTAGGAAAAAAACCACTATTACAGCCAGCTGTGGTGGTGCACACCTGTAATCCCAGTGACTTGGGAGCCTGAGGCAGGAGATCCCATGTTCAAGGTCAGCCTGGGAAATTTAGCAAGACCCTGACTCAAAATAGAGGTTAGAAAGGACTGGGGATGTAGCTCAGTGGTAGAGTACTCCTGGAATCAAAACAAACAAACAAATAAACAAACAAACACACTATTACAAATGGGGTCACAAGGATTTAAAACAGAAGCATTGACAATGTACGTGAGCATTGCAAGTCAGGCACATGAGTGAGGCAGGTTATGGAAGGCGGTGGAAGAACCACTCTACAGATTTAAGAAAGCACATTCTCACTCTTGAACTACAATTCATTTGTCAGTTGAAACATTATAAAAAATTAAAAGCATTTGAGCAATAAAAATAAGATGAAACGTGTAAATCAGTTACCTGTACTTTCTCCTGAAGTGCATTATAAACCTGATAAATGGCCCTGATGTCTTTCATCACTCCATCCTTGTCAAAAAAGTCAGTACTAGAAGACAGAAGAGAAACGCCACAAAGTTACTAAAACTGCCATGAACCTGAAAGGTATTTCTACTATAATTTATTAAATTAATGCTGTGACTCCAAGGTGACAATATCTAAGCATAAAATGCCCATTCTACTAGAACTACAGAAAAGAAAAAAAAACACAAAATGCCAAAACTAAATATAATAAAAGCTATATACATTTTTCAGTGATAAATAAAAGCTACATTTAGCTTTTATTCTTTAAATGTGTGTGTGTGTGTATACACACATATACACATATATACACACAATTTTAAAAATATACATTTTAATTGTACATTATAATAATACATGATAGTGCACTGTGTTGTTACATATTCATACATGTACATAACATAATTTGGTCAATTTCATTCTCCATTATTTCTCCTTTCCCTCCCTAGTCGCCCATGTTTAGCTTTTAGAACCTGAGAAATACATATACCCTGTCCAAACTTTTGTATCAATCATTTAAAAAAAAAAAAATTGTAGCAAATGGGATTTTCTTTTTTAAAGTACAGTAAACCATCATTTCAATAAGAATAAACTTTGATATATGGTGGCAGTGGTCTAGAGAATTATTTTCTGTATTTTTCAGTTTCAGTCATAATAAATTTGGCTTTATATTTCTCCACACACTTAAAAAATTATTAATAAAAGAAGTATTATTGACAAAACAATGGGGAAAAAACTCATTTTACCTTTCAACTTACCCATGTTCTTTAATAACTTTGGCATAACTCTGAGAAGTATTTGGCACTGAAGACACTTTGTACTCTTGTTGGCTAGTATTGCCTAGATTGGGGATAGCAAGTGATATTCTTTGATTATACCTATGGAGAAAATTGAGAAAAAGAAAAGTATTAGAAGCACCACTCTTATTTTATCTTATTTTATTTTTTGAGACAGCTCTGGCTGTGTTGCCCAGACTGGTCTCAAACTCAGACTCAAATGATCTTCCTGACTGAGCCTCCCAAGTGCTGAAACTATAGGTGTGTGCCACCTTGCCTGAATTTAAAAGAACTGCTTTAAGAATGGGCTCTGGGGAGCAGGGGACATAGCTCAGTAGTAGAGTGCTTCCCCAGAAATAATGGTAAGGTCCAGGTTCCTTCCCCAGCACCACATAAACAAAACAAACAAAACAAGAATGGGGCTTGGCAATAGGATTCTTAGTCTCCGCCACCAGCAAACTAATGGAAGGTGTCATGGGGCGCCTACTTCTATGGACAACTCAAGGAGGCATGAATTAGCGATTTTTTCCTTTCCTTAAAGTAGAAATTCAACTGCAAACTACTTGAGAGTAGAGGTCATGTCTTATATGCCTTCTGCATCCCCATAGCAACTGACAAGGGCTGAAGAAATACCTATGAAATTATTAGGGGAATCTTGCAAATAGTTATTTCACAATTTATGATTATTGTCACTGATCTCAATTTAACTTACTCTACTACAAGTGATTTTCCAGAGGGAGAGTTTCCTGCTGTTTACAGGCAAACATGATCACATAATCATGTTTTTCTCACTTTAACGAATTCACAATGCAAAACCCTCATTAACCAGTAGATGGGTCAATTTTACAATTTTGTCTTTGAAATCTATGTTCTAAAATTACTGAAGCAATAAAACTGCATTTTTACATAACAGATTATGGAGAAGCAAATGATGATTTCTTTCTACTTCTATAAGAACTTACGCATAATAAACAAGTCTTGATAATGTTTATTGATCCCCAATCATTTTAACTTGCATGAATAACTGACATGGGAAACACCTTCTCTAACTACAAGGAGAACCAGCTAGAGAACAATAAAAGTTTCTCTTTTAAAATGCTATAAATGCACTCCAGTGCACATTTTCAAAGTCATCAATCTCAATTACTGTGTTAACATCTTTCTCTTTATGTGAAGCTGGTGGGAAAATGTTCTTTACCTGCGATTTGGTCTAAAGAGAACATACTCTAAAGCGTGAGTGGAATTGTTGGCAGTGGAGATGAAGCTGAAGAGAAGGAAGACAAGGTCAGGCACGCCAAGGATGCGGGTAAGCTGTTTATGGATAACTTGCTCTCTGTATGACATCTGTTGCTGTGTGTTTCGCCGGAATCTATACCACCCGATAACTTTCTAAAAAAAAAAAAAAAAGAAAAGAAAAAAGTATTAAAAGTTGCATGAAATCTTACAGATTTAATTACATATTCCATATAAACACTTGTACACAAATGCTCAGTTTGATAGCCCCAAACTGAAAACAACCCAATCGGTTCATCCACAAGTGAAAAGATAAACAAATGTGGTATATCATTTGTATATACTGGAATCCTACTCAGTAATAAAAAGGAATAAACTATTGGCACATACAACATGGATGAATCCCAAATTAATTATCCTGAGTGAAAGAAACTACGTCCAAAGTAAGTATATGAGTCTATTTTTTAAAAATTATTTTATTTAGGGACTAAAGTTGTGGCTCAGTGGCAGAGTACTAGGTTAGCATGTGTCAGGCCCCTGGGTTTGATCCTCAGCACCACATACAACTAAATGAATAAAATAAAGGTCTATCAACATCTAAAATATATTTTTAAAAAATTATTTTATTTATATATTTTGGCACTAGAGATTGAATCCAGGTGTATTTTCTTTACCACTGAGAATCCTTTTTACCTTTTATTTTGAGACAGGATTCACTAAATTGCTGAGGCTGACTTGGAACTTGTGATCCTTCTGCCTCAGTCGCCCAAATAACTGGCATTACAGGTATGCGCCACTGTGCCCAGCAAAGAAGTCTATTTATATAAAATTCTAGAAAATGAAAACTAATTCATAGTGACATAGGGTAGTTCGGTGGTTGACAAGGTTGGAGGTGGGCAGGGTGAGAAAGAGGGTTTAGAAAAGGGCATAAGAAAAACTTGTACACGTGATGAGTATTTCACTATTAAATTAAGGCGATGGCTTTGTGGTGCGTACATATGTCAGACTGACCAAACATACACTCTACATATGTGATGTTTACCATATGCTAAATATACCCCAAAACCTATTTTAAACGTTTACCCTACCATTTGACCCAGCTATCACACACCTCGGTTTATACCCAAAGGACTTAAAATCAGCATACTACAGTGATACAGCTACATCAATGCTCACAGCAGTTCAATTCACAATAGCTAGATTGTGGAACCAACCTAGATGCCCTTCAATTGAGGAATGAATAAAGAAACTGTGGTATATATACACAATGGAATATTACTCAGCCATAAAGAGGAATAAAATTATGGTATTTGCTGGTAAATGGATGAAGTTGGAAAATATCATGCTAAGTGAAATAGGCCAAGCTCAAAAAACCAAAAGCCAAATGTTTTCTCTGATAAGTCCATGACAATATGTAAGGGGGTGGGGAGAAGAATGAAGGAACTTTGGATGGTGTAGAGGAAAATGGGGTGGGAAGGGGTGTGGGACAAAAAGATAGTAGAATGAAACAGACAGTATTACCCTATGTATATGTATGATTACAAGAATGGTGTGAATCTACATTGTGTACAACCATAGAAATGAAAAGTTGTACCCCATTTATGTACAATGAATCAAAATGCAGTGTGTAAAAATAAAAAAAGAATTTAATTAAAAAAAAAGTTTACCCTTATCAGCTTTAACTACAATATAGCTAAACCAGCTACACGAATTAAACTCTCAGAATGATATGTCTCATAATGTGACCTGCTGGACCTGGAAGACAGATGACACTTGAGACATCTGGAAGCATGCAAAAATGCAGATTCCTGGGTCCACCCAAGTCTGCAAAATCAGCCTTTAAGGATAGAGTCAGGATTCTGAATTTAAGATAAGTTTCTTGAGTTATTTTTTGCATACTGAAATGTGAAAATCTCTGTTGTAAAAACAACTTAATTCTTTATTAGAACAACCACCTTCATAAAGCTTCCTTCTTTGAAATAAACTGAGTAAAGATTCTGTTTTAAGAAGTAAGGTAGAAGAGAAACAAGATGTATCCTATTTGTTTACAATAAAAGTAAATAAAAAAAGAAAAAAAAAGAAGTAAGGTAGAGGTTGGGTGTGGTGGCACACACCTGTAATCCCAGTGGCTTGGGAGGCTGAGGCAGGAGGATTGCAAGTTCAAAGCCAGTCTCAGCAATTTAGAGAGGCCCTAAGCAATGCAGTGAGACCCTGTCTCTAAATAAAATATAAAAAAGTGCTGGGGATGTGGCTCAGTGGTTAAATACCCTGGGTTCAATTCCTGGTACAAATAAAAAGAAAAAAAAAAAAGAAAGAAAAAAGAAGTTAGTTAAAACCATTAATTACTGTCACATTAAGTTAATAGTAAATTTAAATCATGCTCTGGCATTTTCACCTATAAAGGAAGTAAACTATTGCTGAATTCCTGTGTAAACTCACAATTGTTTTCTCCAAAGTCACACAACTGAATGACAGTCAAGGTGTAGAACTTGGCGGCCTGTCTCCTCCTGTTGTGCAAAACTAGCTTTCAAATTCTGCATTAGTTGCAAGAGAAAAAAGTTAAAAGTAGTTTTCTATTCAAGAAAAAGTGAACAGAAACTCATCAGTTGGCTAGAGCTATCAATGTATGTGAATATGGTGCACTTCACTCCAGCACTCAACCCTCTGTATTAACTGCTGGAACTACCTCCTCTGCAGGACTGGGGCACATCTCACGTTGCCTCTGTCCCTCTGCAAAGACTAATGGCACTCAGTACACTGGTTGTTTTCACAAAATACTCAATGATTAACAGAACCTTGCAAGTGGCTATAGGATAAGCAATCATGCTTTTCAGTGCTGATTCTGTTTTTGTTTGCATTTTCTAAAAAGTAGGAACTTTACGTCAGTTATCGACTGATGTTAATCAACTTATTGATTTGACACCAACAGTTTTAAACCAACTCTTAGCCATTTTGATCAATGAAGGATGAGATGTCAAATTAATATGCCCTGGTCATATTTACAATTCTACGTCTTAGAGCTAACAGACAAACTAGTTGCAAGATTACTGAGAAACTAGGTCTCTGTGTTACAAAGTACCCTTTGGACAGCTTTGTCTGGGCCATGGTGAAGAATCACGGCTCTCTCCCTACACTTCACCTCTGTTGATGCTTCACAGCCACTTTTCCACACAGACTTTGTTCTCTATTTTTCAAATTCATGTACATTTTCAGGAGTCAAAGCAACGACCCCAGTGCAGGGCACACTATGGGCTTAGCCTGTGCCCTTTGGGTTATTAAGGATAACAGGATGGCTGTTATGCTTCTTGTTACTGATTTCAGGGTCCGATGCTTTGGAAGATAGAAGTCCTCCTTCTCTCTTGCCTTGTTTGTACCTTTGCCTAAACCTGAAAATCTGTGGAAATGTCACAAGCTCAATACAGATTCTGACAAAACAACAAACAGCACAGCAACCTGACTACACTGTGCCTACCGGGGCATCTCAATGTCAAAAATATTAGCTTCTATCTCAACCCCAATGTGTTAATGCACCTTTAGGAGGTAGGATACCACCCTTTTGAGGTGAAGGTATAACTCTATGCTTTCCTGGGGGGGAAAATAATCCAAATTAGAATCAACTGTAAAGTCTTTTCTGTCATATAAATATTATATACATCATTTGGTGCTTTTGTGCTAGAAATCTGAATTTTTTGGAAAAAAAAAAAAAAAACCTTACAGAGTTCTATAAGTACCACAGGAAGTACAATGAAATATAAAAAACAGTTCCAAACCTCAACAAATTTCAAGAAAAACAACATAATTTCCAAATAATGCAAGGAATGTAACAAACATGTATTTTACAAAGGAAAACAAATATTTGTTTTAGCACAAAGTTCTACAAATAAAATAAAAAATAAAACATATCAACTTTCAACTTTAACTCCTGGTCCCAGGAAAAGCAGTCAATCACAGATAATAACCAATGAGTAGTCTACTGTCCACAGCAAATCCTATTTTATTCATTTATTTGTAAATTTTAAGACAGGGTCTTTTTTTAATTTTTTTAAATTCATTTTTATTGTAAACAAATGGGATACATCTTGTTTCTCTGTACATGAAGTAGAGGCATACCATTTGTGTAATCATACATTTACCAAGGGTAATAGTTTTTGATTCATTCTGTTATTTATTTTCTCCCCCACCCCACCCCCTAAGACAGGGTCTTGAGCTGGGGTTGTGGCTCAGGGGTAGAGCACTCATCTACATGTGTGAGGCACTGAGTTTGATTCTTAGCACTGCATATAAATAAATAAAATAAAGGTCCATCAACAACTAAAAATATATTTTTTAAAAAAGAACCTATTTGTAGTTAAATAAAATAAAATAAAGACAGGGTCCTGCTATATTGCTCAGGCTGGTATTGATCTTGCAAACATCCTGCCTCAGCCTGAAGAACTGATGGGATTACAGATGTGCACCACTGCACCTGGCCTCAGCAAATCCTATTTTAAAATCCTCAAATTGATTTGAAAGTGTGCCCCCACCAACTACTGAGAAGATTAAACAGAGGAGTCATTTTCTTTTTTCCAACTGATTTTCGATTGTAAAATATATGATCATTAAAAAAAAACCTCACCAAAATCTCTTCATCAGAGGCATCCCACCCTTTTTCCATTCCCCCTTTATGAATTGGCTGGCTTTCTTCCAGTCTTTTTCTGTGCATTTGAACTCTCACTCAGACTTCTGTTTTGAATAAAATGGGCTCAAATTGTATTACTGCTTTTTCCTGGGGCTGGGGATGTAAAGCACATGCTAAGCATGCCCAAGGCCCTGTGTTTATTCTGCAGCACCAAAACAAAACAAAAACCACCCGACAAACCACCAACCCCCTTTTTTCACTTGACATAACTTAGAAATCATTCTGTCTCATTAAATGAAAACCTCCCTCATAGCTGGGTGTGATGGTGAACACTTGTAATACCAGTTACTCATGAGGCTGAGGCAAGATTACAAGCTCAAGATCAGCCTGAGCAATTTAAGGAGATCCTGTCTCAAAATAAAGTTAAAGGGATGGGGATACAGCTTTATGGTACAGTGCTTGCCTAGCATATGTAAGGCCCTGGGTTTGATCTCTAATACCACAAAATAAAACAAAAAGATCCTTCCTAATTCTTTTAAAAGGCTGGTAGCAAGGACCGGTACCAACATAACTGACTTAATCATTCCATACTGGTGTACATTTAGGTTGCTTTTAAATCCTCACTATTCACCACTGAAGCAACAATATCTGTACCCTGGCTCAAGAGAATAGATTGCCTGGCTTAAACCTTGGCTCCATCATTAATGACCAAAAATCACTTTAGTCTCAAGTATAAAATGAGTAATCTGCCTTATAGGGCTGCTCTAAGGATGAAATGTGTTAATACACGATGAGTACGTAGAACGTGGCCCAGAAAAGAGTTAAACTGCTTAATAATGACAGCTTTTTCCATCTTTGTGCCCAGGCACACTAATTTTAGGGGGCCAGATTCCTAGAGTCAGGGCTATATAGTTAAAACTGTTATCGTAAAATCATCCTCCCAGTGTGTCCATTCACCAGCTGCTGCTTCCCCATGTCCCTCAGCTTTTCAGGACTGGTCATTACCAATCTGATGGGCAAAAAAAATGGCACCTCATCTGTTCCAATCTGTGCTTCCTGATTGAAGTAGAACATCTTTTCATTGACTTCTTGGTTGTTTGTAGATATTTTTTTTTTCTTTTGTGAATTTCCTATTCAATTCCTTTATTTTTATAGTTTAAAATTTTGAAATCTACTTAAAACTTCAATAAGAACCTCTATGGAAAAAATTTTAATTTTGGAAAACACAATAAAGCCTCCCAATCTACAGTATGAAAAGGAAGGAAGAAGTAAAGTGCATCTAAGAGATGAGGGATAAACAGCTGCAAGGTTCCAGAACACATGCCGCTGGGCGTACCACTGAAATCATAGAGCTGTAGTTGAGGCCTCTGGCTGCCCTAACACCCTTTGCCAGGTGGGTAAGTAGGTTGGTTGAACCCCCCAATGTAAAAGACATTTGCTGTTTGATAAGCTGAGAATTTTTACTGGTACTTTCCCCCCCTGAAATATGGTTTTATAACCAATCTATTTTTCTGGACTATCCAAGGCAAAAAAACAAAACCCAAACATAGTACAACAGAGTAAGTCATAAATAAAACCATCAGACAATACCGCAGCAGTAAAATTTGATTCATTTTCAGTTTTATTCAGATTTGCTTACCATATATAACCAGAACAGCACATGTATGTGTTGATGGAAATAATAAATATATGACCTTTTGGAAAAATATCTGTGTTCATCTTTAGTTGAGCTTGAAAGAGTAACATATCTAAAGATGTTTGAATGCAATTTACATTTTTTTAGAACTATTTTTCCTGATTACAAGATTAATGCATGTGTATTAAATATTTGCCAAATTATTTTTTAAATTACACAGTAGAAAAAACAAACTACCACAGTCAACTGAGCTATTCTTTTTCTTTTGCTGGTACTAGGGACTGAACCCAGGTCCTTAACCACTAAGCCATATCCCCAGTCCTTATTTTATATTTTTTTATTTAGAGACAGGTTATTGATGATTTACTCAATAAGTTGCTGAGGCTGGCTTTGAACTCGTGATCCTCCTGCCTCAGCCTCCTGAGCCACTGGGATTACAGACATGCACCACCACGACCAGCAAGATCAACTGAAATATTCTTTTTTTTTTTTTTTTTTGGGTGCTGGGGTTCAAACCCAGGGCCTTGTGCTTACAAGGCAAGCACTCTACCGACTGAGCTATCTCCCCAGCCCCTGAAATATTCTTAACTTCCCAGACTATAGTAACTTTTTCCTTCTCATTATTATATAATGGAATAATAAAATCATTTAATTTTCTTCTATCAGTATATTGTAACCATTGTCTTCCATCTGCAATTACAAATTACCTTTAAAATCTGCTTAAGTTGGGCTAGGGAGACAGCTCAGCTGGTAGAGTGCTTGGCTCGCAAGCACAAGGCCCTGAGTTCGATCCCCATTACCGCAAAAAAAAAAAAAAAAAAAAAACTGCTTAGGTTGACAGAACTCTCATGTCAGTATTGACTCTTCATTCTTACATTTTATATTTCTTTGTTTTTAAGTTTGGGTATTAAGAAAAGAAACTACTTACATATTGGACTGGGCAATAAATAGAACATACCTTTCTCCGATCTTTAAGAATTCTGTCCAAACTCTCTTCATTAACTTTGCTTGCGTAGTCATAAAAACTATTTTTTTTAAAAGAAGAAAAAACATTTATTAAAATTCCATAACATCATGACATGAATGTGCTTAGCTACAGGTGTCTATGGGGCACCTAACCCTAATAAAGATATAATTGCTTGCCTTCAAAGGTATATAAAGGACAATCAGTTTAAATGCTTTCCTTAATACAATGTATTTTTTGTGTCAAAGAATACTCAAGAGATTGCTACATTCAAAAGATATCACTTCCACACGTGGGAGGTACCCACAGCAAGTCAGTACAAAACATGTGGTTTCAAATGGCTGTGGCATCTTTTCTTCTTTTCTAAGTATCAATTACTTATGAAAAAAGATAACACTGCTTTATTTTCTGACACATGAAGATAGGAAATGAACATTTGTTGAAAGCTTAACATCACTAAGCTGCATGTTTTCTCATGTCAATTCTCATCATTCCTGCTTCAATGCCGGGAGGTATTAGTTTAGCTCAGTAATTCAACAAATTTTATTCCCATTTTTGTAAATAAAGATAGTGAAGTTAACTGACTTGCTCCAATCACAGAGCTAGCAGATGGAAGGGCTGCAATTTGAAGCCATGCCTGGAAAGCATCACACAACGTGCTTCCTTCCAAAATTACCAACGTGTGGCTGGGGTTGTAGCTCAGTGGTAAAGCGCTTGCCTAGCATGAGAGGCACTGGGTTCGATCTCCAGTACCACATAAAAATAAATAAATAAAATAAAGGTATTGTGTCCATGTACAACTTAAAAAAAAAAAAAAAAAGACCAATGTGACCAGTTTCCTGTGGTGAGCAGCCCAGGTGTACTAATGTAGTGGCTTTTCTATTTCTGGTCATGGTTCTCCAAATACCATCCTCCTCCTCTCATCATAAGCCCAGTCCCTAAAGGCAGAAAGAAGCTCAAGGTATGGGAAAAGCTCTGACTCAGGAGTCAGGAAACAGCTGCTCCAGCCCAGTTCTGCTTCTCACTGTAGGATCTGGGACAAGTCACTTAGCCTATCTGGTCTCCAACTCCTTTTTATAAGACAAAGAGTTTGAAAGAGACTAATGATTCCCATGGTTTCTTTCAGCTTTAAGAATGATGAATCTCTGAACTAAAGTCAGTCAAATCTTGTTCTGATTCTACTTTGCTGAGAGTGTTTTAAGGAATTCCTCAGAAAGGGGAGGCAGAAGCTGGACAGGGTGGCACGCATCTGTAATCCCAGTGACCTGGGAGGCAGGAGGATTACAAATTTGAGGTCAGCCTCAGCAACTTTGTGAGACTGTCTCAAAATAAGAAATAAGAAGGGCTGGAGAAGTAGCTTAGTGGCAGAGTACCCTTAAGTTCAATCCCTAGTACAAAAAAAACAAAACAAAAAAAAAAACAAAAAAAAACAAAAAAGCACCACCAACAAAAAACTCTAACAGGCCCAGATCAGATACTTCCACAGGCCAGAGAGAAGCAACATATGGGCTGGGTCTGAATGATTTCATTTGTTTTGATGCTTTTTTCCAAAGAACCCATGGTTGATCACCAAGCTCCCCACTCCTCTTCCACATGTGGGTGAATCTAGAAGAGGTGAGGTTCTTGGCTACTTTGAGGCTTTGTTTGCAGGTAGCCACCTTGCATGCTGATAATCCTGAGACAATCAATGGGTAGGAGTGTATGTGTGGGGTGAGCATGATACAAGTCCCCAGTGGTGCCTGGGTGTAAAGGAGGGAGGGTGTGTGGAGAGTAGCCAGGGTGAAAGCTGTAGGGAACACACACAGCAACAACCAGGCAGAAGGGCCTGCTGACCAAGAACACTGAACGATATGCATAGGAGCATCCTGGAAGAAGCACTGGCCTGGCTTCTGGAAAGGGGGAAGGTGGCCTCAGGAAGTTTAGAGAAACACAAAGCTGAGATCATACCAGCCATCAGGTGGAAGGGTTTGGGCCGAGCAAGAAGACAGAGGTCTGGGTGGTGGTGTGGGAGAAATCCAATGTGTGAGATACTGGACTTCCTCTCCTCACTCTTTCCTCCAGATAGCTCACTGCTGTTTGCTTTCTCTGTTTTGATTTTTTTCTCTTCCAAGTTTTTTTTTTTTTTGTCCTTTAGTTGGTTATAACATGGAACTGGTATATATTAAATAAATAGAAAAAGAAAGTTTTATGTTTCCTTTCCCTTTTTTATTTGAGATGGGGTCTTCTTATGTTGCCCAGGTTGGTCCTAAACTGCTGAGCTGAGGTGATTTTTCTGTCTTAGATACTCAAGTAGCCAGGACTCCAGTGTATGCCACTGCGTCCAGCTCCTTTCCTTAGATTTTAAAGTTGACCCCTGAACATTTTTCATTTCTCCCAGCTCATTCACTTATTTTTAATCAATCCTTTTAATAAGGACTAAACTCTCCTTAAAGAAGGATGTGGCCATCTGGCAGCACCCACTTGTAATCCTGGCAATTCGGGAGGCTGAGGCAGGAGGATCACAAGTTCAAGGCCAATCTGAGCAACTTAGTGAGACCATGTCTCAAAATAAAAAATAAAAAGGGCTAGGGATATGACTTAGTGGTTAAGCCCCCCTGGGTTCAATCCCTGACACCAAAATTACTAAAATTAAAATTAAAAAAAAAGAGGATGTGGCTTACCTAAAAAGTTTTGAACAAGGCTGATGGTTATGGATTTCTGTAATCAGAAAGAGGAACACATCTCAGTTAAGTATGTAAGACCCAGGCAACTATCAAATAGCTCAGGATTTTTTAAAATTAAAATCTCAGACAATAAAAAAAGACAGTCTTCCTCTCACAAAACAGGTGCTGTGTGTATATCAGGGATGGCAGAGTAGCTTCTGAGCAGTTGTACCAGAGACACATTCTCAGAACAGAGTAGACTGAAGAATGTAAGTTCTGTTTTCCTTTGTTCCAGTATGATGAGCACTTATTCAGATGAGCTCTTATTCAGAGTTCTTATTCAGGAACTCACGGTTATTGTGTGCCTTATTCAATCTTACCTATTTAAACAAAGCATCATAGGAAAAAGTAACCACTGACTGGAAGCACTTAATCAAATTAGATAAAAGCTTTGAGGACAGCTTGGGGAGAGAAGGCTTTAACCACTCTACCATCAATAATCAACTAACAACTCATGACAACTTGGGCCAGGTGTTTTGAAGGGGAAGGAATTCTGGAAGTCTACTAACCCTTTCAAAGTGGTCATTGCTGAGGGAGACAGTCATTTATAAGGCAGAGCAAAACAGCTTCTGAAAAGCTGCTGTGATTCAGCGGAGTGAACACTTCTTGAAGCTCACCAGGGGGCTTAGGGGCAGGGTTGGTTTCGTGTAAGACTGTGAGACTAGTTGACCATTTAACTATCACATGCTCTAAGACAGCAACTAATCACCTGCTGTTTAAGAAGCCACAGCCTCAGAGTTTTAGGCTACAACTTTACCTGAATACAAATGAAACCAGAGCCTTAAAGGTTAAAAAGCTTAAACACAAGTAGCTTCTGTACTTGTGTTCCTGCTGCTAAAATTCAGGCACAAATGCACTTCCACAGGAAAGAAGATGATTCTTTTGTCTAGCTATGGTGTTGATGTAGTGATGCAAATAAGAAAACCTCATCTAGAAGTATTTCCCTGTTCTGTCACTAACAATGATCCAGCATACCTCTTTATTTCAGAAATACTGCTAGTCATTAAGATGAGGAACAATTATAGCAAAAACCTTACTTAGAGTCAGGAAAAAGAAAAACTCACGTTCTGCTTTAAAGCAAAGGTTTCATTTAATGAAATCTCTAGAGTAAGTTCTGAACTCTGAATGCACACTCCTGTCATGCCACCTCTGCAGTTTCCTTCATAATTTACAACCCAGATTAGAAACACACGCTCCAGGGCTGGGGACAGCTCAGTGCCTAGCTCTAGATATCATGTGGTATTTTCTGCAGGAAATTAAAACTTTCTTAAGATTTTGTGTAAACACTAAGCACTCCATGGAAAAAATAGGGTGTTGATCTCAAACTCTATAAAGCTGCAGATGAAACAAAGTTGGGAGGACATGTTAAATGACAGGTGGACCTTAGAAAACAGTCAGAGCCTGGGCAGCTTTGCTTGGGACGTCAAGTTTTCTATGCTTCAACAGCAAATCCACACAGGAGAAAACTCTTCCTGTACTGTGAAGATCCTGTCAAAAGTTCTCACTAGGGGCTGGGGATACAGCTCAGTTTGTGGAGTGCTTGCCTTAGAAGTCCAAGGCCCTGGGCTCAATCCCCAGCACTGCAAAAAAAAAAAAAAAAACCCTTCTCATTAGGTGCTATGTTATTCTTGTTTCTCTTCTGGTTGCTGAGTTGAATAATTCCTTTTCCCCCTTTCCATTATTGCCAATGATTGTTGCTGACAGCTGTCCTCACCACCTAAGGACATTTTTTTTTCTGTTCCTACCTCCTCCCTACCATTCTTAAAGTGAACAGCTCTGCTTGAAACAAGTTAGTACAATTTCTTAAATGAGTATTTATTCAAAATAAGATGCAGACATTCCATGTTCAAAATGTGATATTCTATATAAAATCCTCTCTATTGCAAAGGGTAAGGTAAAAGGGCTGGGGGTGTGGCTCAGCGGTGGAGCACTTGTCTAGCATGTGTGAGGCACTGGGTTCCTTCCTCAGTACCACATAAAAATAAATAAAATAAAGGTATTGTGTCCAACTATGACTAAAAAATTATTTTAAAAAAAGATGCCTGCAAATGGATTTAGACATTTTCAATAAGTAACAAATGTGACCAATTTATTTTACTTAAACACCTTATGCTGGAGGGTCAGCTATGCCAGAAAATCTCCTCACCCCTCCAGTAGGGGATATTACCATGGCACTTGATCTCACATTTGACCTTTCAGGCAGGTTTCTAGTATCCCTGGTTTACATTTTCAAATATGTACTTATTTTTAGAAGAAAAATGTTAAAAAGGTAATAATATGTTTAATATACTAGCAAACAATCTGTCCATGAGATCTAGAATTGTTTTAATCAATGAACTAAATATAGCTAATAATTAAATATTATACGCAAAAGATGACTGTCTTGGCACTTTATTAACTGAAATTCTCTAATGCTGGGTACTTCTCTGTTATCTATGATACCAGGGAAGTTGGTCAAGAACCAGAAAGTTCACAAGAGTCAGAATATTATCTTGCATAGAATTTTAATTATTTGAATGAGAAATTTTAAAATTACCATTCTGTTTCTTTAACATTAAATAGCTAGAGGGGCTGGAGCCGTGGCTCAGTGGTAAAGTGCTTGCCTGGCACGTGTGAGGTCCTGGGTTCAATCCTTAGCATTGCATATAATAAATAAAGATTCACTGACAACTAAAATAAATAAATAAATAAATAGCTAGAATATTCTCAGAAATGTGATTTTGCTGTTAGTTAACTACATCTGGCAATTTAACTTTCATTTATCAGATTAATTTTGAAAACCCAGATGGAAATAATAAATCACTATACAGATGTTCTATGAAACAAAATTCTGTTTTAGAATTTTAAAGAATTAAGCAAAACAAAAACAAAATCCCTCTATGAAAGATTAACTACATCCTATACATATAACAAGTATTTTCTTAGCAGGGCAGTGTTGTGGTGAGTGACTTCTGCAGTTGTGACTCTTGGAGACAGTTATGGCACTTGGTGTTCCCCATTTCTAATCCCAGCTCAATTCTTACCTTTGCCCCACAATCCATGCACTAGAAGGCTATCAGTTCAGGGCCAAAATTGAGGATTTGGTCTCAAGGTAACCTGCCAGCAGTATTTCAAACCACAAACACTCATCTTCATACATCCTGTTTCAGTCACCCAGAAATGGGCCAGATGCCCTGTTGTGTTCTATTCTTCCTTGCTGTGCTCCCCTGAACACGCAGCCCACTGGCCCTAAGTTCATCTCCTTCAAGATGTCCTTACTGATTTCCCCACCAGCACTTTTTCTCTCAACTTCAGTTGGGGTTTTCTTTCTTACAGCATTTATCTTGCACTGTCAGGTACTTCTGTGTACTCCCACAGTTCTGGAAGACAGGGATGAATCTGGGTATTTCTTTCTGTGCCTAGCACATGCTTCACACATGGAAGTTCTTCATTCAATGTCTGCTGAAAATAAAGGTACCCCTTGCTTTGCCTGTATCAGAATGTGCTGCTTAATGATCTGCTCAAGGTATACCTGAAAGAACCACAATCTCTATCGATCAATAGGAAACTGATCTGAGGAGAGTGGTGCATCTGTTTACACTCCCTCATCTTCCCCAGTCCCCAAAGGGACTCCTGGGTGTGTCCCTCGGAAGGCTGGGCAGATGGAGCAAACATCTCACGTAAACAAGTGTGAACTTCAGATCTTCCTAGGAAGGAACAGCGTAACATAACCATTCTTTATAATATGAGGTAATACTGGCAATGGGGCAAGTTTAATGGACAAACTTGAGGTTCATTGTGGTTCTGAAGAGACTATAAAGGGGTCACATATGATTCAGTAAAAGGCCAGTTGGTGGGTAAAGATAGTTTTATAGAAAATCTACACTACACTTAAGTTATACACTGTAAGCTTCATTACCATAAAACATACCACTAGGGCAAATAATTTTCCTTTTTTATGTACTCTTTTAATACTTGAGATGAAAACCAGTTACGGGCCAAAGAATAAAACAAACAGTAAGTATGCATACAAAAAAGATATTTCTAAGGTCAATGATAAATTTACTTACCAATTACTTGCAGAAATTCCGTGTTGCTGATTTGTGAGTCACTTATGCTAAAGGTTTCCTCTTGTCTTACCTCTCCCAGCAAAAATCCTTCCTAAAAGAAACAAAAAAAAAAATAGTCATAGGCTAAATTTTTTAGCAAAATTAGGAGAAATTTAGGATATGTAATTTATAATTTCATCAATAATCAAAATAAGCTTGCCATATAAACTAGGAGTTATAAACCAATTAGACTAGAGCAATAAAAGTATATCTATTAATGGGATTGTATGAACAAAGGATTCCATAACAAGATAAAATATTATTTTAATCCCTCAAGTCTTCTCTGTTTTGGGGGGAATTTATCACTTAAATCCTACTAAGTCTCACAACCAATGTCAGAAAAGCTCAGGAAGCAGAACTATTCACTTAGGGGATATCTTCTTCATGTGTCCTTGTGCTTGTTCAGCAGGTACTCAGACAATAGGTAATAGGATTTAGGTTTTCTTGAAACCATACAATTTACTACATTGCTTTAAAATCCCTGCTGACAATTAAAGGATAAAGTAGTTAGTACAGGCTGAGCGTGATAGTGCGTGCCTATACACCCAGCTACTTAGGAGACTGAGACAGGAGGATTGCAAGTTTGAGGTCAACCTGGGCAACTTTAGCAAGACCCTGTTCAAATTAGAAATTATAAAAAGGATGGGGGTGTAGCTCAGTAGCAGAGCACCCCTGGGTTCCATCCCCAGTATGGGGAGGGGCATGAGGGAGAGTTAATACAATGACAATGAAGTGCTCTTAAATAGGCTGGCATAAGAAATTAGAATTTCAGGGGCTGGGGAGATAGCTTAGTTGGTAAAGTGCTTGCCTTGCAAGCACAGGGCCCTGGGTTCGATCCCCAGGACCGAAAAAAAAAAAAAAAAAAAAAAAAAAAAGAAATTAGAATTTCAGTAAACAAAGTCATATGATTCATATGAAAGTGTTTTTTAAATAAGCGTAGCAGTTAATTTATGTACACATTTGGAGATTACCTGTCACCACAACTGAACCGGATGATTTAGCCTATTACCTATTGTCTGAGTACCTGCTGAACAAGCACAAGGACACATGAAGAAGATATCCCCTAAGTGTCAAAATAACTTTCTGTAGAAAGGAAGAACTGATCAGCTGTCCTGGAGTCTCTCTCCCCAGATACTACCATGGCTTCCTCCTTCCCTTCACTCAGGTCTTTGTCCAAATGGCATCTCATCAGACACGCTTTGTCCGAAGACGCAAGAGAAACAGCATCTGTTAGGCATCTGTCCCCTTTAACCTGCATGCTTTTTCTTAGACTTCTCACTATCTGGGTTGGGGCTGTAGCTCAGCAGTAGAGTACTTGCCTAGCATGTTCCATCTGGAACAAAAAAAAAGAAAAAGAAAGGAAATCTTCTGCCATATTAAATATTTATAGAAATAAATAAATGCCTTTCCCAGTTAAAATGTAAGCTCCATAAGAGCAAGTACTTTGTGTTTGTTTACTGCTAAATCACCACATTTACTATGATGCCTAACATCTAGTAGGTGCTCAACAAAAACTAGTTGCATAAACTGGTTGAATCAAGGCCTTGAACTGTATTCCCTTCAATTCCAGATTGATCCACAAAATCAACTGCAGAAGTTTCCTAGTTTAAAAACATTGCCAGCAGAAGTACAATTCTGGGGATGAGAGGAAAGAGATGATTTACAGCCTCACTTTTCTATTTGATTTGGGGAAGGAGATACTCTAAATTCCCAAATTATCACATACAGAACATTCCTTAACTTGATAAACAGATTTCTTAAAAAAAAAAAAAAAAAAATACTCTCAGATCCAAGTGTCCACGAATACCAACTAAATAATCTTGTTTTACCCTATGAAAGTCTTTCAATTTTGAGTTCCCACTATAAAAAGCTTTGCAACAAAAAAAATTTTAAATCAAAGTGAAAAAAATCAATTTAATCTTCCCAAAGAACTTTAGCTTTTAAGGACACAGCTAGATTCCCAGCGTTCTACAATCTTGGGTTCCCAAATTTAGCAAAAAAGATCCAGTTAAATTTGAATTTCAGATAAATAGCAAATAACTTAGAATACATATAACCTAAGTATTACATAAAAATTACTTGTTTATCTGAAATTCAATTTAACCTGTTCTGCTTTTTACTTTGTTCTGGAGGTACTGAAGGTTGAACCAAGGGGTGCTCTACCACTGAGCCATATTCCCAGCTCTTTCTATTCTGAGATAGTCTCACTAAGCTGCTCAGACTGGCCTCAAACTTGTGATCCTCCTGCCTCAGTTCCCCACATAGCTGTAATCACAGGTGTGTGCCACCATGCCTGTTCATAAGAGTCCTGCTTTTTCTCTCTGGCAACGATAATAGTCCTCAGTATGAAACGGTGACATAAATTAATAGTGACATCAAAATGTTCTACAGTCAAGTGAATGTTTAGTTATCTACCAGTATGGACTATCTCATTGTTACTTTATGGCAGGAAACCGCTCCAATGCCTGTTAACATACTGCAAGTAAGTATGGTTTGTAAATTTTTAAATGATAGGAAAAAATAAAAATAGGAATGATGTTCATGAACTGTTAAAATTACATGAGATTCTTGCTGGGTACAATGGTGCATGCCTGTAATCCCAGTGGCTAAGGAGGCTTAAGAAAGAGGATCTCAAGTTCAAAGCCAGCCTCAGCAAAAGTGAGGTGCTAAGCAACTCAGTGAGACCCTGTGTCTAAATAAAATGCAAAATAGGGCTGGGGATGTGGCTCAGTGACCAAGTGCCTCTGAGTTCAAACACCGGTATCTGCCCCTCCAAAAATTACATGAAATTCTAATTTCAGTGTCTATAAATAAGGCTTTATTGCAACACGGTCATCCTCATTCATAACTGTCCCTGGTTGTTTTCTCCCTGTAACAGGTGAATTGAATAGTTGCTACAAAAACCATATGGCTCTCAAATCTTTAAAAAATTACTATTTTTTTTCACTATCTAGTCCTTTATGGTAAAAAGTTTGCTAACCCTAGCTCTTTAGAGTAAGGTGTTGTTTTAAATTCATTTCTGGACAAAACAAGTGTGTATTTTAAAAGTAAATTCTTAGTTCAACTTTAAAATCTAAATTACTTTCAATCATTCCACATACATAATAGTGGCAAAGCTATATAAACTACAAACAACTAGTACTGGTGAAAATATCCATGAAGTCTAGCACCATGCCTGGCACAGAGTAGGTATTAAGGAAAGAGCTCCTAAATCAAACTAATAATGGTCTAAGCATTATGGCCATCTTACCAATTCGTAGAAAAACTCAATTTTTCAACAGGTAGTCGCTTATTCTTACGATAAACTTGCCTTAAACATAAACTGTGATGTTACTAGGCATTCTGACATAGAATAAAGAAGCATCATTGAACCCGTATTTAATAGTTTATGTTTAGGAGTACCACATACCACCTACATACTCAACTGTATTACATTATTAAATACCTGGCTACAGTACCAAAGGCCAGGGTATAAAGCTGCCTCTAGAAAAACCTATGTTGTATATATTCCTATCATTAATCTCTACCACCAACACTGAATAAATGAAAAAGTACAGTAACTTAATTCCATTCAATTTACTAATGGAATGACTTGTGAAATTAATTTTTATTAAGGTAAGATTGCTGACATCAAGCTAAATCCAGTTTATCCTGAGGGGTATCATTTGCTTTGTAACGACAACCACAAAAATCCCACACACTTATTTAATGAATTTGAATCATTCACTATTAGCATCACTTAAAATAATCCTCAAATTTGGTAGGCAAATTAATACGTCTTGTAAGAGAAAAACTACCTACTTTTCACGAAGAATTTCCATCCAAAGATCCATAACATTACAAGGCAATTCATAAAACCTATACACTGAAACAGAGAGGCTCTGCTCCCACTGTGGGCTCCAAAACCTAAGCATTTCTGATCACTCGTAAGCGGGCCTGTCACTTCCCTATTTCACTGCGACTAGTTCCGTGGTCTTAACATTGAACAAGGAACCAAACATGCAACATCAAGGAAATGCAAACAGACCTGCACTTAACACTTTTGTTTACATTCTCCATTTTCCATAGGGGCGAAGAAAACACAACCGTGTTTAACAAGTATGAACAGTGACAGCCAGGGTTTCACTCGTGGTACTGCACGACAACCTGTAAGACCGGCGGGCGGAGCTCAGTGCCACTCCTAGACTAAAAACCTGGCCTCTCGACTGCTTCCCGACCCCGGGGTCCCTCGTAAGTCTGGAAGCCTGACTCAGGGAGGGGCAGGCGCTCAGTTTCCACCAGGCGACTCCTGACACTGCGGGGGACCAGGCAGGACAAGTTTGCTGGGCCCGGGAAGGCCTTCCCGGGGCCGCCGGGTGCTGAGTGCGGGGGCCCATCAGAGGCAAAGGAGCTGGCGGGGGCGGGGGCCGCTGGGTCACTAGCTCTCGGCCCGGCCCCAGGGCCCGGGGGGGCGAGGCGCAAGCAGTCCCGCTTTGGCCGCGGGCACTGGTCCGAGAAGGAGGTCGAAGCCCCCCCCCCCCCACCAGCGGCCGCGGCAGGGCCCCGGCACCTACGTGGTCCGCGTTGCTGTTGGCGCTGTGGAAACACACAGCGCTGAAGGTGTAGCCCGAAATGGAAGCCGCCATGATGGAAATCTCCAACACCCCCATCATGCCCCGCGAGGGCGCACGGCCTTCCGGCCGCCCGCCCCTAGGAATCCTGGGAAATGCAGGCGACCGGCCCGGGGCGGGGGCGGGGCGGGGGCGGGGGCGGGGGCGGGGCCGGGGCGGGGCCAGCGCTGGGAAGCGCTGGCTGGTGTGTCGCAAAGACCGGACACCGCCTCCTCTGTACAGTCTTTCCTTCCCTTAGTTTGTCCCTTTGGCAAATGAAACTTTTAGTATTAAAAGCCAGTATTTGCCAAGCTGAAGAATGAAAGGCGGAATATGATTCAGGCAGTTGAACGGTTTCGGGTTTGACACCTGAGTGACAAGATATGATTTCAACTGTTTAACGTCACCATCCTGCCTGGAAGGTTGAGACTGCAGTGCTGAGGGGAGGGAAGAGGGACAGGAAGATAGAACAGTGGACTCGTCATGATGGTGGCACAAGGGATGGAGGGTTAGAAGCGAATGTGGTGCTCTCTGAAAGCTTTGTTTAGTTAGTGCTGGATAAACATGTGTGCCCTGCCTGTCCCCAGGATGGTTGAGAGGATCAAATAATGAAGACACTTTGAATACCATAATGTGTTATACAATTTTTAAAATGTGAATGGTGGTAGTAGTGAAGGCAGAAAGAAGCAATTTGGGTACAAAAGAAAATTCTGGGTACAAAAGAACATAAATTTAATGAAAAATTATGGAAAGAAGAACAAAAAACAACAGTGAAAATTATCAAAGTGGTGGTGCATACCTCTAATCCCCAAAGACTCGGGAGGCTGAGACAGGAGGATCACAAGTTTGAGATCAGCAATTGAAGGGAGACCCTGTCTCAAAAATAAAAAGGACCAGGAATGTAGTTCAGTGTTAGAGGACCTCTCAGTATACCTATCTCAAAGTTAGAAAAAAGAAACTCAAGGAAGGAACCAACATTATTTTTAAAATATTTTTAGTTGTAAAAGGACACAATACCTTTATTTTATTGATTTATTTTTATGTTGTGCTGAGGATTGAACTCAGTGCCTTCCTTACACATGCTAGGCAGGTGCTCTGCCATTGAGATACAGCCCCAGCCCCAAGGAAGGAACCAACATTATCAATCATTATTTTTCAATTTGTTGAATCTTTTATGTTCAAAAATGATTTCATATAAAACTCCTTTGCTCACACTTTTTTTTTTGTACCTGGGATTGAATATTAGACTTTCCTCCACTGAGCTACATCCCCCATCCCCAATCCTTTTTATTTTTGAGACCGGGTCTTGCTAAATTGCCCAGGCTGACCTTGAACTTTAAGTAAGCTGGGATCACAGGCATGTACCATTATACCCAACTTCTCACACCATTTTCAAGCTCTGCAAATAGAATTGCTTCAGACAGTTACTCAAGTCAAAAACCTTGCACTCATCCTTCACACTTCCCTTTCTCTAACTCCCTATGTTTTTATCAGCTACCACAGTCTTCAAACTTTATCCAGAATGCTACAATTCACCAACAGCACATCTACCACCCGTATACAAACCACCATTATCTCTTTCCTGGTTACAAAAACACCTCCGCTGCACGTGGTGGTACATGTCTGTAATTCCAGTGACACAAGAGGCTGAGGCATAGCAAGTTTGAAGCCAGCCTCAGCAATTTAGCAAGACTCTGTCTCAAAATAAAAAAATTAAAAAGGGCTGGGGATGTGGCTCAGTGGTTAAGCGCCCTTGGATTCAGTCCCCAATACCAAACCAAACCAAAGAATAACAAAAGCCCACACCTCTAACTCAGGTGACAGTTTTGCCCCTCAAAGGACATTTGGCAATATTTGGAGACATTTTCTGATGTCAAACTCAGGGGAGGGGCTCACCACTCTGAAAAGTACCTATAACAAAGAATTATCCCCTTCCAAAAATGTCAGTGATGATGAGTTTGAGAAACACTTCCTTCCCGCTTTTGCCTTTAACTCCTACCTGGCCAAATCTGTTCTCAACACAGCAGTCAAAAAGGTCATGTCAACATTTAAATGTAAGGTTTAAATCATGTCGCTTCTGGGCCAAACCCCAAACCTTACAGTGACCTGACTCCACTCACTGTGTTCTCTGCATCTGTCCCCTTTGTTTACTCAGCTTCAGCTATGCTAGTCTCCTGCATTCTGAATCTCTCTAGCTCATTCTGTCTCAGGGTCTTTGTACTTGCTGTTTCCTCGACCATATTGGGGATTGAATTCAGGAGCTCACACATGCTAGGCAAGCAAGTCTAAAGGGTCATTTCAGTTCTGGGGTGCTCAAGGGTGAGTAGAAATGGGGTTTGCTGGATCTCTGTTGTAATGGTACCCCTAGCCCATCCATTTCTTTTACCCAGTGGTTGCTTCTTCCTCAGCAGGTGCTGTTGATCCTGAAACACTCCCTACGTCCTCTGCATTCTCTCCCTGGGAAGACAGCTGTTGACAGGCTGGGTTAGGTCTTCACTGGGTGCCAACCCTGAAAGAGCCCTTCCCTGCTCACCCTAACCAGGATTAACACCCTCTCACCATATTCTCAATCTTACTTTTCTGCTTTACTTTTCCCTTTGCCACTTAATCACCATCTAGCACCATCAGTTTTAGTCATTTTTCCTCCCCAGCAGCCAATTCTGAATTTGATGAAGATAAGCCTTGGTGTTTAATTTGCTTATTGTGGCATCTCCATTATCTGGAATAATACCAGCACATACATGCTGCCCAGTACAAAATTGTTGAGTAAATGTTGCATGGAGAGGTGCAAAGGGTAGGCACGGTGGTGCACACCTATAATCCTGGTGATTTGGGAGGTGTAAGCAGGAGGATTGCAAATTCAAGGACAGCCTGGCCAACTTAGCAAGATCCTGACTTAAAATAAAAAATAAATAAAGGTAAAAGCATGGGGGCTGGGGATGTTGTTTTGTGGCAGAGTCTCCCTGGGTTCAATCCCCAGTACTGCAAAGATTAAAAAATAAAATTGTAGGACAGTTCCAGCGAAAATGACTTGTTCCATCAATAGGTAGCTGTAGGGATGGAGACAAAAGAAAACTAATAAAAAGTGTGGACTTACTAATAAGGAGGTGCCTTGGTTACCGATTCAAGAAACAATTTGAGTTACAGAAGATGAAAGAGAAAGAGAGCCAGATGGCAGAGTTTGCAAAAGGAGACAGACTATGAAGAAGAGATGAGTAGCTCAGTGAGATTCTGGACTTTGGGGAGAGAGAGATGGGGATAAAGAGTTGTTAGGATCTGGTGTTGTATGTGCATGATGTGAACTCTCTTGGTTATCTTCCTCAAGTAAACCTTCTGCACAGCATCCATATTGACTGGTAGAGCATGCCTAGCTACGTGGTGGTTACGCTTAAAGGCTTTAGGTTGAACCCATTGCTTGGGTTCCAGTCTCAGTTCCAGCACTCACCATGTGACCCTGGGCAACTTCTCAGTGCCCTGGTTTGCTTCTCACGGAAATGAGTATAATACTGGCATCTACCTTGTGTGCCTATTTTCAGGAGTAACTGAGATAATAAGATTGGATATATTTAACACAGGTCCAGGATTGTAGTGACCGCCTGGTGATTGTTAGCCCTCATTTCTTTTTCAGAGACACAGAAGTTGATTTAGGAAAGCAGAAGTACGTTCAAGGGAAAATTTGGGCTATCTCAAGTGAGAAGCTTTTGGCATAGAGCAAGGACTACATTGTTGTAAAGCAAGGAATACGTTACATTCAAGGGAGAACAGGGGCCAATTCCAGAGGACAGACAGCCGTTAGCTCTCATTTCTAGTATTATGAAGTAGTTTAAAAGAACTCTATAGGTATTGACAAGAAAAGATCTCCATGTATAATACTACAGTATTGTTAAATGAAGATGCAAGTTGCAAACATTGCAAATGGGAAAATTCCATTCGTATATATAAAAATGAATTTCTGCTGCATGCATACACCAGAATGCCACTCTCCATGAATGGTTTCAGGAGGAAACAAGAAAGTTCAGTTTCATTTGGATTATGTCCGTGGTGTAGCTAAGGGAAATGAGACTTAAAAATTAAGTAAATTGGGGGGCTGGGGAGATAGCTCAGTCAGTAGAGTGCTTGCCTCGCAAGCACAAGGCCCTGGGTTTGATCCCCAGCACCCAAAAAAAAAAAAAAAAAAAAAAAAAAAAAAAAATTAAGTAAATTGCCGTAGGTCATTCTTGGAATGAACTAAGTTGTGATTGAAGTTCAAGTTTGCTTGACTTCATAGTCTGTGATCAGGCAGGAAAAAGAAAGGAAAGGAATGAGCGTTGTCAGGCACTGAAGGAGAGGAAGGATGGTTGCATCTTGAGGCCTCTCTGGAGGAAAAGGGGAGAGCCAGGCAGAGCTGAGGCCTGCCTAGGGGCTTAGTGCTGAATGGCTGCTGCTACTGACCCCATTGAACTGTGAGCCTGATTGGCCAGAGGAAGGCAGGGCAGTGGTAAAAGGAGGAAGTGCCTGAGACCTGAGAGGAGGGAGACTATAGGGAGGAAAGGACAAGGATGATACTCTACTCTGGGTGACTTTGTGGGTGGTCAGATACCAACTGAATACAGAACAAATTAGAGAGGTTCTGGAGGCATGGGGACTGGAGAAGGGATGCTGCAAGTGAGTTTGGTTTCATTGAGTTTAATGCAACAAACTGCAAGGGAAATCTGGAGCTGGGGCAAGAGGTTGCAATTGGGAGTCTCTACAGGATGAGTGTCTCTTAACTGAAAGGCTTGGGACCAGAAGTAGTTCAGAGTTTGGAGTTTTTGGATTTTGGAATATTTGTATAGGCTTCAATAGTTGAGCATCCTTAATACAAAATCTGAAATCCAAAACACTCCAAAATCTGAAACTTTTTTTTTTTTTGTATTGGGGATTGAACCCAGCAACTGAGCCACATCCCCAGTCCTTTTTTATTTTTTTATTTTAAGACAGGGTCTGGCTAAGTTGCTTAGGGCCTGGCTAAGTTGCTGAAGCAGGCTTGAACTTGTGATCCTCCTGACTGAGCTTACTGAGGTGCTGGGATTACAGATGTGCATCACTGTGCCCAACTAAAATCTGAAACTTTTTGAGTGCAACATTTCAGATTTTGGAGCATTTTGGATTAGGGAAGCTCAATCTGCAAAAGGAATGATAGCTAACATTTATTAACCACTGACTATATGTGGCCCTGTTCCAACCTCTTTACCTAGAGCATATTAATTTAATTTTCCCAAAACGTAGACCCACTTTAAATTCCACTTTGTAGTTGAAGAAACCAAGCTCACATTTACTGAGCATTTACCAGGTGCCAAGCAGGTAGGATTTGACTGGCTTGATTTCATTTATTCTCTAAAGCCATCCCATTTGATAGGTGCTATTATTGTCCTTGACCTAGCATGAGCAAACTGATGCCCTGAGAAGTTAAGAAACTTGCCATGCTTACACATGATCAGGCCAGGACTCAAAACCTGGAGATCCAACTCTAGAGCTGGTGTTCACTGCCCCTTTTCAGAAGTTCACTTTAGAGCAGGAGGTGGTGGGAAAACAAGGAGGGTTTTTCAAGAAATGTTCATTCAGTGGCGCTGACTGTTGCAAAGCCAGGAAAGGGAAAACCCTGAAATTGACCTTGAGCTTTGCCAATTGGGAAGTGCAGGAGAACACTTGGAAATGCAGTTTCATAAGAGGTGTGGTCGAGTAGGGTACCAATCTGCAGGGATCAGAAAACTGAGAAGCGGAGTGCAACCCGAAGTACTCTGTAGACTTGTGTCTCCCTCCTGTCTTGTGTAACTGGCACTCAGTAGGCAGGACTGTGTTCCTTTTTTTTTTTTTTTTTTTTTTTTTTTTGGGTGCTGGGGTTCGAACCCAGGGCCTTGTGCTTACAAGGCAAGCACTCTACCAACTGAGCTATCTCCCCAGCCCCAGGACTGTGTTCCTTTGCAGATTCTTGCTTCTCCCTGGTGATGGGCAGCTTGCTTGACTGAGCTTTTCCTCCTAACAAGAATCCTGGTGCCCTGGATGATCAGAGGTGGTGCCCCACACAGTCTCCAGGACTAAACACCCAGGATAATCCTGCCTGGAGACAAGGAAGGAACCCTATAAACTGTGGGTGGCTCCAGCACCCAGTTTTCATCACACAGAGCAAAACATCTTAAATACTGGCAGGACAACGGGTTGAAGATGGCCTTACCTGTCATCAGTACTTCTTAATTAGAACCTACAACTTTTTAACACCCACTGAGCACACTCAAGTTTACTTTCTCTAGCATCCAGTCTAGGAAAGATCAAAACAACCATTCGCCCAGGGCAGCACTAATTGGCCAGGGTATCCGGTGGTTTTATTACTCTGTAATAAGGTTACTTATGCTCTTTAAATTCCTTAATCACCATGCACATGGAGTCTCATCTGCCTTTTACTTTATTCTATCACCAGTGGTTGTCTGAAGATCTCAGGCACTGAGCCGTATAGGAAGATATGTACATTTAGGACTTCTGAGAGCTACTGAGGCTGTTTACCTCTACGGATTTGTTATTGGACTTCTGTCTGCCTAGGCAAAAGAAATGTGGCTTTGGGAATATCTTCTTTTGGTTGGAAGGCCTCTGAGGTCCTCGCCTATGATACTGGCTCAGACGTATTTCAGTCTTACTGCAGAAAATAATCCCAGACCCTATGCCCGAAGAATCTCTTGCATTCTACTGTAGAACTACTAATGGCAGTCAGACCAAGTGGTACATGTAACCTCAGGTTCACACACCCAGCAATTTTGTAGAACAAGTCACCCATCTATTTGGAGCATGGTTCCGGGGGCAAACTGAAGCAGAGGTTGAGATTTTGACAAGTCCAGGTGCCTAGTTCAGGCAGAGCTGAGACCTACTCTGGCGTTCTGACTCCCACCGTGGTAGCTACCATTTCTGCCTCAAGGAACTGATCCTGGTGGCTGGAACTGATACTGGGAGTCGTAGGGCGGCATTCATTTCCTTGGCCATAAATCCCACGTCCACGGATAGCATCAAGTGAGAAGAGGTCAGAGTTTTCACTCCAAGCTAGAAATCCGGCCACAAACGAAATTAGCCTTCTCGCTGGAAGCCAATAACGTGAGGAACTGTCCCACACCCTTTCCAGTTCTGCCCACGACGTGCCGCAATGAAGTGACTTGCACATTTGGGTTGCGAAGGATCGGTTTTAGGTGTTTCTGTGGCCTCCTTTTCCCGCCGTTTTCCAAAATGCAATATTTAGAATGCTCCCTTAAAAAGAGCAGTCTACAAATGAAGTCGCGCTGAGGCCTCAACGAAGGGAGTACTTCCGACGCCGGCTGGAGAGCGCAAGGTGGAAGCCGAGGTTCTGCCTGCCTACGCCGCACCGGGGGCACAGGGAGAAGCAGGGAAGCCGGCGCAGCTCGCGCTCCGCCCCCGGCGCCCTCGCGCAGGGCCCGGAGCAGTGGAGAGGGCGGCCTCCCGCCGCCTAGAGGCGCCAGGCCCGGGCGTCCGCTCTGCGCGCGCCGCATCTCTATGGCGACCCCTACGGCCGAGTAAGTAGTGGAACGAGATGAGCGCGGGCGCTGACGGCGGCGGCGCTGCGGCCGCGCGGTCACGAAAGGGCAGTTCCGCGGAGGATGGCTTCGTCCCGTCGGCACTGGGTACCCGAGAGCAGTGAGTGTGGCGCGGGACAGGAGGGCGGATGGCGCCTGCCAGCCTGGGCCGGGAGTGGGAGCGTGGGGGCGTGACCGGGAGGCTGGGGGCCGCCGGCGGGTGAGGGGCTTGCAAAAGGGCTACCCGAGCCGCCCTGGGGCCGTTAGCCTGTCTTCGTCCGCGTGGAGCCCGGGGGCTCGTGGGTGCGGGACGGGCTCTGAAAGCTTTTGGGGAGACCATTTAGGGGTCTCGGGTGAGGGGGCCGGCGAGTGGGGCTGGTGGGCGAGTGAGGGACCGTGGAGGGCCTCGTGTCCTCGGACCTGAGACCTGAGACGGGCGGGCCCTTAGGCGCCGGCGCGGGGAGGGGAGGGAGACCCGAGGAGCGAGACCCGGGGAACGAGCTAGGTGGCTGGGGGCGTCTTGCTGAAACGCGTGGAGGCCCGGCGCGGTGGCCACGCCTGGATCCCTTTGCCTCGGGAGGCTTAGGCAGGAGCACTGCAGGTTGGAGGCCAGCCTAGGGAGACCCTTCCTTAAAATAAAAAAGTCTGTGGCTGTGGCTCAGTGGTAAATCTACCCTGGATTCCATCCCCAGTACTGCAAAATACAAAACAGATGTGTAGTAGTTGTTTAGTGAATTATTAGATGAATGAAAAATGTGGAGAAAAGTTAGAAGGAGAAATAACTTGGAGGGGTAAGAAGGAGCAGGGATTCTAACGATGAATAGGAAAATGTTTTCTTAAAATGACTAAGAGAATATTTAAGTGGAGAATTAATTTTCACGGGGAGAGGTGAAAATATCAGAGGGAAGATACTGATTTAGAACTTTAATCTTAATTTAACCTTTAAGCAGATTTTATCTGTTGTGTTTGTGAGCAACTGCTGTACTGGTAGAAAATCCTGTCTCCACATTGAAAACCAAATGTGCAGAAATGACCTTGTGCCTGTACTGTCAATTTTGGACTTGGGTCTGGGACTTAAGAGATACCTGGGCAGTTGTCTCTATATTTTTTTAAGCTAAAGTTAATATAGCATTTATTTTGCATCGAATATTTTAAGTATTTTACATGTATAAACTTACTTTGCTGGCCCACACTTATCATTCTTTTAACCCAAGTATATTATGAAATTGAATTATGTGCACTCATTGATAACACTAATAATGTTTTAAATCTGATGTAAGTAACACTGTGTTGTATTGGATACATATTTGCTTCACAGTACAGTTTAATTCTAGAATCTTGCTTTGCATTTTATTGTTTATATAGTTGGGATGCTGTCTATGAGAGAGAACTACAAACTTTCCAAGAATATGGAGATACAGGAGAAATCTGGTGAGTTAGGAAAAAAAATCAATTATGATCCAGAATATTGTATATATATATATGTTGTGTACACTTATATGGAAGAAATCAAGCCTAAAAATCTTGGGAATCTTGGATTGAGTCTGGATTAAGTGGGTAGGTTTAAAGTATCTCTTTCCTCTTTTAATGACCCAGTTTTAAATTGGTTATAGTATTATAGTAAATTATTTTCATTCTGTAGTTATTATTTTGCAATATGCAATAAAATTTTAAGCCATGAACATGTACTGATGTCTTAGCAGTCATGGGATATTTTCAAGTGTTAATGCTATTGAAATATTAATAAATAATGTACTGACCTTATCTATTCTGTTGAGTTTTTGGAGATGTTTTCTCCTAAATAACAGTAGAGACAAAGCTTAGGCAGTTACAAATACCACTACTCACTTTCAAAAAAGACTTATTTGGATATAGGATATAAATAGTTTAAATAGAATATAGTTGTAACTTTTGCTTTGTATCTGTTATTTGTAACTGATTCTGTTTCTAACAGGTTTGGGGAAGAGAGTATGAATCGATTAATAAAATGGATGCAGAAACACAAGATTCCATTGGATGCTTCAGTGCTTGATATTGGAACTGGAAATGGTGTTTTCCTGGTTGAACTTGTTGGTACTTTTAGTGTTCATGTATTTAAACCAAGTTTTAAGTGAAATTCTTAAGTTGTAAAATTGAGGATATTAATCATCTATAAATATAATGAAGCAGTCATACCATCTACTCTGAGAAGTCACATGGTATGAAGGGATACTGCATGGATTGTAAGGAAGCACTGTAAAGGAGTAATGCCAGTCAGAATCCCAAATGCCATGATCCCAAATGTTGTAATCCCCAGAGATCAAAACCTGTAAAGTCTAAAATCCTGAGAATCACAATCTTGAAAGATTAAATTCCAAGTTTTTAGATCCTGAAAGCCAAAATCCTGAAAAATGGCAAGTTCTGTTTTTTTTTTTTTTCTTTATTTTTTTTATTATTGTACACAAATGGGATACGTGTCATTTCTCTATTTGTACATGGCGTAAAGGCATACCATTTGTGTAATCATAAATTTACATAGGGTAATGTTTGATTCATTCTGTTATTTTTTTCCCTTCCCCCCCACCCCTCCCACCCCCTTTTTTTTTTTTTAAAAGAGACTATATAAGAGGGATAGAAAGTTGAATTCTGGGGAAGGGATTAGTATGTTTTCAGTTGTGCGTATGATAGTTGCATTGTGCTAGGTGGAATGAATACTGAGAAACTTAGTTAAGCATTATTTTTGGTGTGTGTGAGATTTTTTTTCCAGAGGAGGTTAATATCTGAGTCTTAACTGAATCTGAGTTGGTGGGGAAGGTGTGGGTGAGCACAATTCAGTAGACTGGGAACCTTGAGAGAACAAACAAAGCTGAAAGCTGTTTTAAATATGAGAACTCCTGACCTTTGGACTCCAGAACTTAGATCAGTGGCCTTAGGCTTTTTGGCCTTGGACTAAGAGTTAACACCATTTTCTTCCCTGGTTCTGAGACCTTGAACTTGGACTAAGCCATGCTACTGGCATTTCAGACTTTGCAGCTTGCAGACAGCCTGTCCTGGGACTTCTTAGCTACCATAATTGTGTCAGCCAATTCTCCCAATAAATCCCTTCTTTTTTTTTTTTTTTTTTTTTTTTTGGTATCTTTTGGTACCGTGGATTGAACTTGGGGGGCACTCGACCACTGAGCCACATCTGCAGCCCTATTATTTTGTATTTCAATTTAGAGACAGGTCTCACTGAGTTACTTAGTGCTTTGCTTTTGCTGAGGTGGGCTTTGAACTTGAGAACCTCCTGCCTCAGCCTCTCAAGCTGCTGAGTATACAGGTGTGTGCCACTGTACCTGACATAAATCCCTTCCTATATGTCTATATGTATATATCTTAGTCTCACTGAAGCACCCTGATTAATAGGGATTTGGTATTGGGGAAGCTAAACATTGTTGTTCTTTTGTATTCCTTACAACACATGAAGAAATCTGGGATATTGTTCCCTCACAAAAAGGCAGTGATAATTTAAGTATACTAGTCTACTTAAAGATAAAAGGTTAAAAGCTAGTTATAATTGGTTCTGTGAAAACAAAAAATTACTTAATTGCAATGACCAAGCAATAACAACTTTCAAATGGACAACATGTACTTACAAACTTTGTAGATCAAAACTACTTTCCAGCCAGGTATGGCAGCGCACACCTGCAATCCCAGCAGTCGAAGGCTGGGGCAGGAGGATTGCAAGTTCAAAGCCAGCCTCCGCAACTTAGTGAGGCTCTAAGCAACTCATGAGACCCTGTTTTTAAATGAAAAAATATAAAAAAGGACTGAGGATGTGACTCAGTGGTTAAGTGTCCCTGGGTTTGATCCCTGGTACCAAAAAAGCCCCCACAACAAAACCCCATTCTTCATAAAAGTGCAGTGAGTGTCTCAAAGATTACAGGAGTGAAAATGCAGGTGAAAAGTACAAGAATCCGCCCCGTCAGTCATTCAGCTCTGTACTGCTTCTGTCCCTCCACACAGTAGCATGTTCACTTTCAAAAAAACACCCTTTGTCAGAGAATGCAAAGACTTTGACATACTCAGGGACATTCTGAATCAAAGATAGGTTCCTCCAGTGTCACAAAACACATTAAATGGTGAATTCTTCTTGCAAAGGGATTTGACTGTTGAAGAAGATACTTATTATGTTTAATGTAGAAAAATGAGTATATGCCTCACCTTGGCTAATGGATAGTAGTGCTTTCTAGGACTTTCAAAAATACCCCACTTAAATTTTATTTTATCACTTACATAAAGTTCATGTCCCTGTTGGATCTAAAAATTCAAGAACTTATTTACTCCTTTCTGTATTAATGACTAGAAAATGTGAAGCTTTTTGGGGGGGCAGGGGGATACCAGTTATTGAACTCAGGGGCACTCAATCACTGAGCCACATTCCCAGCCCTATTTTGTATTTTATTTAGAGACAGGGTCTCACTGAGTTGCTTAGCACTTCACTTTTGCAGAGGCTGTCTTTGAACATGAAATCCTCCTGCCTCAGCCTCCCTAATCACTGGGATTACAGATGTCTACCACCATGCTCAGTTAACGTGAAGCATTTTTAAAGGTTTATTTGAAGATTTGGTGGACTTTGAAGAAGAAAGTGAGTTTCAGTTAAGTTCTCATACCATAATGACAGATTTGGATTTAGATGTGATCAAGAGTTCAAAAAATGAATGTTAAGGTGTTACCAACAATTGTGTTTTCCATTCAACCCAGGGCATGTGACAGAAAAGTCAGGTGAATGTGTTATCCATGGATGTGATCCAGCAAGGATTAAAAAATTTAAAGATATGTCATTTGTCTGCATTGGCATTCCTTTCAGCTGATGAAATTCCAGGAGCTTTTCGTGAATTTAAAGCCATATTTACTTGAAGAGGCCAGTGAAGTCACTGACTGATTTTCAATGATTATGTGCTTGGTAGGATAAGATAGGCAATGATGGCCAGACACAGTGGCACACACCTTTAATCCCAGTGGCTTGGGAAGCTGAGTCAGGATGCAAGTTTGAGGCAAGCCTCCACAGCTTAGTGAGACCTTGTCTCAAAATAGAACTAATAAAGGGTTGGGGATGTAGCTCAGTAGTAGAACACAATTGGGTTCAGTCCCTTGTACCTCAAAAAACAAACAAACAAAAACCCCAAAACAAAAAACAGTTTTGTTTTTTTTTAAAGTGTTGTTTCTGCCAAACTTGTTCTCTGTATATTGAGTGAGTGCAGAAGGGATTTCTGTGTAATCAAAATAACATAGCATGGTGCAGAAAATGGCAGATTTTCATAGGGAATGCTTATGTTGCTCTATATTGAATCATAGAAGAATTTCAAAATGAGCAGTACGACAGAAAAGGAATGTGAATGTATTCTCCAAGGATAGCCATACTTAAAAAAAACAGCTATTTATCTCAGTGTAAGACTTCAAGATACAATTAATGATCAAAGTTGATCAGCACTTATGGACTACCTTTGTGCAGTTGCCTGTAATCTATTCTCGTAATACGTTTTCTTATATTGAATTTTCAGATTTTTTTTCCCTCTGCTTTTGTCAACAGTTTTTATAATTTGTTATGCTTTGTGTTTTATAGTCACATCATTTTCAATACTAGAGGTATAAATTATGTAAAGACTTTGAGAATACTAATTTGTTTTATGCAATTTTTTATAAATTCTGGAAACATGCATTATCACAATGTTGACTTAGTGTGTAAGTTTTGTAGTTGTATATGAAAATATTGAAAATTCCTCTAAATGAAGAGATGTCTTTTTTGTACATCTACATTTGTGAAAGTTAAAATTTCTCCATTTCTACTCTTTTTTTTTTTTTTTTTTTTTTTTTTTTTTGCGGTGCTGGGGATTGAACCCAGGGCCTTGTGCTTGCAAGGTGAGCACGCTACCGACTGAGCTATCTCCCCAGCCCTCCATTTCTACTCTTGAAGCAAGTGCATGTGTGATGCTAACCCACTGTGGGTTTTGATGTCACCTAAAAAGAAACAGGTTGTCTTTTGCAGTATTTCAGATGACCACAATTATAAAACTGGGTGTACACATTGTGTTTATATATTTCACTTTTTGACCTTTTTTTTTGGCACCAGGGATTGAACTCAGGGGCACTCAACCATTGAGCCACATCCCCAACCTTTTTTGTATTTTATTTATAGACAGGGTTTATACTTAGAGCCTTGCTAAGTTGCTGAGGCTGGCTTTGAACTTGGAACCCCCTTGCCTCAGCCTCCCAAGCTTCTGGGGTTACAGGCATGCACCACTGTGCCTGGCTATTCTATTTTTGTTTGTTTTGTTTTGTTTCGTTTTGTTTCCCAGTACTGGGAATTGAACCCAGTACTACCATTGAGTACTACATTGAACCCATTGTTCTACCATTGAGTTACATCCCCTGTCCTTTTTATGTTTCGAAACAGGGTTATGGAGGATGGCCTTAGCCTCTTCAGTAGTTGGGATTATAGGTGTGTACCATTATAACTAGTTTGATATCGTTCTTTACAAATATATGTCTGGTCATAACTGTTACACTTTTGCATCTATTAGTGTATCTCAATGTTAATGCTTGCAAAACATATGTTATTGTCTTTTGTTCTATAAACCGGCCTATGAAGCATTGTCATGTTTGTGTTTCTCAAATCTCTTTTTAAAAATGTAATTTTTTTTTTTTTTTTGGTAATTAGGGGACTGAACCCAGGGGTGCTTAACCACTGAGCCATATCTCCAACCTTTTTTATTTTTCATTTTGAGACAGGGTCTGCTTAAGTTGCTTCAGTCCTTGCTAAATTGCCGAGGGTAGCTTTGGACTCATTATCCTCCTGCTTCAGCTTCCTGAGTGGCATACACACCTGCACCTGGCTTGTGAAATATCTTTCTTTTAAAGATTATATTTTTCAGATTTTATTTTCAAGATTTTGATCTTTCAGGATTTTATACTTCTGGGATTTTGATATTTTGGGATTTCAGCATTCTGGATTAAGTTGTTTGGGATTGTGTCTTTTGGGATTTATCCCAATGCCTAAATGAGAAACCTGGGAATCTGAGTCATTCTTGGTTCTTGCTGTAGCCTTGACCTTGAACAAGCTACTTAATTTTTCTGGGTTTGGATTTTGGCTAAGTGATTTCTTTTGGTTACTTCTAGCCCAGAACTCTAGGAAGATGGCCGTTTGCAATCCAATAGGGCATATATACCTTACCTTAGGTGGGCCTATGGTTTGTAAAGAGCATTTTGTCCATGGAACTGAATTTTGATACAAGTTCACTACTGACTATATCATCACTATTGTGTGCCTACAGTGTGCTCATTGCTGTGGAGAAGTATAAGATGTAGACTGTTGTTAAGTATCAAGGATTTGTTGATTTTTATGTGTAGAATTAAATTACATACTATACCATTATTTCTTAATACCTCTTGTTGTTGATAAGTATATGTTGTCTTCAGTTTTTAGCAACTTAAAATAATGCTCCTGTCCACATTTTGTACCTGTGACCTATTAGCATGATTTAAAAAAAATCATTGTTATTAATAATATACTGACTGTCCGTTTCAAAAAACTGGAAGAAAGGCTTTTGAAAGTTTTCACCAGAAGGACATGATGAATATTTGAGGGAACAAATGTTTGACTTGATATAAATATTGCATAATATATACATGTGTCAAACATTCCGTAGTGCCCCATTAATGTGTATATTTTTACATTTTTTTTGTAACGGTTAAATTAAAATAAAAATCATTGTTATTGGGAAAAAAAAAAGATTTAGGCTTCATCCTAAAAGGTTTTACAGCCTGATTTGTAGACACAGATATGAATGAGTGAAATTTATTGAGTAATAATCATGTGCTAAGCCTTATGCTAGGCACTGGAAACATCAAAATTTAGATCTTGTACTTGAATTGTTTGCAGTTTTATAGAGATGGACTGAAATATAGTTAGTTAGGCTATAGCTTGATGTGTGTGGTAATAGATAGATATACTGAGTACAGAGGAGAGGCAACTGTTTTATATTTATTTATTTTTCTCTCCATACTAGGGATTGAACCCAGGTCTTTGTATATGCTAGGGAAGTGCTCTAACACTGATCTATATCCCTGGTCTGAGAGTGGTTAGCCCTAAAGAGGGATAGGGAATGGTCTTGAAGGAGTTAATGTCCAAAATGGTGGAAATTGCAGGGGCAGTGTATGGTGAGTGGGTGTCGTGTGAGAGAGAGAAAATTTCAAGCAATAGAACCAGTAAAGACATAAAGGTTGAAGCAGCATATCCTGCCCTGGGCCTATAAATAATTTGGTAAATTGAGATTTGAAGTATAGAGGGTGGATAGAGATGAGAATTAAGTCAAAGGTAGCAGCCATACCATATTTTGCCATGCTTAAGACCTTAGGTTTTGGGCTGGGATTGTAGCTCAGTGGCAGAGTGCTTGCCTAGCATGTGTGAGGCACTGGGTTGGGTCCTCAGCACCACATAAAAATAAATAAAATAAAGGTATTGTGTCCATCTACAACTGAAAAAAAAAAAAAGAACTTAGATTTTGCTTTTAGGAACAAAAAAAGTAAGCCATTAAGATGTTTTAATAGTGGAACATGCTTAGAAAAATTTGTGATAAGCTTTTTTGAAATATATACACGTAACACATATACCTTCAAGTGCACAAAATGTACAGCTCAATGAATTGTCATAAAGTGAGCACCCATGTTTTAACAATCATCCTGTTCAAGATGTAGTATATTACAGAACTCTAGAAACTCACCTTAAACTTCCTTTCAATCATAATTCCCTGTCTTCTCTAAAAGTAACCATTATGTTCTAACCATTGACCAAATCTTCATAGATTAATTTGCCTGTTTTTGAATGTGTAAGTGGAACTCTTTAGTGTGTGCTCTTATGTCCTTTATTCAGCATTCTGTGGGATTCACTCAAATTGTTTGTAACAGCAGTTTGTTAATTTTCATTGCTGTGTAGGAAATGTACTTTTTACAAGTATACCTCACTTTTATTTACCTCTTTTTAACCTGTAAATTCTTTTCAGTTTTAATAGTTTGCTTGTAGAAACTAATGATTTATCCTTTTGAGACTAAAAATCTATATATTTTTTTGAAGACATAACAATTCTTTTTTATTTATTTTATTTTATTTATGTGGTGCTGAGGAGTGAACCCAGTGCCCCGCGCATGCAAGGCAAATGCTCTACCACTGAGCCACAACCCCAACCCTCTTTTTAGATTTTTTTTACATACCTAATTTTGCACATTGGGAATACTGGTAGTTTTATTCAATCTTCCTTTTTAATCTTTTAAAACTTTTTTTCCTTCTTATTGACTGTCTAGGACTTCAGTAGAGTGTTGAAGTGGTGATAAAAGCCATCCTTGTCTATTTTTCCTTTTTCAGAGAGTGTTTTTAATTTCACTCATAGGTATGATGTTAGTTCATAGGTTTGTTTTGAAGTTCATAGTTCATATCATTTTGAAGAAGTTTCTTTCTATTCTTAATTTGCTGAGAGTATATTTGTTTCTTGCAAATTTTGTTAATTATCAGATGTTTTTTCTCTATCCGGATAATCATGATTTTTCTCTTTTAGTCTGTTGGTGTTGGTGAATTACATTAACCCATTTTTAAATGTTAAGTTCTTTCTTGGAATAAATCCAATTTCTATATATCATTGGATTCTGTGTAATTTTTAATTTTTTTAGGTTGTTTACAACTTTGTCCATGATAGAGACTATCTTGTAATTTTCTTATCATTTTCTTATCAAGTTTTGGTGTCAGGTTATGTTGGCCTCATTAAATGAAAGTGTGTGTAAATGTTTGGTAGAATTCACTGGTGAAACCACTTAGATATGGAGTAGCTTATGGGAAATTTTTTTCTTTTTTAATGTGAATTTCTTAAATGAAGTATATAATTTATATAGAAAAGTGAGCGTGTCTTGAGAATAGTTTTTACAAAATGAACACCTTAGTGTTTCTCACTAGACTGATAGAAATTTACATAAAACATTTCCAGTACCATAGAATCCTTTTGTGTACACTCCACTCATTCCCTTTACAAGGTAAGCCACCATTGTGATTTCTGTCATCACAAATGAGCTGTTTTTGGTATTAACTGTAGCAATTTCTTGCTAGGGTTTTAATTTATGTTTTTCTAAAGACTAGCAATATTGAACACCTTTTCAGTTGCTTATTTGCCACTTGGGTACAATTGACCTTGGTCTTGGAAATGTCTTCATCCAGTCTGTGACTTGCCTTTTCACCTTTTTATTTAATAGATTTTTGTTGTTGTTGTTTATTGGCCTCAAATTCAGTCTTATCTCTTCAGACTCCCGAGAAGCTGGGATTATGGGCTAATAGAATCTTTAAACAAACAAGTTTTTTGGTTTCAACAAACAGAAGTTCAATTTTTTTCTTTTTTGGTCCTAGTGATGGAACCCAGGGCCTTGTGTGTGCTAGGCAAGCACCCTACCACTGGGCTACATTCCCAGCCCTCCATATTTTTTGTCAGCTGTTGCTTTTGTTTGTTGTTTAAGATATCTTTGCCTGCCCGGAATTCTGGAGATATTTCCCTGTTTTCTTAAAGATGCTTTATTGTTTTCTTCCACATTTAATTCCCTCTCAATTGTTCTGGGTGCTTGAGGTCTATTTTCTTCTGTGACTATCCAGACAACCCAGCACCATTTATTGAAACGTCCTGTCTTTCCACCAGTGTACTGTAGCACCTCTGTCATAAGTCAAGTAACAGTGTATGTTTGGGCCTTTTCTGGATTCTCTGGTCTGTTCCTTTTTGGTCTTACGTTGCTATAATTGCTTCAGTTTTTTAAGTCTCCATACTTGGTTAATGTAAGTTGTCCAACTTGGGTCTCTTTGCCACTGTTGTGTTGTCTATTGGTAATTAGGCCTTTGCCTTTCGTTTAGATTTTAGAATTAGTTTTATCACTTCTAGAAAAAAAACAGCTGGGATTAATTGGAATTATTGTGCATATATGGATCAATTTGAGGAGACTTTACATTTTCTTTTTCTTTTGCAGTACTGGGGATTGAACCCAGAGTGCTTTACCATTGAGATACATCACCAGCCCCTATCTTTAAAACTTTTTGTATTTTGAAATGGGTCTCACTAACTTGCAAAGGCAGGCCTGAGACTTGCAATCCTCCTGCCTCAGCTTCCTGCATTGCTGGGATTACAGGTGTGTGCCACTATGCCCAGCTGTCCTGTGAACTTTAACACATGTAGGGATTCACGTAATCACCAGCACAGTCAGGATACAGAGAAGTTCATCGGAAAACGCATACTACACATGCCACACTTTTAGCCACTCGTCTGTTCTCATTATCAGTCTAGGGTTTGAGAATGTTCTGTGGAATGGAATTATGTGGTATATAAGCCTTTGAAGTAGTCTTTTTTACTTCAGCATAGTTCTTTGAGGGTCGCCTACATTTTTTGCATGTGTCAATAGTCAGTACTCTTCATTGCTGAGAAGCATTCTGTTGTATGGATGTATCACAGTTTATTCATCCATTTACTTATTGGAGGCCATTTGGGTTGATGGAAGTTTTTGGTGTCAGGTTTTTATTTGAACATATGTTTAATTTCTCTAGTGTAAATACATTAAACTTTATTATAAACTGCCAAACCATTTTCCATTGTTTGGCGGGGACCAGGGATTGAACTCAGGGTCTTAACCACTGAGCCATGCCCCTAGTTCTTTTTTTTCATTTTTTATTTTGAGACAGGGTCTCATTAAATTGCTGAGGCTGGCTTTGAAATTGTAATCCTCCTGCCTCAGCCTCCTGAGCTTCTGGAATTACAGGCATGTGTGACCATGTCTGACTTCATTCCCATTTTTTATGTATACGGGCAATGCATAATAGTTTCAGTTGGTCCATGACCTTGCTGATAGTTTTAATTGTCAATATTTTAAAAAATTTCTGTTAGCCATTCTAAATATGCATATAGTGGGATCAGATCATGTTTAAAAAAATTTTTTTTAGTTGTGTACGGACAGATTGCCTTTTATTTTATTTGTTTATTTGTATGCAGTGCTAAGGATTGAACCCAGTGCCTCACACATGCTAGGCAAATGCTCTGCTACTGAACTACAGCTCCAGCCCTTAAATCATGGTTTTAATTTGTATTTCCCTAATGGCTAATGGTGTTTAACCTGGGTTTCACTTGCTTAGTTGCCATCCATATATTGTCTTTGGTGAAATTTCAAGACTTTTTTGTCCCTTTTAAAAGTGGTTGTCTGTTTTCTTGTTGTATTTTGGAGTTTTAAAAATATATTCTGGATACAAGTCCTTTCGCTGGTATGTGATTACAATTTTTTCCCCTCCTAGTCTATAGTTTCCTCCTCATCCTCTTCCCAGGATCCTTCTTAGAACAAAACTTCATAATTTTATTTACTGAGTTTGTCTTTTGTATATTGTGCTTTTGGTGTCAAAGCTAATAATTCTTTGCTTCTTCCCCTTTTCCTTTTTTTTTTTTTAAGTTTTATAGTTTTACAACTGTAAATTTGAATTTTTGCATAATTTTTAATGTGTATATAAATATGTTTCGGTTGAGGTTTTCTTTTTTTTAAGCAAATAGATATCTAGTTGTTCTATTACCATTTGTTAAAAAGCTGTCCTTTCTTCATTGAATTGTCTTTCCATTTTCATGAAAAATCATTTGACCATATGTATTTGTGGAGTCTGTTTCTGGACTCTGCATACTATTTTATTGATGTATGTTGTCTATCTCTTTACTAATACTTGATTAACGTAACTTTTTAAATTTAATTTTAAAATTGAGTAGTATGATTCTTCCAGTTTTTTTCCCTCTTTTTCATTATTTAGGCTTATAGTCCTATGTTTCTAAGTTGAGAATTAGATTGTCTATGTCTGCAGAAGAATTCATGCTGAGAATTTGATTGGGATTGAACTGAATCCTTAATTTGAGAACTGATAACTTTTAGTATCTTGAGTCTTCCAATCCATGAACTTAATGTCTTTTCATTTATTTAGATCCTGTACATATTTTTTAGACATCTTTTTTTCCCCAGAGCTATTTTTAAATGGTATTGTTTTTGAGATTCAGTTTCTTAATTGTTGCCAGAGTGTGGTTATTTTTATATCAACCATATTGGTATTGCTTATTGCAAATTGGCTGAACTTGTACTCTGCAATATTGCATTTATTAATTGGATGAGTTTTATGGTGGATTTCTTGGGATTTTCTATGCAGATAACCATGTTGTTTGTACATAGGGGCAGTTTTATTTCTTCCTTTCCATTTTTTAGACCTTTGATTTCTTTTTAATTACTTTGGGTAGACTTCCAGTACAATGTTGATGAAGAGTTGTGAGGGGGTATTCTTGTTTGTTCCAGTTTTGGGGAAAGTTTCATTTTCTTACCAGTAAGTGTAATGTTACTTGTAGGATAATTTTTTTTTTTTTTTGATGACCTTTATCAAGTTGAGGAAGTTTCTTTGTATTTCCAGAATGAATGTTGAGTTTAAGGAAAAAAAATAAAATAAAATTAGATCAGTGGATATGATCATGATGTTTTTCTTCTTTAGATGGTTAGTATAGTAGATTATGTTGATTTTGTTTTTTCAGATGTTGACCCAACATTGCTTTCCCAGAATAAGCCCCAGTTGGTACATAGTGTATTCTGTTTTTATTTTCCTGGGATCAATTTGTTAATATTTTGATGAGAATTTTTGCATTTATATTTACAGAAAATGTTGGTAACATCTTCCTTTCTTGTACTGTCTCTGATATTGGACTTGGGACGGTGTTGACTGTCTTCATAAAATGATTTGGGGAACATTCCCTCCGTTTTGATTTTTGAAGAGATTGTAGAGTCCATATTGTTTCTTGTATGTTTGGTAGAATTATCAAGCCATTTAGCCTGGAGATTTCTTTCTTTTGTTTCTTTTCCTTGTTTTGGTTCAGTTTGCTCCATTTGTTAAGCTTCTTGAAGTGGAATCTTAACAATTTGAGACTTTTGTAATATAAATATTTAATGCTGTGAATTTATCAGTAAGCACTGTTACAGCTCACAAAGTGTGATATTTTGTGTTTTTATTTTCTCTCAGTCCAAAGTATTTTCTATTTTTTCTCTTTTATCCATGGATTATTTGGAATTCTGTTGTTTAATTTCTGAGTCTTGGGGGATTTTTCTGTTATCTTTTAGAGTACACATTTAAGATTTGCATGTTTTTATATGAGGGTGTGTAGATTGATGAATTGACCCTTACTATATAATGTTGCTTTTTAAACTTTGCTTTGAATTTTACGTTGATGGTAATAACCCATTTCATCTTTTTTATTTAAATTGAGATGTAATTCACCCTTTTAAAGTTTACAGTTAAGTGCTTCTTAGTATATTCATGAAGTTGTACACCTGTTTTAATTCAGAAATATTTTTTTCACTCCAAAAATGATCTCTGTACTCATCAGCATTCACTTTGCATGCTCATTTCCCTTTAGCCCCTAGCAACCACTAATCTGCTTGCTGTCTGTCTTTTTGAATTTGTCTGTTCTTGACATTTCGTATGTGGATTTTTGTGTATGGTCTCTTTCGCTTAACATAATGTTGCTAAGATTTATCCACATCAGAACTTCATTCCTTTATATGACCGAATAATCTGGTGTATGGATAATACCACATTTTATTTATCCATTCATTGTAGGTTGTTTCTGTTTTTGGCACTTATGAAAAATGCTGTTATGAAAATTTGTGTGAAAGTGTTTCTGTCTGTTTTTACTTTTTGGGGGTATATACCTAAGAGTAGAATTGTTGAGTCATATTCTGGACTTGAGGAACTATTGTTTTCCACCATGGCTGTACTGTTCTACATTTTAATGATCAGTGTAGGAATGTTTAAATTTTCCATATTCTAATTAGCACTTTTATTGTTTTTTCTTTAATTTAAAAAAATTTTAAAAATTTCTTCTAATTATATACACAGTTTGTCTTTTTGATAATAGCCATCCTAGTTGGCTACTTTTTGGTTGACTTCTTTTTGGTTAGTTTTGGTGTAGTATATTTTTTTCATCTTTTTCCTTTTAACCTCTCCTCATCAATTGTATTTGAAGTGAATTCTTGGAACCAGCATATAGTTAGGTCATGCCTTTTATCCATTCTAATAATCTCTGTGTTTTAACTAGTGTATTTGAGACATTTATCTTTAATGTTTTCGAATTTAGGTCTACATTTTTTTAAGGGGTGCTTAACCACTGAGCTACATCCCTAGCCCTTTTTATTTTTTATTTAGAGACGGGGTCCTGCTAAGTTGCTTAGGGCCTCACTAAGTTGTGGCCAACTTGCGATCTTCCTGCCTCAGCCTCCTGAGCTACTGGGATTACACACGTGTGCCACCATGCCTAGCCTTCCTGCTTTTTTTTTTTTTTTTGAACATTTTTTTAAGCATTCCATTTTAATTTATATATATCTTCTTGTATATAACCCTTTGCATACCTGTTTTAGTGATTGATTTGACTATATCTCTCTGTCTAGCTTTATTTAGTGGTTGCTATATAGATTATATTACATACAGTTTTTGCAAGTATACTCTTTTGGTACTGGGGATTGAACCCCAGGAGCACTTTACCACCAAGCTCCTTTTACTTTCTGTTTTGGGGCAGGGTCTCTCTAAGTTACTTAAGGCTTCCCTAAGTTGCTGAGTCTGGCCTTGAACTTAACAATCCTCCTGGCTCAGCCCCTCCCGAGTTACTTGGATTACCTGTGTATGCCACTGCACCCAACCACAGTGTACTTTTTTTTTTTTTAAATAATTGTTTTTTAGGGTTTAAGGAAATATTTTTAGTTGTAGATGAACTCAGTACCTTTATTTTATTTTATTTTTACGTGGTGCTGAGGATCTAACCCAGTGCCTCACACGTGCTCAGGCAAGTGCTCTGTCTACAACCCCAGCCCTGCAGTCTACTATGGAATGTTAAATCCTTATCATGTACGGGTTCTTTTTTTTTTTTTTTTTTTTTTTATCCACGTATGGGCTCTTTTTTGGGGGATTGAACTCAGGGGCACTTGACCATTGAGCCACATCCCTAGCCCTTTTTTGTATTTTACTTAGAGACAGGGTCTCACTGAGTTGCTTAGCTCCTCGCTTTTGCTGAGGCTGGCTTTGAACTTGTGATCCTCCTACCTCAGCCTCTGGAGCCGCTGGGATTAGAGGTATGTGCCACTGAGCCAGGAGGCCATGTATGGGTTCTTTATCTTGGTGTGTGTGTGTGTGTGTGTGTTCTCTGGGGTGCTGGACATCTAAATCAAGTCCTTGAGCATGCTAGGCAAGTGCTTTCCTGTTGAACTCTACCTTCTTGCCCCTTCCCTCCTTTATGTTATAGTTGTCTTAAATATAACTATTATGTACGTTGAAAATTCCATCCAAAGTTGATGACCCCTGATTCGGAGATTTTAAATTCTTTTGATTTTTTTGGCAAGTACATTTATAGGTGGTGGCATACATATGTGACTTACAATGTTTGGTTGTTTGCCTTTTTGTTATTTAGCACCTATTGATGACCATTGCTTTTTTAGTACTTTTCCATTGTTTGCCTACATTTTTGGAAGATACTTTTGCTAGATAAATTTTATTTCATGTCTTCTGGCTTCTATTGTTAATGACTTACTGTCAACTGTAAACCTGCTGACCTTTTGAAGGTAATCTGTCCCTTTGTGCTCCTCATCTCTACTCCCTGAATACTTTTGAGATTTTTCTGTTTTTGGTTTTCTTCAGAAATAATATGATATCTAAGTGTGGTTTTCTTTGTTTTTGTCTTGCTTTGCATTTATAGGGCTTCCTGTATCTGTGACTTAGGGCCTTTTGTCAGTATAGCAAAACGCTTAACCATATACCTTTTCTTTTCTACCCCAGTCTCATTTCTTCTTCTAAGTTTACATATATTTTTATATTAAAGCTTATATTCTGTGCCACATTAGAGTTTTTAGACGTTTTAATTTTTCATATCTTTGTCACTCTGTGTTTAAGAGGGATATTTTCTTCATTTTAAAAAATTTATTTTGCTGTGTCTAAACTATCAAGCCCACCCTTGAGTTTCTTAATTTAATTATTACATGTTTTAGTTCTGTTATTCAATTCATTGTTAAAGTTCTTAGTTCTCTGCCAGGGTTCTCCATCTTGTCATTGTCATTTATTTCAGTTGTTTTAAAATCTGTTTCTGGTAATTCTTTTATTTGCTTCTCCTTTGGGTCTGTTTCTAATGTTAGTTTCTCTCTTTAGTTTTTGATCATTTATTTTTTGCTTGAATGTCTGCTTATTTTTCATTGAGTGCCAAAAATTGAATGTGAGATAGTTTGAGGCTCCAAGTGATTGTTCTAGAAACCTAAAGTCTACATATTTTCAATAAGTTGTGCTATAAGAATAAATATGCAACCAGTGAAACTCCACATCATGTACAACCACGAGCATGGGAAGCAATATTCCATGTATGTATGATATGTCACAATATATTCTTCTGTCATGTATAACTAAAAAGGAAAAACAAAACAAAACAAAACAAAAAAAAACCAGGCATGAGAGAAGGAACGTTTAAGAATCAGTAGACTCATCCTGGGTTCTAGGCCTGATAGAGGAAAAAATCTTTGGGTTCTAGGCCAGATAGAGGAAAAAATCTTTGGGGAAAAGAGAAAAAAATGAAAATTCCAAGTTGGGAGGGAGACAGCTAAAAGTGTAGGAGGTTGGCATCAAAAAAGGAGATATTTAAACCTCAAGATTAAATATAAAAGTAATTAAAAGGAGAAAATGTCCTGTGGAAATTGATTGGTATATTTATTCATTGAATTTAGATTAGGAATCAGTCTCTTGGGGTTGAGAAGTCTAGGTAAGTCTGAGTGGGTGATGTGAGAGTAGGTTAAGTTTTAAAGGTGGTAACCATTTAGTAAATGGTGAAAAACACCAAGAGAATTTCGGGCCATAGTATTTTGCAGCTTCTTTTTTTTTTCCCCCCTCTTTTTTAAATGTATTTCCTTTGAAATTATTTTTAGCTTCATTGGTCTAAAACTGTTCATTATAGTTAGGGGATGGGATGAAGTCACCGTGCTTTCACATCAGGTACCACACACCCTAGCAGGTTTTATGACTAATAAACAACAAAACCCTCAAGTCCAGTTAGCTTTCTTTAACTCCTTGGCTTATTAGTAGCTGTCCAGCGAAATGCACAGAGTTTTTGTAAATTCTAATGAAATATATGGAATATTTAAAAAATGGAAAAGTACTATGCAAATAGGATGATTAATCACATGGCTAGTGGAGCATTGAATACTTATAATTACACTGAGGAAAAATTTTTAAAATCAATAACTTCCTACATATGCATTTAATTGATTCATATACTTTATTGGATTAAATAAAATTTATGACACATTTATATATGAATTGGTACAGATTAGCATCAGAAGTAAATATTACATTTTTCTGCCTGAGGCTCATACATACATTTTTATTATCTTTGAGAAAATGAATTTCCTTTTGAAAAAGAAATCAAGTATTTATAAAAGCAAATGAATTGTCACAGAAATGTAAACTTTGGGTTTCTATTTAGAATCTACAATAAAATTTAAACATGGTGCATTGTTGAATATTATATGCCATTTGATCTATAACAAAGTTAAAACAACTCCATTACTAAAGGAATGTTGTAATTCATAGACAAAGCATTATATTAAAACTTTTAAACTAAAGTATAAAATTGTTTCTCTGTCTCTAGGCCAAATTTGGTTTTTCTAATATTACTGGAATTGATTACTCTCCTTCTGCAATTCAACTCTCTGGAAATATTATAGAGAAAGAAGGGTTATCTAATATTAAGTTGAAGGTAACTATTTTTTTAATGTTGCTATAATTTTTGTTTATAATAGAAGTTATAAAATTTAAATGTTTCCAAAGTATATTTATCTGTTAACATCTTTTGAATTCAAAGTAAGTATAAATAGTACAAATTGAAACATTTAAAAATGACTATTAAAATTTTAATTTAGTTAGTTTAGGAGGATTACTCTTCTTCCTTGTGTATATGTGTGTTCATATACTACTCCTCAGCATGTTTGCAAAAACACAATAATACTTGTGGTCTAACCAGATTAAAAAGCTGTGGGTTCCTAGAATTACCATATGATACCCCCAAAGATCATTGAGTTTATTTTTGTGTCCTAGACTCTGTGAGATCATGACTCCTAAATGTGTATTTCTAGCCAAACCTCTTGTCTGATCTCTAGAATTATGTAATACCTGCCTAAAGTTCCACTAGAATAACTAATAGTCTCTCAGCTTGATTAGCCCAAAATGAAATATGCTCCTCCTTAAACATGCTTTTCCTAGTCTTTCCTATCTCTATTAAATATGATACCACTTTTCACCATCTTGCACTAACCCAAAACCCAGGGAGTCATCCTTGAGTCTTTCTTTCCTTTGAATCCTCTGTCCAGTTTTGTTAGTTTTATTTTTGGAGTATATCAGGAATGTGAACATTCCTTTATACTTAAACTGCTACCTGCTGAGTCCAAGCTACCATCATTTCTTGTGTAGACCACTGTGGCAAGAAGCCCTCTATTTTGCCGTATTTTCAAACTTGCAGCTCCGATGCCCATGTACTACAGGCTAGCCAGAGGGATCTTTTAAAATGTAAATCAACTGGACACTCTTGCGCATGCCTATAATAATTCAGTGACTCCAGGCTGAGACAGAAGGATCACAGGTTTGTGGCTAGCCTCAGCTATTTAGTGAGACCTGTCTCAGATTAAAAAAATATAAAAAGGACTGGGTGTGGCTCTGTGTTAAAGTGCCTCTGGGTTTAATCCCTAGTACCCAATAAATAAATAAAGTAAATCAATTCACATAATTTCCTTGCTCACAATCTGCCCTTGACTTTCCTTTGAAAAGGAACCCAAACCCAACCTCACAGAGTTGCTCATTTCTTACTTGTTTTCCCCTTTAACCATTACTCCACAGTCACCCTGGCTGTCTTTCTCTTCCTGACACATGTCAAGCGTGTTCTTTGGTCCTTATTCCTCTGCTTACACTCTTCTTGCCCCAGATCTTAGCAGTTTTGGCTTGTTCTTATCACTCATCTCTGCCCAAATATTACCTTAGAGATGCCTTTCTAGACTACTTCCAAAATATTTCTCTTCCCAGTCACCTACTGTCTTATTACTATTTTTATTTTCTTAATTGTCCTTTATTAAAATTGTTTAGCTTATGTCTTAGGGTATTTTTTTTTTTTTTTCTTTTTCTTTTTCGTAACTGAATACCACAGCCTGGGTAATATATGAAAATAAAGGTTTATTTAGCTCACAGGTCTGGAGGCTGGGAAGTCCAAGAGCATGACACTGGTGAGGGCCTTCCTGGATCTTAACTTTGCAAAGGACGTCACATAGGACGGGGCAAGTGTGCCACAAGAGTTTATTTTTGTTACAGAGCCACTTTTTCAATAACCCATTAAACCATTTATGAGGAGAACTCTCATGACCTAGTCACCTTCCAAAGGTCCTACTTCCAGACATATGACTTTGGAGGTTAAATTTCCAGTATACAAATTCTGGAAGACACACTGAAACCATAGCAGCTTATTAATTGTTTATCTCTCCCTTTATAAAATGTATGTTATATTCTAATAATGAACTTTTTCTGTTTAATTTACTGTTATATCTTGTGTTTGAAAACTACCTGCACATCAGTATAAACAGTCTTTTTGCTGAGTACAGGAGTAGATTTATACAGGTATTTGGTATGAGGAAGCGTCTCTGAAGTTAGCTTTTCAGGGTGGTAGTCATTACTTTGAGTATAATGAATTCTGTACTTTGGCTATGGGGGAGAGGAAAAAAACCATTTTCAAACATAAGTACATAATATGCACATGTTTAAGTCAGTTGGAGTTTTAGATAAAACTCTTTACAATTTATTAAATTTGTGTGACTAATCATGAACTAATTACTGAATATTTTTGAAAAGTAGCTTTTAAGAATAAAGACCAATTTATAAATTGAAAAAAATCGCTGTTTCAAATACTTGAATTGTATTGGGTCTTTGAAAACAGGTTGCTGATAACATGACTGTAAAAATCTAAAGTTTGTGATATTTACCAAGTTAAATAATCAAGCTTAAAACATTCATTTAATTTCTTAAGCTTCATGCCATTTATTATACTCAGTAATAGGTTTGTAGGCTGCTGCAAAGCAAAAGAACTTCTGATTTACCAGGTTTACTTTAGGTCACACGACTAGGAATATAAGTTAAAAATCTTATTTCCAGTGACCTGAATTAAATAAATTTTTGTCAGTTTGCTAAATATGTCAAATATTTTACTCTTTGTCAGAAACAACTTTTTCATAAACCAGACTTGTGAGCACCGTAATGTGCAAGTATTATTAGACAGTGCTGCTCCTGGTTTCGATTTGTTTCCTGATTTGCAGACATTTGGAATGTCCAGGAAACCCTATCAGCCTTTGGTACTAATCTTGGCTTCAATGATTTTGGAATGAAACTCATAAAAGTTAGCTATAAAATTGAAGATATGTTTATTATATGTAAAATGCCATTATAATTAATGGGTTTTTATTCATGACTTTTTACAAGTTGTCACCTAAATTCTTTAAAGATTATGTCTTAATTTTTCTCATACAGACATTGATTTTTAATTTAGGTAGAAGACTTTTTGAATCTTTCCACAAAGCTGTCTGGATTTCATATTTGTATTGACAAAGGAACTTTTGATGCCATCAGCCTTAATCCTGACAATGCAGTTGAGAAGAGGAAGCAGTATGTGAAATCTCTCTCCAGGGTGTTAAGAGTAAAAGGTTTTTTTCTAATAACTTCATGTAATTGGACCAAGGAAGAGTTGCTAAATGAATTCAGTGAAGGTAAATGGCTGCATGATATTTAACCATGTGCTTACTTCAGGTTTCTTGTATTTAAGTAGGTTTTCCCCTCGGTGTTATAGTGTTTTACTTTCCTGTTTGTGCAATTGCCTGCTTTTCTTCTCTGTTAATGACCTTGGTAATAACTTTTAACTATATATACAAAGCACAGAGAAATAACATTGGTTGAGATCCAGAGGCCTTTTTAAGAATTTCCCCAGAAATCCTGGCAGTTAAGTATTAAATATATGAGCCTATAAAAATCAAGTTCTTTAAGTGATACAACCTATTATTTTAGAGCATCAAAAAGTGTATATATTGTGCTTTTGACTTCAGTGTACTGATTCACTGGCAAATCTGTAATAATGCAAATGAATATAGTAATTTTTTAAGGTCTTACATCATGAGAATTTAAATTTTATAGTTATTCTATATATAATCTTGCTCTAGTGGTCATTTCAGTATTTAGTATTTGTTTTCAGTGTGTATAGAACAGTTATTTTTAACATCACAAGAAACAAAATTGAAGAATTGCGAGAAGTTCTTCCTACTTATTCTTGAGGAAATTTCTGCCTTTTTCACAATTTTGGTGCCAAGTCAATATCCTTTTTTGTCCCAATAGCCAAGTGTAATCAGTGCTATCTTTACTAATTGGGGTCTGGTGAGGATTGAGGAACTATAATCTATACACAGAGCATTTTGAGTTCTTTGACAGACTATTCCCTTGAATGTTTTAAGGAATATTTTATCTGCCAGTTTATTTATACAGTGCCCGGGCATTTCCGGGAAAGTATTTTGAGAATGTTTAGGCATTTGCTTGTTTCTTAGAATTCTTTTGAGATTGGCATTAATTTTTTCTTTTAGACGATTGGGAGGAATTTTCAGGGTGAAGTCTTAATAAGTGACGTTATCAGTACTAAATATTTGAAAAATTTTGATCCTGGCACAAGCTAATGACAATCCATTACCTTAAGGAAGCAGTTTACTGTGTACTATTATTTATTTACTTATTTCAAAATATTTTGTTTAGTTGTAGGTGGACACAGTACTTTTATTTTATTTTATGTGGTACTCAGGATTGAATCTAGGGCCTCATGCGTGTTAGGCGAGTGTGTTTTTTTTTTTGCTTTTCTTTGTTTTTGGTCCTGGGGATTGAGGTGCTTTACCACTGAGCCATATCCTTAGCCCTTTTCATTTTTTGAGACGGAATCTCTCTAAGTTCGTTAGGTCCTTGCTAAATGGTTGAGGTTGGCCTCAAACTTGTGATCCTCCTGCTTCAGCTACTGGAGTTGCTGAAATTACAGGTGTACACCAGTGCACTCAGCTACGGAGAACTCTTTTTTATTTTTTTAAATATTTGTATAGTTGTCAAAGGACCTTTGTTTTATTTATTTATATGTGGTGCTGAGAATTGAACCCAGTGCCTCAAGCTTGCTAGGCAAGTGCTTTACCACTGAGCCACAACTCCAGCCCGCTATGGAGAACTCCTAACACATGTCCTTTTGTGTTCACTCAATGAGTTTGACATGTTATATAATGTAAAACCTGAAGTGTTTGAGGCTGGAAATGTGAGCTTGTGGCTTCATTACCATTGCCTCTAGAAAATGAGAATTATTGTCTTTTATGCCATTAATTTTATTATCTTCCATGTTAAATTTGTTTCCTTTAGAACTGTTGAGGCCCAGTATCAATAATCTTTCCCTTTTCCTGAAGCTTGACAGTTTTAATAAATGCTCACAGTTACACTGTGTAGGGCAAGTTTCTTTCCTGGTTTTTAAATACAGGTGTTCTCTTTTACCCCTGGAACCAGCAGACAAAAACATATTTGTCTGTCTTTGATAATGAGGAACAGACTTCAGCCTGGTATAGAGTACTTAAAAATGTGTCTGTGTCTGAAAACTGTTGAGTAAACTCTTTACGTTCAGTTTTAGAACTAAATACAAAACTAAAATAAGCAAAATGTTATAACAGGAAATGTTTAAATCATTACATACCATTGAATGACATTTTTTAGGCATGAGTCTCTTAGAAAATGGTGTTTGGAGTTAGAGGTCAGTAAAAGAGGATCCTACCACTCATCACTGCTGAAGAAGGCCTGTTCAGATTGACCTTATTCAAAACTTGCCTCACCAGGCTTTTAAGATTCTTTGCTTCTTTCCTCATTTGAAATGTAAATGTTCATAAAACTGTTGAAATGAATCTTGAATTTTTTCTAGATAGTCCTACTCATATAGTATGACCATTTTGTGTTGTCATTCTAGTGAGGGATAACTTTAATCACTTGCCAGATACTAGGTTGTTTTAATTTGATGTCCAAAGAACTTGAATTTATTACAACTACTTTATTAAAACAACAATGTATTCTACTACAGACATAATCCTGAGTCTTTCTGAATAAAATTGAAAATATTAATAGCCCCAATACATAAGATATAGATATAATAAAATCATTTGTAACTATCAGTGGAATATAATCACTAGTTAAGATTTTGGTGCATTGTATACTGAAATATAAAAACTTAAATTCCGTAGGATTAGGTTCTGTGAGCTAAAAAGTTGTTTCTGGAAAACTGACACAGCTCTATTTTCTTGTGAAAATTTTTATTTTTAAGCATAGGTAAAAGTTTCTGAAAACAAATATAGTATGCACCCATGTACCCAACATAGTGGCTGTATTTTCCAGCATTAAAATATGTTATTAAATGTCTTGTTTTCCTTTGGAAGTTTTCTTATGATCAGTTTGTTTTTTCTTTTCCAGTATTGGGGATTGAACCCAGAGGGGCTCTACCACTGAGTTATATTCCCAGCCCTTTTTAGTTTTTGAGAATGGATCTTGCTACATCCCCAGCCCTTTTTATTAATTAATTTATTTTTTGTAATGCTGGGGATTGAACTCAGCAAGCAAGGCAAAGCTTGCGAGGCAAGCACTCTGTCAGCTGAACTATATCTCCAGCCCCCTTTTTATTTTTTAGAATGGATCTTGCTTAGACTTGTGATCCTCTTACCTCAGCCTCCCATAACTGGGATTATAGTTGTATGCCACTGTGCCCGGCCTTATCATCAGGTTTTAATGAGCATTTTAGTATTTAGTTATTAAGATTTGGCAAAGTTTAGTCAAGAATATAAATTAGAATATGTAGTGAAATAAAGTATTAAAGTCCAGTTGATACCATAATATATAACCTTTTTAACATTTTTTTTTTCTGTTTACCACACTTATTTGAGTGCAAAGCATGGAAGCTTAGGGAATGGAGAACCCAGTCACCCAAAGAAAAAGAAATCCTCACAACTATTAGTCATATCACTGAAGGAAACTATAGATTAACATTTTTAGTGAGTGACCTTCCAGCTTTATTTTTATTTTATTGTTATAAAAGATCAAACCTGGGCCTTGTGTAAACAGGCAAGTGCTGTATCACTGAACTATATATATTCTTGGCCCTGCTGTTACTTTTAAAAGACAAAGTAGTAAAATGTTTAATTTGCATCTTAATTTTATAGTTTAGAAAACACATCCATTTTTTTGAATCTACACAAAATCATTGCAAGTTCCACATGGGCATTAATATCTGTAACCTCCTTGTGTAGAACTTGGGATCCTGGAGAACGCACCTTTGTTACCAGTCGGCTTTGGGGTTCTTTTGCTTAGTTTTGAACAGAAATCCCAGAAAGGCAAAGTTTAGCTTTTTGATGTTGCCAGCTCATTTTGATGTTATAAGCTCTTAGTGTTACCAGCTCATTCAAGCCTTCTTTTGCTCCATTTGATATAGAAATCAAGAAGAGGCAAGCTCAAGACCATCTGAGTGAGGTTTTCTTGGGACTTCTGCTCGAGTACAAGGGAGATAGTTCACAGATTAGGGTTCCCAGATTGCTTCCTGAGTTTGAAAGGACCAAAGCTTATACAGATGAAAAGAGTGGGCTTAGAAAAGTATAGTCTGCTGTTGTACATGATCTTGATTTTTCTGCACATTTGCTGTTTGAACTTGACATGACATTCTGCACATGCACCTTGGGTTCTTCTGCATTTTGCTGGAGAAAAGATAGAGATGCTCACCACTGCCACCCCAGGAGGGCTGCATTGTGCAGGGTGGAAGGTGGCTGTGCTGGTAAGCTTGCTGGAGGTCAGCAGCTCCTGAATCTGGCCATTGGTAGAAACAGTTCTTTGAAAGCACTATGAAACCTTGGTGGGGAAACCAGGAACCTCTTTGCTGTCTTACTTTCATCATCATCTCTCTCAGTAAGAGGGAAACCTCAAACTTGAACCCAGGACATTTAATTCCAAGTTTTTTTTTTTTTTTTTTTTAAATCCACAATGTGCTGCTTTGAAAGTTACTAGTTTCTTTTCTTCCAAAACCATTCTACAGATTATTTTTTTAAAAACTGTGGACAAATACCCATAAGAATTTTACCATTTTAATCTTTTTTTCCTTGCTGGGGATTGAATCCAGGGACTACATCACCAGTCCTTTTCTTTTTATTTTGAGACATGCTCTGCTAAGTTGCCCAGGTTGGCCTTGAACTTGAGATCTTCCGGCTGGGGTTAAAAGCATGTGCCACCACACCTGCCTTTTAAATCATTTTTTTTTTTTTGGTGCTGGGGATCGAACCCAGGGCCTTGTGCTTGCAAGGCAAGCACTCTACTGACTGAGCTATCTCCCCAACCCTTAAATCATTTTTAAGTGTACAGTTCAGTAGCATTAAGTACATTCACATTGTCATGCAACCATTACCATCATCCATCTTCAGAATGTTTTTATCTTCCACAAATTAATTTTTTACTTACAAGTTATTTAGCTTTTTCTATGTGTGATGTACTTTTTCTATTTGTGATGTGGACTAATTATATTCCTACATATAAAAACAGTGCCTGGCACATGGTAAGAATGCAACACCATAGCTGCTACCTACAAAGGAACAGAGAAGTAGTCTAATGGAGGTGTAAGTAGGAGGGGATCGTGAACAGGAAGTAGAAGAAATGGGAGATGGAGAGAAAGCCTCTTTTAGTTATTTATTTAATTTTTTGATACCAGGGATTGAACCCAGGGTGCTCTACACTGAGCCACATTCCCAGCCCTTTTTATTTTTTGAGACAGGATCTTACTAAGTTTCTTTGTGCCTTGCTAAACTGTTGAGGCTGGTCTCAAATTTGTGATCCTTCTGCCTCATCCTTGTGAGCCCCTGGGATTATAGGTGTGTGCCACCATGCTCAACTAACCCTCCCTCCTTTTTTATTTATTTATTTTTTTTATTATTATTGTATACAAATGGGATACATGTTGTTTCTCCTTCTTTTTTTTTTGTTATTTGTTTTTGGTCTTGTGTGTTCCTTGTTCACTTCAAAATGTTTTTTTGAGTGTGTACATGTAAGCCGTGCACATGGTAAAATTGGGAAATCCAAATGAAATTCAGTCACCGTTCAGAGTTTGAAGTAACAGTTTTGTAAAGGATTTGAAAGTACAGTATTAATTTAAATCTTAACTGTGGAGTCTAATCCCTAATGAAAGTATTTTAATTTTGTCTGACAGGATTTGAACTTTTTGAAGAGCTGCCAACACCCAAGTTCAGTTTTGGAGGCAGATCTGGAAACAGTGTAGCAGCATTGGTTTTCCAAAAATCGTGAGACTTTTCCTGGGACAAGTTCAGGTAGCTTTTTTAAAGAAGCTACACAGCATAGTAAACCTGACATAAAATGCAAATGTCAAAACATGCTTAGTAAGTACACAGGATACATACACATCTCGAATGCATAGAATGGTTGGTAAAAAAAGAAATCATGAGCATGTAGTAGTTGGTTTTTAGAGATCAAACAACAGTAATTTTAAAATCTTTTGTATTTGAAATGTAAATATTTTTCTTTTTGATTTAAAATAATTTCCTGTAACTCTAAACAGTTAAAAACTTTAAAGTAGTAAATGAATTTACTAAAAGCATGTATTCTTGATTTTTGTGCCTCGATAAAGTCCAATTGACTTGAACTATTTTTGAAGATTTGATCAAACTATTCCAGGGCCAGATTATTAAGCAAAACAGCTTTCTTAGTGTTTTATTAGCGTATGAAACATGATAAGAAATACTACTATTGGGTAGAATGGTGGTTATTTTCAAAATTAACACCTGGGAAAACCTTGGCATTCATATATAGTTAAACAAAATTGGAGAAATTTATCAGTTGATCAAGAAATATTTATTGAGCCTGCATTTTGCAGCTGATGGCATTTTACACACTGTGAGAGATAAACACATAACAGAAGTTAAGAAAACTAAGGGATATTATTATATCCTAGCCCTGTTTTAAGTTATATTATTATGTCTTTGAATCCTTCCAGTATCTTCTTGGGCATATTAGGAAACTGAAGCTGAGAGAACTGAAGTTTTTCTACACACTGCTAATGCATGTTGGAATCAGAATTCTTAACTGGTCTGACTCTAAAACCCATTCTCTACTTATGTAGTCTGCCTCCCAGGGGCCAAATCTCTACCTTTATAGCATTTACAGGTGAGTAGGGAAACTAGGATTGTTACATGTAACATTCATTTAGAGAAGTCAGGCAGTTATTTTTAGGAGCTATGCAGCTCCTTGTTAGTGGTGTTTGCTAACAACTTGCTAGTGCTGATTTGTGTGCTCTGCATGGAGAGTCAGCCAACTCAGGCCTCATACAACCCTTCATTACTTTTCACCATCTCTTCACTTGTCTTGAAAGGCTTGCCTCTATGAAGAACTGGAGTTTTGTCCTTCTGTGAAAGGGTGGTGTCAATTATATAAGCCCTCAGGTATACAGAGACAAAGGGGTTCTAGTTAGGAGCCATAATTTAGCAAGAGAGTGAGTGTATATATCACTTTGGAAAAATAAGGAATGTTAGTACTTAATACCGTTTTGTGTTTGGGATAATATTTTAATGTTGGAGTCATAATGCAGGTTTTTAAAATATTATATAACTTTTGACAATTTTCATCTTTTCGGGCATATTGGGTTACAACACTGAAAACATTTTTAATTTTTTTTAAATATAAATATTTAAAAAAAATTTTTACAGGCTGCATTTTGATACACTGTGCACAAGTGGGGTAAAACTTTGACTTCTCTGGTTGTACACGAAGTAGAGTCACACTGGGTAATAATACATGTACATAGAATAATGATGTCTGTCTCATTCCACTATCTTTCATACCCTTGCCCCCCCGCATATCCCTCTACATAATATAAAGTTCCTCCATTCTTCTCTTACCCTCCACCCCCTCACCTCCTTTATGTATCATTATCCACTTATCAGGGAAAACATTTGACCTTTGGTTTTTTAGGTTTGACTTATTTTGCTTAGCATGATATTCTCCACTTCCATCCATTTACCTGAAAATGCCATAATTTTATTCTTCTTTATGGCTAGAATTTTTGTTTAATTGGTTAAGTATTCTTATACTACTAAGTCTTGTGCTACACCCTTTTCCTTTTTTTGACAAGAGAGGGGAGATGTAGATTTCATTTACCTGAACACTTGTTAAGGTTGATACTTGGCTTGCGCAAGATGGCTCAAGAAATTCGTATGGGAAATTTGGGAAATTTTGGGGAAACTTTTTAATGTGTAAAAAGTCAGAAATTACTTCAAAATGTAGGCAGTTTAAACTGTTTTTAAAAAATTGTATTCGTTTAAGACCTGAGATCTAAACTATGGAAACATAGCTGTATGGTTTTTTTTTTTTTTTTTTTTTTGTACCAGAGATTGGACCCAGGAGCACTTAACCACTGAGCCACATACGCAGTCCTTTTTGTTTTATTTTTTATTTTTATTTTGAGATGAGGTCTAGCTAAGTTGCTTAGGGCCTAGCTAAATTGCTGAGGCTGTCTTTGAACTTGTGATCCTCCTGCTTCAGCCTCCCAAGCCACTGGGATTACAGGCATGCACCACCCCATCTAGCAGTTGTATAGGTTTTTGAAATGATTGTTTTTTTTTTCCCCCCTGCATTAATAGCCTTTGATTCAAATATAGTAACAGTAAGTACTGATTTAGAATTTTAAGTGGTGAAGTATATGGTATTTTAAAGCACCAGTCCAACAAAATTTTTCTGTATAATTACACTGGAGTTTGATTTGCAGAAAACTTGGAATGGATCTTTGTTTCAAAAGCTCCTTGAGTCATTATGTGGGGTATGTTAGTTCCATTTGCAAAGGTGAAGCTTTTTTTTTTTTTTAAACTCTAACTTTTTTGACTCTTGGATTGTTGCTAAGGTTAGAAAGGAAAAGGGAATTGTCATTTTTCTTATCACTTTAATTATGTTAGAAGGCAGTCTCTTTAAGGATTGAAATGAGAACAAATGGAAGGGCCAGAAATGTTAACAAAAAATTAATATTTTCAAATAATACAAAGTTGTTAAAAACCAGGCCATTAAATACCCACAAGTTAATTCAGTAAACCATAAAAATACATTAATACCAAAGACATTAATACTAACCTTATGAAATATGGGTAACTGAATGAAATTATGCAGTTAAAAAAAGCAGTTATGTAGTGAATGCTGTTTTCTGTGGATAAGAAGTTGGAATTGTAATTTACTTAATCAAAAGACACTTATTTTGAGGAAACTTGTTTGAAATGCAAACGAGATTTCTCTTTCTGGGGAGCCTGTACAGAATTTGTTGCTTTTCATGTTATTGCTACATAACAGGCCACTTCTGTGTGTAGGAAGTGTATGTGTGCCATGGGTCCAAAGGGAATTGAAACCTGAATGGGCAGGTGCCACCAATGAATAAGTAGGAAGTTTTTAGAATATTCTGTATTAAGCCAGGTGCACAAGTTAGAGTTGTTTTTCAGGACAGGCATTTATGTATATGAGACTCAAACATGACACTACTCTGGGTAGCTTGACTAAAGCCATTTTGAAATAAGTACAAACTGTCCTTGATATTTTTCCCAATTATAGTAGCAACATACTTGCTGCTGCCTTTCTCTGTGATATGCATGCAATCTTTTGTTTATTTTGAGGTAAGAAGGGAGCTAAACATACAATTTTTTCTTTTTATGAATAATATGCTTCAGTTCACTTTATTTTTGAATTTCTGTTGTAATACAATACTGCATGTTGACCTCAATTCATATTCATCAAGAGTATAATAGAAACCTTAATTTTTTTTCTATTAGAAATTGAACCCAAGGGTCTCGTGCATGGCTAGGCAAATGCTCTACCACTGAGCTACATCCCACCTTTTTATTTTACTTTGAGACAGTCTTGCCAAATTACCCAGGCTGGCCTTGAACATGGGTTCTTCCTACCTCAACCTACCTATTAGCTGGGATTGTGTACCACCATGCCCTGCTAGAAACTTGAATTTTTAAGGAACCTACATTAAGTAACTAACTTTTGTATAGCCTGGAAATAATTTTCCTTAAATGGATATGCAACAAAATAGAATATCACTGCCTATGTTAATAGAATTTAATTTTTGTTTTCTTAAATAATTTTATTTTATAGGTGTGTGTGTGTCTGTCTGACTACGATGAAAATATGTATAAATGTGAACATTTTGTCTTCTGGATAAGGGACCTGGGTTTTTATTTCCTGTCTTTGGTTCTCTGAGCTAGAGTTTATGTGCTTTAGAGACAGCTTTCTGTTTTGACAGCAAGAGACCAATGTCTTCTGTTGCACAGTTGTAACTTCTTCTAGCTAATTGTAAGGGTGTGTGTGGATGGGCTGTGAAAGGAGTCTTGTCTGGTATATTTTACTGGAAGAAGGCTGCCATGATCTGGAGCTTGATTGTGGGAAGCAAAGATCATGTTAGGTTGAAAGACAATTGCATAGTGGGAAAAATTAGGAAATCATTATCATTTCTTTTAGGTAGGCAGGAAAAAGAGATGTCCTTAGAAGAAGGGGTAGTGTAGGAGCATGTTTTATTAACAGTTAATGGAAGAAAATTAATGCTAATTTATTCTTCATACATACTGTGCAATTTGTAGAAAAGTAAAAGAATAGTTTGAAATTCTTTGGTCAATTGATGGATTCTTGTGTTAGGGGCTTAGAAATGAAACTCAACATTAAGCAGACAAATACCCCAGCCCACAGGCTACATAAATACTGAATAAAACCAGCTTTACAATGGAACTCTGAAAAGCAACGGGTTAAGAAGCCTAATGAATGATTGAATATGACCTTAGCAAATCCCTGGAGTGTTGTTGAAAGATCATTCATTTCCATCTTAGATGTCAAGATGGGCTCCAGTAACCAGGAAAAAAAAAAAAAAAGACTTGAAGTTGGTGCTTACTGGGTTTTAAAAATCTTTATAACGGTACTTTAGACTAATCATTTGAAGGCTTTTTTTTTTTTTTAAGCTGAATTTTGAACTGTCACTGTGTGGACCTGTAGTGTAGGCCCAGTGAAACCAAATTAAAAAGATAGGAATAATTCCCAAGATGTGAATGTATCAGTGTCCTGCCTTTATAGAGTAGAACTTCAAAAACTGAATGTATAGGCTGGTAGAATGTACTTTTGTTATGTTGATACTATTTTAAGAAAGACTGAAACCAAGTGATAGATGGCACTTTACAGTTGTTGCAAATAACTTGCCTAGGTTATTAGAGGAAGGTATAAAAAGCCAAACTACATTTTTCAGAAGAAATTTTTTTCTTGTTTTTTGAAGAAATGACAGATTCTTCTCTGTTCATTTTAAAAATATGTATTGTTAATACTGCATCAGCAAATGTTAAGTATTTTAGTGAACAGTCTTTATTGTGCATACTCTCTGGAAGCTTCTTAAGAAAAGTGTTTTGTCCATTTGTTTTTTTCAAATATATAAACATTTACACATGATCTATCAATTAGCATATCCTGGATAATATCAGAATAGCTTAGAAAGAAACATGAAAATACTCTCATTGACTAAAGGGACTGTGAACTATATTTATTACTCTTTATTAATGTACTTACAGATAAAGCAAGTTTATTATCAGGGATGGGAGCAGAATGGAAATGGTGTCGGGATGGTTGTCTCACCCCTGCTGTTGCCTCCCTTACTACTTCAGAGAGGAGAAACTTGGGAGGAAAAGGCTAAATGTAGATGAGAGTGGGTGCTGCCAGTTCTCATTTGCCTCCTAACCCTTTTGCTAATGTGAAAATGTCAGGTCTTTGTTCCCATCTAATTTTAGTACATCCTGGCTAAAAAAATGTTAGGATGATTTCCAACTGTGGAACTTTGAGGGGCGGGTGTGGAGAGGAAGAGTAGAGGAAAGAGCAGTTTACATTCCATATCCTTCTGCCTTTCTGTGACAGCACCTAGCTCCTACTGTTGATTTTGATAATGAAATAAATTTAGATGCGCCGAAGCAGTGATAATTAGGTTTTCTTTCCACATCATTGGTAAGAAGCCTAGTTGGAGTCTGAATGGGGAAAATCATAGTATGGTATATAATAAAGCATACTGGGCTGAATTTAAGAACTGTGTGCAAGCTTTGGAAGGAAGACCTGAGTGAAAACTACATGTTGTGTTATACAAATAGGATGTTTCAGGTCCATTTGGGTTTCAGTATCAACTGTTTTTATGTTATTATTTTGAATGAGAATAATTTGTTGATTTTTGAGAAGCTGTCATAAGCAAGACACACAAGTCTGAGCCATTTATCCCCTCTGCAAACCCCAGTAGGCCTAGAGGAAAGCTCTGATTTCACGAAGGGAGCCATTTGGGTCCAAATATTGATAATATAGTTAGTTCAAGAGGTAGGATGGAATTCCACATGGCTTTGTAGTTGGAAGTGTCAATTACTGTGGTTATTATTTAATTAAAAAGTAATTAACTTAATTAAACAGGGCAGTTCTGAGTATTGGACCTCACTATGAAATAAGCTTGTTTCTAAAGGTTTGTTCAGTTAGCAAGCTGAGGTTTCCTATTGGAATCTCTGGATGATAAAGATGTAACTATAAGAGATCATTTGTTGAGTTCATTTGACTAATAATTTGCAACAAATAAAATAGATCATTTTCTGAGCTTGGAATTGAGTTGAATTGATCTGGGTTCTTTCATTTTATAATTAAAATCTGTTAAGTAATAGAATAAATATCAAAGAAAAATGATTTAAAAATACTAGATGGTCATGGGTGGAGTTCTGTGCTAATCTCAACCATTTGTGAGGCTCAGGCAGGAGGCGTGTAAGTTTGAGGCTAACCTGGGCAACACAGTGAGACCCCTTTCAAACAAACAAACAAACAACCACAACTGTTTGGTTCTAAGAGATTAGACTATGCAAATCATTCTCTTTTTCTGAACTTCAGTTTTTCTTTCTGTAAATCAGGAGCATTCAGTTGGTGATATTTAAAATTCTGTACTCCTGCAACTCAGGTTGTCATGATACAATACTGTAGACGTGGGGGGTCTTCATAGAAATTGCTTACAGAAATTGCTTTACAGAAATTGCTCTGGAGCCTGGAATTCCAGTATCTAGGTGCTGGCAAGGTATGTTCCATGCTGAAACCTTTTCCCTTGGCTTGTAGGTGGCTGCTCTGCCCGTGTGTTCCTGTGACACCTTGTGTGTGTTAGTGGGGAGGGAAGGAGAGAGAGAAAGGAGGAGTGCACAAACTGGTGCCTCCTTTTTTTTTTTTTTTTTGTAAAGGAGTCTCCTTTTTAAAAGAGAAAAAAAATTTTTGTAGTTGTAGATGGACAGAATTCCTTTATTTGTTTATTTTTATGTGGAGCTAAGGATGGAACCCAGTGCCCCACACATGCTAGGTAAGTGCTCCACCACTGAGCTACAGCCCCAGCCCAAGTCTCCTTTTTTTTAAGGGCACTAATCCACATTCTTCATGACCTCATCTAACCCTAAATTGCTTCACAAAAATCTCACCTCCAAATATCATCACCTCAGGGGTCAGTACTTCAGTGTCCCGATTTGGGGAGGAAACCAACATAATCTTTGAATATGATCTAAGGTTAAATAGATTTCTACTCTGGGGACATAAATACTCCAGTTTTTGCTAAATGTCATTTGTTAGATAACTTGATGGCTCTTTTAATCCAAGGTGTCTATATATGAAAAAATGTTTGTACATGTAATAAAATACTTAAAGTGATCAGATAAGTATTTTTCTTTTTTTTTTTGGGGGTGCTAGGGATCAAACTCAGGGCCTTGTGCTTACAAGGCAAGCACTCTACCAACTGAGCTATCTCCCCAGCCCCAGATAAGTATTTTTCAATCTAAAAAAACTCTGCATGCTTTGTTAAACTTTGGAATATTGATTGTCTCTGACATATATTTGATAATGCAATTTGTATTCATTTGACCATAGAAATGATTTATCCAGTAAACTCAGAAATTTACATTTTATTTAGTCTACTTCCATTTTACATGTAGAAGATAGAGATCAAAGTTAAGCCTACGGAAAATTGTGATAATCTGAAGAATCTCCCTGATTTGGTTCTTCTGTGCCCCAACACATCCAACTGCACACATTCATGGGTAACCTAACTACAGTCCCAGGGTTTGAGACTTCTGCCTTCTCATGTCACACAGACATTGGTTTTGAGTCTAGTATGTGGGTCTGCCTTTTGTACCCTCTCTACCTTTGTGAACTTCTGTCAGTTTGTCCTTGTAACTGCTTAGAGCTCCTGGATGAAACTGAAGTATAGTATTGCTAGCAAAGTGCCCAGTTGTATAATAGATACTTAGGGTTGTTTTCCTTTCCATACATTCTTTGAAGCAGCTTGATGGAGTGGAGAGAATCAGTGGTATAGTCTTTGCCTAATAAGGTTGTGAATATTAAGTGAGAAAATAAGTGTAAAGCAGCTTAGCATGATTCCTAGCACACACCGGTGCCAAATATTCCTTCCTCCAAGGACCCTTCTTTCCATTGGGTCTAATATGTTGAATTGTTTGGAATTTTACCACCTCAGTTAAAATATTCAGTTATGTTGAAAGGCTTTTGTGTTCTGGGTATGATTAAATGAGTGAAGATACTAGGAGGAATGGTAGATAAGTGAGAGGGAAAATCTTGGAACAGGTGGACTTTTCAAAACTTAAAAAAATCATACTGTATAGCTTCTTTTCCCCTTGTTTCTGGCTAGGGTTGGTGCTGGCACACCTTTTAGTTAGCTAAGGAATGGAACTGCATGTTGTGGTGCCAGATTTTCAGATATCCTTTATGACTTGTTTCAGCAGTGGCTAACACTGCTCAGATTTAGATAATTTGCAGTAATTAGTTATTCAGTAATAGATATAGTTATGATGGAGAAAATTTTAATATGGAGGCATTTGAATTGAAAAATGGACAAGGATATGGTGTACTTCCCTTCATTAGATTTGAGTGCCATGGTGTTATTCCAGGTGATATCAACAGGTACCCAGAGGCGGTCTCCAGATGATCATGCATTAGGCAGTTGGTAGCATCGAGTTTATTTTATTTATTTATTTATTTTTTTCCATATTTTTATTACTGCATTATATATAGAGAGCATTGGGTTTAAGTGGGAGTTGTTGAGTTGGATTTGAGTCTTTTACTGACTAGTTAGGAAGCAATGGCTAAGGTTTTATAATTTGTTTTCACCTTGCCTCATCCGGATTTGATTTCTTTGATCTCTGAGTCATGTTTATTTCCCTTACTGAGTTAATGCCATTTATACTGGTGTTTTTAAGTTAGATGTTGAGTAATATTTTAAATAGTTTATCTGATTTGTTCTTAGTTTATACTGGAACTGACAGTATAAATATGTAAAAGTGTGGTGAACCAGTTATTTATGCTAGTCTAGAAAACATTTGATTTTCAGATTTGTTTATTTTTTTAAACTTTTTATTGGTGGAAGTGAATAACTCAGTGTCTAGAGTGTCTGGTATGATAGAAACGTTGACCAGAGTGATGTTGCTTTCACTAGTTCCTTCCAAAGAGCTTTAGTCTTTAACTTGTTTTAAGAAAGTTCTATAGATTCAGCAATGTAGTGAGGCCCTAAGCAACTTAGTGAGACCCTGTCTCAAAATTTAAAAAAACGGCTGAGGATGTGGCTCAGTGGTGAAGTGTGTCTGGGTTCAATCCCTGGTCCCCTGCCCCTCCACCATCAAAAATAACTATAGTTTACAGAGATGAGATCGGTAGGACAATGGACCTCTTTAGAACAGAACATAATCAGAGCTTCACTTTTTTACATCAGGTGATTTAACAGTACAGTGGTTAACTAACCTGATTCTGATCAAGTATAAATTAAAGCAAAAGCTCTGTACTTTTGATTACTCTAACAGATTAACAAACTGCTGAGGAAAGTTTAGAAATTCACATGCTAATATGTAAGGTATATGGTCTTTTTGCTGTAATCTCAGTAACTTGGGAGTCTGAGGCAGTAGGATTCCAAGTTCAAGGCCAGCCTGGGCATCTTAGCAAGATCCTATCCCAAAACAAAAATGACTGAGGTTATAGATGTACCTCAGTGGTAAAGTGCCCCAGGATTCAATCCTCAGTACTGAAAACAAATCAAAATGAAAAAACTAACCTCTTCATATTGTTCCCAAGAATGTTCTCCCTGTTGGAACCAAAGACTGATTTTTCCCCCTTGATATTTTATTTGAAAATATTTTTTTAGTTGTCAGTGGACCTTTATTTTATTTACAGGCAGTGCTGAGAATTGAACCCAGTGCCTCACACATACTAGGCAAGCGCTCTACCACTGAGCTACAATCCCAGCCCCCCCGCCCCCCGATATTTTAAATCCAAAGGATTCAGTCTTTTAGAGTGAGCATTTAAGCTATGTGAAATCATGAACTATACCTGGGTTCGCTGTACCAGTTTTTTTTCTATCTAATGAAGGTGAAATTTTTTATTTTTAGGGAAATAGGATAGCAGTAATTTTAAGTATATCACTAGGAATGAATTTAAAATGAGTTTTTCCTGAAGCAGTGATTTGTATGGCAGATAGCTGACAGAAAATGTTTGGGCTTGTATCTCAAATATTAAATGTGAATTTCTCTAAAGAATATTTAAGAAAAAAAGTTGAAATGATTTTCATTTGTAGATAGTAACATAAATATTTAGCCTAGGTATACGGTTGAAATATTTTCTAGATTAAACTTAACAGATATACCAATATGAAGGTAGTATAACTTTTTTAAAGCTGTTTTTGGTGCCATTAGTGAGGCAAACTAGGTTATAGATGAAGTAATATCAGAGTCTGCTTCACTTGAGATCATAAACACATTAGCTTTTCAATCTTACTATTAGAATAGTAAAACTGCTTGGCAAATTTTCATATGCCAGTGACTGAATGTAGATAGTGAAAAGCCTTGATTATACTTTTTTTAAACCATGTATAAACTTTTCAATGTCTGCTTTTTATTCTTGTGTTTTCTTATAGCACATAACACCAGTAGATGCTATTAACTTTGCATACAAAGAGGTAATATGAAATTGAAATAAGTTTTAACTGTTACTCTGTTCTTTTTAGCTTACTTTACCCAGAGCTCTTCCATCCAGTGAGTTGCAAGCGTGACATTTGCTGTGTTTTCAGCACCTGCCAACTTGGAAACCAGGGTTTGTGCTCAGGACGTAGGCTTACAACCCACACTTTGTGGTGCACAATGCCGTCCCAGCTGGCATGCTTTCATACCTCAATGGTGCTAGACATTCAGTTACAAAGCTTGCGGCTTCGCATGCTCTGCTTTCAACTCTTATTTTGTATCAAAGGAGTGAGATTGGTATCATTAAATTCTCTGTGGTGGTGATTTTTCAATGAAAATAAATTTGCTTTATTTAATTCTTGGATCAAAAAGTAATTTTGTCTTGAAGAATCAAAGAGCCTCTTTAAAAAGGTTAAAATTGCACACGTGTGCCCATGAGTGTGTGTGTGGATCATATATATCTGTATATGACATATATAGCTATGTAAATCTCTATCTATATTTATATATATATAAATGATTTGAGCCAGAACTATAATTAATTTTCATTGGTTGAGATAAAGGACAACAGGAAAGAACAGAAGGATTAGTATGTCATAGTAGATTGGGCTATTAGTTATAGCTGGACATAGATGGGGAAATAAAGACTTGTTTTTATGAATAAGATCTGTATAAAATTGCCCCCATGATAGGTTCATTTTTGGCTTCTAGCTATAACCAGAAACTTCATGTTTTCCAAAAGAAGTATATTCTACTAACATTTTCAGTAGCCAGTCTCTTTGAAAGCATTTCAGGTGGATTTGGTGATGTCTGTCTTTCCATGATGTATTATAAGCAATTTTAAAAGGTTTTGCTTGAAAAAAGATCTTTTCAGATGTAGAAAGAACAGTGTGAAATGTGAATGACTGGCTTTTAATACAACAGTCGTGACAAAGAGGCAGTGGCTTTTAGAAACTGAATAAAGGGGTTAATACACATGTGTCTGCATACTGCTGTTGGGCCCAGTGTATAAGTGTTTGACATTTGTTTAGTTCACTTTGTTAGTCTACAAAGAATAGTGTGTTATTCTCTCATACCAGTTTCTGATTTTTTAGTGGTGAACTCTTAAAACCATAGGTACAGAGAGATTTGATGGGGGAATCTGAACATTCACTGGCACTAGCACTGATTTCAAAGCCTAGCTCTTTGTCATTTGAACATCACATTTATCTGGTTCTAAAGGCATAAAATTAAACACACACTAACTGCCTCAGACACTCCTTAGTGCATATCAGAACCCAACCTTTACCCTCCTCTGCACAAATGTGCTTAGGTGAATACTTTTATTAGCTTGTTGATACAAGTTATAGTTGGTTACACCCTATCTTAATAAAATACACCCTTATTGTCTTTTGTTGCTTAAGAGCTTTAAACTGGAATGAGAAGAGCTCTCTAATACAGAATGATGCTCAGTTTCAATCTCCAGGCAGTTTTGAGTGGATATATGATGCATATTGTGCACACAAGCACTCTTCTATTTGGTAGCCCTCCCATGGGGGATCTAGGAAACCAGTGTTTCTGTGCTTTTTCCCTGGGTCTCATATATTGGTCTTGGAGACTGTAAGTTATCCCTTCATTTTAGGTGTTCCATGGTCTAATCAGGCTAGTGTTTGTCAGAGATAATGGAAAAGATACAAGTGATAGTTTTCAGATTATTTATGAATTTATTCTTAAATTGAGGTGTGGATTTGTGTTTAGGTGCCTGATTATGCTCTCAATCTGGTTCTAATTTGGTTGAATGTTAAGGATTGAACAAGGTAGACAGTTGTAGTCCCCTACCCACAGATTGCAACTCACACAGTTTAAAATTCAGAGTTTGGATAACAACATTTTAGGTAGGATTTTTTTTTTTTTTTTAAGTGAAAAACTATGAAGATTTAGTACTAAGAAATGTGGGTATTTTATTATAAGACTTATTACAACGTGGGGAGAACCTACCGTATGGAAGCTGACACAGACCTCAATGTATATATTTTTAGCCTTTGAGGATTCACATTTAGAAGATGTGAAATAGCTATTCCTTGAAGTTAACTCAGCTTAAGCAGGAATTTTAGTTCTAAACATCAAGAAAGCCTCAGAACCAGAAAAACAGGCTGCTTTGGGTTGGAAAGAAGGAGTTACAGCAGAGGAGGTACCATAACCACCATCCTTGGAATTTTGTGAGATTAACATCATCCTGAAAGCAAAAAGAATAATGGTTGCAATAATTGTTTCCAGGCTTAGGACCCCTGGATCTTGTTTTTTAAGTTGAACCGATGAACTAGTAATTGTAGGAATAAACTGAATGTTTGCCAGCAGGAGTCACTCTAGTCCTCCTAATAAAAGTTAGCAAATTAAACTATATCCTTAAAGCTCTTAAAGGCTGAGGTGGTAGATACTGTGATAAGATAGCTTTAGGAAATACTTTTTTTTTTCCTTATGTGCAGCAGCCTGCTCAATTTAACCTTGTGCCTTCCTTTGTTCATTCTTGGTTCTTTTTTCTTTTTAAATTGGCCCTTTGTACATTTTTATTTATTTATTTATTTATTTTTTTGGTGCTGGGGATGGAACCCATGGCCTTGTGCTTACAAGGCAAGCACTCTACCGACTGAGCTATCTCCCCAGCCCCCTTTGTACATTTTTAAAAGAAATGTGTATGGGTAAGGATGTCAGTATTTAGTATTCTGCATATTAGCTTATTTCAGTTTCCCTGGATGAACTGATTATATCCTACATCATGTACTTAAAATGAATAGACTCATATCCTTTCTACTGACTGTTGAACCTCCTAATCTTGTACCAGAATCACTGGAGTGAGCTGTAGTGAGTGTGAAAGGAGATGTTAGCTCATGCTTTTCTGAAAAGAATGGGTCCAGTGTGATGACAAGCTGAAATATTTCAGCAATAGCCATGAAATATAATCGTTTCCCAAGTGCACACAAGCTCAAGAAGTTAATTGTTCATTTATGTTTGATACAGGGATTGAAACATTGGATTAAAACCAATTAAATGTTCCTAGAAGCAACAGAAAAAGTTTCCTGATTTATGAATAGAACCATTCAAATGGCGCAGACACAATCCATGTAAAGTAATGAGGTGTTTTGTTTTTTTGGCAAAGCAGAACACAAAACAGGCATAGGGAGTTCTTTTTAAAAACCTCTTTAAAAATCTTTTTGGATAAAAGGTCAATAAAATAACATCCATCAGTAGGAAGGAGTAATGGGAAATCTAGGGCTTCACTCACAAGGAAAACAATCCCCCTCCCCCAGGTGAGCTGCACAATGAAAATACTCTGCTTATTCTATCAGGGTTACATTCCTGAACTTAAGTCAACATCCTAAGTTACAGAGCTAAACATGCTCTGCCTCTGCTTAGCAACCACAAATCCTTCCTTCGCCAGTTGCCTGTATTTTGGATGTGGCTTCTGAAGTACACATTCTTTTATTTCGGTCGCGCCCGGAGTTGGGAAACTAGCGCTTTATGTTCCCTTAAGTGTGACACACTGAGAGGTCCCCCTCCCCTGCCTCCTGCAACCACAGCAACGATCGTTTCTTTTCAACCTCAACACCTAACAACCCGGAAGCTGGACGTCCGAAGCCCACGCGGCCCAGTTTTCGTTCCGGCTCCTGCGTGGAGGGCGCGGAGAGAAGCCCGTGGGGATCTTGGCCGCGAAGCTACGGTGGTGGCGCGGCCGGGGCCTGGGCCCGGGGCCGGGGGCCACTTCCCGCGTCCCCGGGCCTCGCAGGCACGAGCTCGCCCAGCGGCGCGCGGCTCAGCTCGCAGGACGCCCTCTAGCCCCGCCGGCGGCGCGCCGCGGCACCCCCACTCCCCGCCCACCGGCGGCTACGCGCACTGCACCCTCGCCCGCCGCCGCCGCCGCACGCCGCCCGGCTCCTGTACGCCGCCGCCGCCGCCGCCGCCGCCGAGCGCCCGGCCCGGGACGCTGCCCGCAGAGCGCCGGGCTGAGTTCACGCAGACGCGGTCGGTCGGCCCCGCGGCGGCGGCGGGCGCGGGCGGCCTGGCCTGGGCGGGTTAAAGGGACGAGTTGCGAACAGTTCAGGAAGTGACAAGTCGATTTCCTCCTCCCCGGGAGCCGCTCGGTACAAAGCGCTCGGCGCCGGCAGGAGAACGTGCGCGCGGCGGACGCGCGGCGGGCAGCCGGGACGACTTGGCGAGCGCCGGCGTTGACGGCGCGGGGCCCGCTCCCGAAGCGCCCCGCTGCGCACAGTAAGCGACCTCGGGCCGGGCGGCATCGGCGGCGTCAGGGGGGCTGGCCCGAGCAGAGCTCCCTGGGTGTGCGCCCGGCTCGCGTGCGCACTGGGCTTGTCGTTTTCCTTTCTCCTAATATTGTTTCCCCTTTTTTCCGCCTGGTTTCGCGGTCGCTTTGGGTCGGGTGGTTTCCGCCGGCACCGGGTCTCGCCCCTGGTGCAGGCGTGAGACTTGTCAGCGCGCAGTCAGGGGGACGGGCAAGCCTGGTCGCAGCGGAAAAGTCTGCGCTCCCCCGGCCCGGGGTGCCGCCTCTGCATCTTAACTTGAATCTTGGTTCGCCGCAGCAGCGAAGCCTCCGAGCCTGGGTATCTGTGCGGCCCCGCTCGCCCCGAAGTTCCGCATCGTTTGCAGACAACTCTTTTGTTCGCGGAAGTTTGCACCCGCCACCCCTGGGATGCGGGCGCTCGGCGATGAGCTCCACGACTGCTGGACTAGCCGGTGCGGTCGTGATGGGGGGTGAGAGGTCGAGGGCGTTCTGTCCTGGGAGGGCAAAGCCCGCGGGGTGGCTACGCCAGAGCTTGCGGGGTGGGGGGTCGCCCGTGCTGGCGTGGCTTTTGCACATGGCGAGGAGGGCCGTCAGTCACAGGCACACTGTTCGAGTCACATTTTTGCCAGTCCTTGATTTGCAAGCCTGTGGGAGTCGGGTTCCCTGCCCCGGCTTTCTCTTGGTGGGGCGGGGACGAAGGAGGGGAGGAAACCCAGAATCCGGGGAGGGTCCGCGGTTTGGGTTGCTCCATGCCCTTGCCCAGGAACTCCCCACCCTCGCGGACTTGGGGAACAATGCTTGTGGTGTGGAACTGGGTGCTGGAGCAGCGTTGAGTCGCGCGGGCTGGCTTGCTCGGATTCCGAGTCTTCGGACGCCCTCCGATGCCGGTCTCCCTCCCTCTGACCGCCCGGGTTCATTAACACGTACTGTACTTAGTACCACGGTGAACAAAGAAAAGCTCTTTGCAGCATTTGATGAATGGATTCTGCCTCCTATAGGCCACTCTCCGAGTCTTCCATACGGTGCAATCCCGACTCGGTGGTGTTGGGAAAGTGGCCCCCGCCGTGGGTTGCATTCCGGGGCTCCTGGGCAGGGCATTTATGCCGCCGTTGCTGCCGCGGCGCTCGCCTTGCCGGAGCTGGTGCAGATGGAGCCAGGCTGACGGTTGTTCAACAGGAACAAATGTTTGTTGAATTGTGTGGTGGAGAAAAGGGACTGTTTTCTATTGACTGCTGCAGGAGTTGGAATGGCATTGTTTATGGGCCTGGGAAGCCAGGCAAGCGTCTTGTGCTGCTTCAACATATTAGCAGACTTCCAAATGACATGCTAGCATATGTGTTCCCAGCAGTCCCCACCGGCTGGATGGAGGATCCCTCCTTGCTCCACACTATGGACTCCAGGTTAAAATATGCTACCTGGTTGGAGAACTTGGGAAGGAATGTAGTCCTCTCACCCTGGGAAACTCCCTGTCCTGACTGGGGCCAGGTTTTGGTTGCCTTTTGATTCATCCACTTAACTGTAACTTATCTTAGTTACAGTTTTGATACTGTATTGCAGGTCTGGAGATTTTCTTCCCCCTCGGGCATGGACTAGATAAAGAGCAAACAGCTACTTGTTCCAGTTGATAGGCCCCTTCTAGTGGAAGATGGTTTGGGACTAAGTTCAGGATTGGTAGCTGTGACTTCACATGGTTAGGTCTTGATGTTGTCACCCATCCTGAGGAGCAAGGCATGTGCTGATCCAGCTTCCAGGGCACAGTTCTAGGCCAGAAATCTAGGGAGAAGCTTGGGGAAGGCCTGTGGTTTTTCTCCCAAGAGCTCATTCAAAGAGCAAGGAGATTTTAAGACCAGTTCAAATGATTTTGTCCAAGAACTTATTTTCCCCTGAGGTGTGATTGATCTGTAATTATTTTAACATCAAAGACAAATTAAAATAAAAGCTCACAGTGTCATTGTTACAGAAGTGGACTTGAAGGTTGTCCCAACCATGTCAGGACAAAGCGGAGCATTTCACTGATTTGATTGGTAATGCTTTAAATCACTTTCTCCTTTCTGTTTTCAGCTTAGGGTATGTTGTACATAATAGTGTTTTAGAAGCTCATCAAGTTCTTTTGGAAAGAGCCTTAAAATACCTTACAGGGTGGCTAAACTTAATTGACATTTTACAGGAAACCCTGGTGCTATTTCCTGGGCTCTTTCTCTGCCCCTTTTTATTCTTTCTCTTCTCTGCTGCTGATTCTTTCATTATCCCCCAGCTTCCCATTCATTGAGTTCTGTTAAAACCAGTGGGTTGGGTGTCCTTGAAGTATGTCCGGTGAGCAGGGCCTGGTCTACCATGGAAGCTCAGAAAAGGCCAGTGGCTCTCCTCTGTTCAGGAGGCTGGAGAGTGAGGCTTCAGTGCTGGGAGCTGGCAGCAGGGGACGCTGAGGAGCAGCGAGATGTCTGCAGAGCTCTTTAAAAAAGCAGACCCTTAGGGAGATCAGAAGAGTAGAGGAAAGGGACCAGGGGGGGAGGGAAGAGAGAAGGGAACTGGAAAATACTGGGGAACATTAGCCAAATTATATTATTTCATGTGCGTGAACGAATATGTGACAACGAACCTCACTCTTATGTGTCATTATAATGCACGAATAAAAATATGGAGGAAAAAAAGCACACCCTTCTCACCTACTACTCCACCCGTGGGCACGGAAGACTGAGTGTCAGACGCACTGTCAGGCCAGTTGATGTTTTATCCAGGCAGTGTGCCTTTCTGGAGTTAAATTGAATACTGCATGGAAAATTTCTTATTCTTGCCCTTAAAAAAGGAAAAAAAAAAAAAAAAGGCTGAAATAAGCAAATACTCACTCAGATCAGCACAACCCCCATCATTACCACCACCATGCACACCTCTCTGATGTGTAATAAAAGAAACCTGCAGGCATAATTTGTTATGTAATATGCTGATAATACAAGTTTCGGTTTTAGATGGAAACCAGATGTGGAGGACTCTCTTTAATTGATCCAGCAAGGGGGAGATGTTAGTAGATGAACTCGGCCCTGCAAAACCCAAAGGTGGTTTATTTTTGTTTTTGTTTTAATTTGAGAGGCGAATCCCAGCCTCCGAGCTTTTCGGAGGTCTTTGCCTCTCAGCTTCTGCTTTGCTGCAGCTGTCCTTTCTGTCAGGCTCCTCCTCTCTTGAAAGAGCCAGTTTGTTGCCAACTCCAGGCACATGGCTGGCTCTGGTGGGGCTCAGTGCAGCTTAGCTCTGCTGGGCTCCACTCCTCCCGGCCTGGTCCAGCTGCTGCCCTGTCCTCCACCCAACAAAACAGGGCCTGCCTGAGGGACTTGGGTGCTGTGAGGAATGTTGACTGGTCTCCCTGGACTTCTTTTTAAAACATCTGATCATCCAGGGAGAGTTTGTTTAAACTTGTTCAATGAATATACTTTTCCAAAAATCACTGACTCCCCTTTTTGCTTTGTTTCCTGCCTAACTTTATGAAGATTCATATATATGTGTATATTCTTTGGGGGGAGGGTAACCAGGGTTGAACCCAGAGGCGCTTTACCACTGAGCCACATCTCCAGTCCTTTTTATTTTTTGTTTTAAAACGGGGTCTCGCTAGATTACTCAGGCCTCCCTAAGGTGCTGAGACTCATCTGGAACTTGCCATTCTTCCCCCTGAGCTTCCTGAGTCACTGGGATTACAGGTGTGTACCACTGTGCCCAGCTATGAAGATTCATTCTATACATAGTCACCTTTACTATGGCTTAGGGTTGCCTGGGATCACTGACTCCATTAACAGTAGTTTCATTTCGTGCTGGGATGTGAACTTTGAAAACAAACCCAGAGGCTTAGATATGCTGATGTGCCCTGAGACTTGCTTAGAAAATTTTTGTTTTAGTGCAGTTTACATTAACATGATTAATGACCACGCCACTGAAGTCTATATTCAAGAGCAATTTACAGTCCCCTAGGGTTCTTCTTATGGTAAAGTAATTTTCTTTGCCAAACAACATTGTTTTAAGGTAACTTCTTTGATTCTTAATCCAAACCTCCTGTGCATGTGGTTTTGGGTCAAGGTTTGAGCTTTGGAAATTTGGGGTTGTGGTTTTGGTGGTGCCTGTCCTTACCTTACCAAACTTTGGCCAGAGGGAACTTGAATTCTTTTCTAAGAAAGTTCTCTGAGATCCTGAGCAGCATTTGGTGCAGTATGGGTTTAGCATAGGAAGAAATATCCAGAGGAAACTTGGCTTCAGGGTGGCTTGGAGGGGATGCTGGGAGCCTGGAGCTGAGGACAGATTTTTTCCTTGAAGGGACTTGGAGATGCTTGAGCTTCTGAAAAATAGAGATGTCCTTGGTTTTTTTTTTTTTTTTAATTTTTAACTTTTTTAAATTGTTAAATGTAGGTTGATTGAGAGGGGAAATGCTGATGGGTGGGTCTGAAAGCAGCCTTAGGAACCCGAGAAAATAAAAACACATTTGAAGGACTCTGGAAGATTTTGCATTTCAAAGGGTCTACCTTGTAGACTTTCACATCACGTCAGGGGTTACAGAGAAGTGTGACAGGCACCCCCCCTTCTTTAACCATTCTCCCTCTCTCCTGCTGTGGGGGCTGCAGGGGAGGCTGCCTTTTTGCATGGGGGATGGGTGTAGCTTGTCCAGACCACGCAGGGAAATCCTGCAAGCGAGTATCTCTTAGGCATCTGTGGTCTCTGGAAGGACTTTTTCCAGGGTACCATTCAGGAAATAGAAGGCAAATCATGTTGGTAAACAGCTCATTTGACCCCAGAGTGTGGTGGCAGGCCAACTCCTGACATGTCCGCTCGCTCTTTTCATTCTCATGTTAAACAAAGAAACATTTTCCCTCCTGCATTGGAATGATGTGACTCCTGAGGATTTAGCCCAGATAGGTGCCATTTTTTAAGGACTCATAGTAGCACTCACTGGTTCTTGAAGGCGTTGCCTGGGACTGGGACTTTGATACACTCCTAATTTTCAAAGCCAGCCTGAAATTAAAGCTGAAGAAACTGAGGCTCAGAGGGGCCAAGTAACTGGCCCAAGGCTGCACAGCTGGAAGGCAGAGAAGCCAGTAGTACTATCTGGGTCTGTCTGGCTTCAGAGTCTGCTTGCTTTCCATAAGTTATGCTATCATTTGGGGTGTTCGTAAGATAGAGGCACTAGGTTCTGTTTTATCTGAAAGCATAAATTTTGTTTAGTCTTGTTAACACTGCAGGGAAACTTAGAAGTTTTAACTGCCTTTTCTCTCTGCTTCTCCCTTTCCTATGGCTTTTTTTTTTTTTTTTTTTTTTTTCTTTTTTTTCTATTTTGTAGTGATTGAATTCTTTATCTTCTGCAGGACCAAAGGCATTGCCTCAACTGGGGAGACTGAAATGTTTTGCTTCATCCTTACAAAAGACAGATTCACAAGAAAATATAATTATTCCCAGTGACCTTCTGGGGGAAACAGGAAATAAATCTGGCAGCTCTCTAGAAGCATCACCATTTATTCAGATTCCATTTTCTATTCAAAGAGATTGTTAAAAGGGTTTCAAACTTCTCCTTTTTTTTCCGTTTGTAATTCAGACATCTAAAAGTAAATTATGTGGTGGTGTTTGCCACCCCAAGTTTGTACAGTATCACATTTTATTTACATGCCTAAAGTAATCAAATAACTACACACAGTTGTATATCTTTCATCATGGAGGAACTTGGTACGCCCCAGCCAGGACTGAACAGAGGCCTTGCATTCTGTCTCAGGCAGATGGCTCTTTGCAGGTTGGTTCTGGTTTGTGTGTGTGTCTCAAGGTGGGGAGGGGTGGGCAGAGTGAGTCTCCCCATCTCAAGCAAGGACTGCCCACCTGGGTCCGCTGTCTTTCCTGTCCCTGAGGATTTTGTGGGGCAAGGCTGGAGCTCCTATACTCTGGGTTTCTAGAAACTAGAATAGTGGTTCTCAGCCTTGGCTGCATTTGAGTTTCTTGGGAAGGTTTAAAAAAAAATCTGGTCACCCAGACTTTGTCCAGGACCAATTACATTACAACATCAAAGAGAGAGAGTAGGACCCAGATATTGGTATCTCTAATGTTTTGAGTTGATTCTAAGGACCAAGGGCTGGAATAGACCCCACCATACCTGGTTTTCCTTTGTAGGGGGTTGGGGACCTTCCTATGCAAGAGTGGAGCAAACCTTTCAGATTTCCTGGTGCCACCACGTCTTGGTGAAGGAGAATCTGAAAGGTACCCACCCCTGGGCGAAGTGTCAGCTGTGGGAGTCATTTAGGTAATCGTGCTTCAGGGCCAGGCCATGGGCAGCACACACGCTTCAGCCCAGTCTCAGAGCCACCTGCTCTAGCCGGGCTGCTCCGGCCGCCCTCTTGGCCAGTTCTCCTACAGGCCTGCCTCCTCCCCTTCTTGGGGCCTGGAGGTTGGGCACATGGTCTGCCATGGGGCCTAAGGGAAGGAAGATGTAGTTTGGGTCTAGGGTGCATCTTGATGCTTCTCCATGAGCGCAAATTGATTCTTTTCACCCAGATTTGCAGGTGAGTCACTCTGTTAGCCACTTGGTTATACCTGGTAGCTTGGAACTGTCCTCCCACAGACTGACTAGGGGTCACGTTTCATAGGATCGTGTTTAGAATGGCCTGGGCCTTGGTGAGCCAGAGCTTCTCTGCCCTGCTTAGAAAGCTGCTGATAGAATCTGATGGAAGAGAGATCCACTTCCAGGGGCCAGGGAGCTCTCCCAGGGCCACATGCCCCTGCTTAGATGGGCACAGTAGATTCCCCGAGTCCTTGATCTCTGGAGTTCTCTAGGTGTGGGACCTCTTTCTGGCTCATAGGATGGTCTGCTTTTGCATAGACTAGCAGGCGAACTGAATCAGCATTGAGAATTCTTTAGTCAGGGAAAAATGTGCTCAGTGACTCTTGGGTAACTCTGGCAGTCCTTGCCATTTTTGACCTCCTCCACTGCTGTGTGCTCTGGGATCCTGTACTTACTGAAAGCTTAGGCTGAGACTCTGCTTCTCCTGCTGCAAGACGGCTGGATGGAAAGTGCAGAAATCCTGTGGGGCAGGCTCAGGGGAGAGGGCGTTGGCCTCTGCCAAGTCTATGCCTTGGCTCTTCTGTGCCCTGATGGTGGGGAGTAGATAAGGGCTCTTCCCCCTGCCAGGAGGTGGGTTTGGGCAGGCAAGGGGAAGGGAGAGTTATTTTTTTCAGGTCTGTTATTCCCACACTTGTCCACCAGGTGTTGATGGGACCCTGCTGAGCGTCCAGCAGGAGGTGGTTGCTTTGCTTCCCTAGTTCACTGGCTTCTGGGCTCAACCTGGCCAAGGGACAGCCCCATTTTGTTGCTAAAGGTGCTGTTGCTCAGAGACATTACCTAGTGCCATGGGCTTTGACTTCAGTCCTCTGTTCTTCCCATGATGCCACTCTTCCTCTCCATCCAGGGCCTACCAGTACAAAGGTGGCAGACTTCTTGCAGTGAGCAGTGGGGCTCACTCCATCACCCTGTGAATGTTCCCTGGCAAAACTGACCTGGCACCATACTGATGCTTGCAGGACAGGGCTGGGGCAGCTGGGCCGCGGGGCCTGCTGGGTGGGCCTCCAGCTCCTGGAGAGCTGGGCCTCTCTGGGGCCTCTGTGTGTCCTGACAGTTCCCTGCATAGAGGAGGTGGCTCGTGCAGGTTGCTGCTGCTTTCTGCCCTGTCTGCCTCACCCCATGGAGGCTACCTTCCCTCCCAGGCTGCCTCCTGGCTAAAACCTGAAGTGCCCTGCTGGACAAAGAGCAGCTGGGAGAGGCCTCTGCTGCGCCTGGAATTCCCCTCGCTCTGGCATTCATGTTGGCCAGGGGCCGGGAGTGCAGGGAGGTTCTATCTGCTGGCTGGGAGCAGCCTCTCTGGCATGTTTGGAGGTGGAAAGACAATGTCCTCTGCAGCCGGCACCTCCATGCTGTTGGTGAGGAGGAGCCTGTCTCCTGGGGACAGGGCGGGGGTGGGTAGGAGGGAGGTATGGTATGTAGAATGCAGGGGAGCTGCTCTGGCATGGTCCTGGGGACTTGGCCCTGGGAACCACCCTCCCTGAACTCCCTCTGGCAATCAGATGATTGAATTTCCCAGAAGGTAGTGGGTGTAATGCTGCTTGCTCCCTGGACCTAATTTGCCCTGGGCCTCAGGGGCTCACCCTGCTGGTCCTCTTCCTGATGTCCTCAGGAGCATCACTCAAGAGTCTGAGAAGCCCCTCACAAAGAGCAAGATGCTATGCAGAGGAAGTGAGGCAGGACAAACAGAGGTTCTGCTGTGAGGTCCAGGCAGTCTGCATGCTAACAAGGGCCTTCCTGTGCTGCAGGAAATTTGGGGATTGATCAGCATCACAGAGGAGCTTGGGCCAGAAGACCCAGTTCCACATGCTGTAGGGCCAAGGCGGCTTTCAACTCTGGACTCAGTGCCTGGCTTCAGATCTACCCTTGGTCGACAGCGTGTCCTCAGCAGGTGATGTCACCTCAGGTCGGCTTCCTGCATTTGAACTGTGATGAACGGAGAGATCTCAGCCCGTGGGTTCGGGGCACGGTGTGTGTCCGCGGGTGGGAACTCTTAGAGTCCAGTGGCCATTAGTGCTACTTGGAGGACAGATGGTGGGCTCCTAAGCTCAGTGGGGGTAGGACACAGGACAGAGCAGAGGGACTCACCCTTGAACCAAGCCTGGCTGGGGGATAGCCTTTGCTTCCTGGCAAGTTCTCTTCTCAGATGGCTTATGATTTTTTCATAAGGAAGGGCTGAAGGTTTGTGTTGTAATTAGTTTGTAGTGTATCTTTTAACAAAAAAGTTAAGACTCGTGAAATCTTTTAAGCTTTCTTTTTAGCAAACTAAATCTCTGTTTACCAAAAGTGATTTAATTTGGTCCATAGAAAATTAAATGTGTGTATGGGTCACAATGTGGCCTCTGAATCTTGGCTTTGCTCTGACTGGCAACTTCCATGAGTGAATTCTTTGGAAATCTTTATGGCTGCATCTAGCAAGACAAGGGTGCAGGGTCCACTTAACCACTTCTGGGTTTTCTTGAGATTCTCTGCAGCTGATGTCTTTGTCATTTGGCCCCTCTTTTCTGGTTGGGACACTGCCTTGGACAGCTCTAGTCAGCATCCTTTTAACTCAGGTTATGTGGCTGCTGTGGGGGTTCCACCCACAGATCCATGTGGGTGAGATCTGACTGCTCTGGACCCTAGCACCTGAGCATGACCACAGTCTCCTCACAGAGCAAGAACTTGTCTAAATTCATGGCTTTTCAAATAAGTCCTTGGCCAAATGGCAGAGCGCAGGGCCTGTAACCCCCAGTGGTGTCTTGGTTTCTCTTGGCACAGGCTGCCGATTGTATCTGCCTCTGCCTTTTGTATCTTGTGAGCATTGCTCCTTGCCTGCCCTGGCCCAGTGTTTTGTGGGGTGAGCAGGAGGCACAGTCTTGATGCATAAGATTTCCCACTGGACTTGGGGTAGCCTTGTGGGGGGGAAGCCCTTGTTATAGGAAAACTTGATATTACTGGGTCCTATGAGAGGACTCTGGTTTCAGGCTGTGGCGACCCTTTCTTCTAAGGAACTGTGGTCTTAGCCCTCTCCAGAGGGCCACGAGGTGGCTGGGCTTGGGTGGCTTTGACACAGACCCTCTTACTGGGCAATTTAGCCATGAAACTTTCTGATGGGCTGTAGGAGAAGTAACTAAGACATCCAGGCTGCCTCTGGTTCAGTGATGTGACAGCTCATCAGCTGAGCCCAGATGCCCTCTTCAGGTGTGTTGTTGCCTGTGTGGTGAGCACAGGACACATCTGCCATGGTGGTCACCTGGCTTGCCTCAGTTCCCAAGTAGTACATGCCACTGGGTCAGACCTTTCATGAGGCCTGCAGAGCCCGGAGGTGAAGAAACTGAATCCCATTTTCGAGGTGCTCCTGGGCTTGTGCTCTGGGTATCAGGCCGCGGCCAGTCTTGGAGTTCCTGCTGTGGGCCTGACAGTGTGCTAAGAGTAGGCAGGTGTGTGCCCAGCAGACCCTGTGGAAGCCATGGGAAGGCCTCTCGAGCTAGGCTCCAGGGAGGAGGGCAGGCAGGCTTCTTGGAGGAGACGACATAGGCCCAAGTCTTGAGGAGCGAGCAGGGATCAGACAGATGGAGAATGGAGAGGAGTAGACAGTCGCACCTAGAGAGCAGTGTGCACATACACAGTGGTGTAAGACGGTCTCTTGGGGCCTTGCGGGGCACCTTGGCACGTGAATGAGAAGTGTGCAGATGAGGGAGCTGAGCTGGTTAGGGTCAGGGTGGCAGTGGAGTGGAGGTGAAGGAGTCTAGTCTTGAACCCTGAAGTTTAGGCTAGAGCTAGCTCATGGTGTGCTGGTGCTTGCAATTTAGAAGGCTCAGCATCTGCAGAGATCAGCATCTCAGCAGAACAGGTTTGGAGCAACTTAGAAGCCACTGTGTGACCTGGGAGAGAGATGGTTGCCAAGGGCAGGGGGAGAGCCATGGCCAGGGGCAAGCAGCAGTCAGCCAGCTGGCGAGGGAGTGAAAGGAAGGTAGAAGGGGTCGGTCTTTTCCAGTGGGCCTCTCTAGGAGCAGTCTTTCCTGTGACACTGGCCAGGGGCCCAGCCCTTTTGACCTTGGAGTGACCTCCTGGGAGCGGTATGAAGCTAGCTCCTGGGGTGGCATTTTCATCTGGGGCCACTTGCTAGGCCAGAGAGATGTGCTCTTCGTGTATTTTTAGTTGCAGCTTGCGTTCAGCAGGGGCACCGGGATTCCCAAGAGCGCCCCACGCCTCTTGCCGGTGCCTGTACTGGAACTACAGAAGTCAACAGGAGCAGGACTTTTGGCATGGCAGGAGTTGAAGAAATCTGATTCATTGTAAAACTACCTTTCCTTCTTCCTTAAAGGGAAAAAAACATCTAACCACGTTAATGTGATTGAAAAAGGAGCTTCGGCACCCCTTGGGCTCTGTCGCAGCGTGTTCTCCAAGGGTGGGGGAAGTTGCTGACACAGACACTTGAGAATGGCCTGCCTGGGTCACCTGACCGCTGGTGGCTGGTGCTCCTGAGGCCTCACTGCCCTTAGATGCCAGCCCAGATTCCAGGCCCAGTTGACTGTGTGGCACGTGACTCAGGCTTGGAGAGGAGAAGTAGAAAAATAATGAGACTTCGAAGGGCATAGCTGGGGTCGGCAGTCCGTCTCAGCCTTTTGGGCAATGTTTCTAAGCCCCGTAGGTCTCCTCACTGACGTTCCCTCCTGAGGAGGGAAGGAAGTTAGTTAACTGCAAATGGACTTCATCTTGCCAGCGGGCCTCCCGTTCACTTCCTTCCCAGGGAGGTTAGCCAGGGCCTTCACCTCCTAGAAGGAAAGTAGAAGAGGGGTTGGGCCTGGCTGGGTCTAAATAGGCCAAAGGGTGAGCTGCAAACTGGAGTGAAAAGTGACTTGGCCAGAGATGGGAGCCAAGACCCTGTGTAGGTCAGACCCCAGCTGCTGAGTGTGCAATGTCCGCAGGTGAATGAGCTTTTACTTGCTTTGGGGGATTTTTTTCTTTCTTTCTTTCTTTTTTTTTTTTTTAAGCTTGTGTGAGGTTCAGGCATGTCCTTCTGGATTACTGAAATGGCTCCAGGAAGTCACTGTTATGGGACACGGTACTTTGGCACTGCAGTCTCTCCACAGCATGGCTGGCAGGTGTCTGTTCACCTGCGGAGTGCTCGGGCCTGTCAGCTTCCTGCCCAGCTGCCAACCAGTGTGAAAATGCCTGGCGCAGCCTGTGGGGGAACAACCCAGCACAGCCACTCCTGGGGGGTCACTGGCTGAGGGAGACCAGGTGATGCTCTCCTGATAGGCAATGAGTGGCGTGGCCAGTCTTCAGATGCCCCTGGAGACAGAGGGCCTAGTGTTCAGCCCTGAGCTGTGGCTGAGGAGCAAACTGGAGCTCAGGCATTGCTCCCTGTGAGGCTGGGTGCCCAGTTCCTGTTTGACCTTTGCTCAGTTTTTGGCCCAGCCCCTGGGACTGCTGGTGCCAGCATGGTGATCATGGTGGTGGTATCTTAGGTCCCAGGGGAGTACATGGTGACCCTGAGTACCCTCTGCTGTGCTGGGTATGGTCTTGGTAGACGGGGCTGAGGAAGGGAGGCAGTCTGGTGTCTCTTTACGGGCAGGAGTCAGTGTCATGCTCAGTAGAGGAGGAGTCCAGCCTTCCTTCCATTTGGCCGAGCCTGCTCACGTGTGGTCTCTAGAGCTCCAGGAGGAACCGCAGAGAGCGTTTCTTTTTGGCTCCCGTTACCAGGTAGGGGTAGTGGAGTCCCCTTGGGGCAGCAGTGCTGGGAAGAAGGACAGCCAGGCTTTACACGGCTCTGCAGAGCACCAGGCCTTGTATAACCCTGCCTGGTGGAGGGGCCACCTCGTGCAGTGTGCTCCTGTGGTTACTAGAGGTGACATGGGGCCCAGAACAGGAACTGGGAGAGCTCAATGTCTTAAAACCCTTAAGAAATTATTGATTTGGTGTTTCTTAATGACTTCCGTTACAGAAGAAACCACTTATAGTACAAGGCAGTACAAGTGAGTGTAGACAGGCAGAATCCTGGGGAGGGTGACATCATTTGTAAAAGAGAGGAGGAGAGAGCCCAGCATGGAACCAAGAAGTAGGAGCCCCAGCCCTATTTTTTCTAGTCCTGTTTGTTGATTGTGTCTGACCGTGAACTAGCTGCTTCACTTTCAGAGCTTCAGGTGCCGCGTCCTTGGACTGGGACTGGTAGTGCCTACTTTACAGCATTGGGGAAATACAGAGGAGAGTCAGAGCCCCCAGGACTTACTGTTTTCATCCCCTCTACAAGTACTTTTTAATGTCCAGTGTGTACTAAGTGTGTTGCAGGCTTCTCATTCGGTTCTTACAGCCACCTTTAAGAAGTGAGTACTACTATTGTTTGTTTTATGGGGTTCCTGGGTATAGAACTTGGGGCATCTTGCATGCTAAGTTTGTGTTCTACCACTGAGCCACACCTTCTGGCCCTTTTTCCCCCTTTTAAGTGAAGAATTTGAGGTCCAGTAAGATGCCCAAGGACGTCCACCTGGTTGAAAGTAGTTCTGGGATTTCAATTGCCCACTCTCTTCTCTCAGGAGTAGGTACACTGTAGCCTGGCAACCAAACCCGGCCCACTGCTTGCTTTTATAAATAAAGTTATGTTGGTACACAGCCACACCCATGAGTGTACACAGTATCTATGACTGCTTGGACACTACAGTGGCAGAGTTTGTAGACCAAATGGTCTACAAAACCTAAAATATTTACTCCCTGGATCTTTACAGAAAAAACATGTACTGGGGGTTGGGGAGATAGCTCAGTTGGTGGAGTGCTTGCCTCGCAAGCACAAGGCCCTGGGTTCAATCCCCAGCACCACAAAAAAAAAAAAAAAGAAAGAAAAGAAAAGAAAAAGAAAAAACATGTACTGACCTCTTCTTTATATGCACCCTCTGGACTTCAGACAGAGGCTGTTCAGTGTGGCAGCTGCTAGATGTATGGAGCTATTTAAACTTATTCTAATAAGTGAAATTAGAAATTTATTTCTTCAGTTGCACTGGCACATATCACGTGCTCAGTAGCTGCTGCATGGACATGTTTGGACAGTGCAGATCCAGAACCTTATCTCCACTGCAGAATGTCCCATTGGGCTGGGGGACTCTGGACTGGCTTCTAAGGTGTGGGGAGATCCAAGTTCAAGAGCCCGAGAAGTTTAGAAGAGGCATTCTTGGGAAAGAAAGGACATTGGAGCTTCCTGGCCAGAAAACAGAATTGGGAAGTCATTCGTTTGACTCTGAGGGGATGGAGAAATATCTGCTGTGGCAAAGGGAACCTGGGCCTGACTTGAGCTGCCTCCAGACCTTCTGTGTGACTCCATGAGCAGACCACTGCCCTGCAGCTCTTCAGCCTGTGACTGCAGCTCCCTTCTGACTCAGAGCTCCCTAGGGCCCTTGGCCTCCAGCTCTGTGTGTCTAGTCCCCATGTGTAGGTTGCATGCGGGGCCCAGTGGAAATCTGCAGAAATCTGCTTTCCTGTATTTCGATCCTGTTCTGTTCTGGACTATTTGGACCTGACAGGTTATACCGCTGTTCCTATGTGCTGGGGTGGGAAGATTTCTGATCTGATGCAGTTGCTATCTTTTCCACAGGCAGCAGATAAGGAACTGCTTTATTCACTCAAAACAGTGGCTCTTATGTGGCATGAGGAAGGAGGATGTGTTCCAGGTCCTTCAGCTAGCTGATGTCATGGTTCTTCTTAAAATGCTGTCATCAACAAACACTGATACAGTTTGGTGAGTTGCTTGGAGCTGGGCTAAACTGGAACTCTTGGCTTGCTTGGCCCAAATAGGCCTGGAATGGGACTCTCCTGGGAAGCTAATCAGGGACAGTGTCGTTTGGAGTTGTAAAGGCACATATGGAGAGCATGGATCTCCAGTCCATTGGAGCCAGGCATAAGCACCTTAGTGTCAGAACCATCTCCCCACCCTTGTGCATGCTGACAGCATGGAGGGAAGCTTTGTGGCTGTTTGCACCAGCCGGTCGTGTCCAGGCTGGCTGCACTGGCATCCCTGAGATGCGGTGCTAGGAGTCCACTCTGCAGGAATTCACTTCTTGGCCAGTGCCCACTACCTTTATATCGGGATGAAAATATTTGTAAAATGTAAGAACACCTTGCCTGGAGGACTTTTCAGGGCTAGGTCAGAGTGAAAAAAGGAGAATGCCAGATAAGCCTGGTAAATCTACCCCAGAATAGTTGCATGAAAGAAATGCCTAGTGAGGAGGAAGTTGGGGTTAGGAGGCTGTACGTGGAAGCATTTTCTTCCTTCAGGCTTCGAAAGGGGAAATGGCCCTGGAAGGCCAGACTTGATTGCATGTCTCCCCATTCCCTCTGCACCTTTGACATTCTACTTGCTTCCAGCTGGCCACTCCTACAGTGGTCTCCTCTGTCTTCCTTCTTTATCTGCTTTTGGAGGGTGAGATCATGGCAGATCAGGCTGTGCCTGGAATTGATCACTGCTGTCCCAGCACTCAAAAAGGGGGGCAAATTCTGTGTGTCCCCAAAGAACCCTGGTAGAAATAGGTATGGAAATGTCCTGTTTTTCACTTAGAAAAGTGGCATCTGTTGAGCACATACTGTATGCCACACTTTATATACATTTTTTTTTCCCATAAGATTGTTTCTTGTTCATCTGTTGGTGACTAGCCTCCCTTTATAGGGAAGGAACTGAGCTCGAGCCATGTCCCTGAGAGTGTGGACCACAATGGGCTGATGCCTGGCTTGGAACCCAGCTTTCCTCTGCTCCAAAGTCTTCCCTCTACCCAGTTTTGTCCCCAGTTGTGCACCAAGCTGCTCTTTAAAGAGAAATCTCGTGCTCTTTTGGATGGGTTCCTCGGTCACATTTTTATCCTGGCCTGTGGGCAGAGAAGTAGGTTGCTCTCTATGGGGTGACATTTAAGAAAGCCATCGAACTTTCCCTTTGAATGTGTTGTTATGGTACAAGAAGTCTTCATTTGTCCTGAGCTATTTTGAAATAAAAGGCAGGAAACTCCCCTCTTGTTTCTATATCTTGCATAGAAGTCATCAAAACAGCATCCTCTGTTCTGTGCAGTAGTGAGCAAGGAAGCAGCTGTTCTGTTCATGATGACCTGACCAGAACTGGCAGTCTGGAGATGTCAGGGTGCCAGGATTGTCTGTTCCATCTGCTGAGTTTACTTGCATTTGTTTAAAGTATTTGGCATGAAACTCTTTCCTTCCTCCATCCTGCTCGTGGGAGAGGCCAGAGGGGGCAGACCCCAGACCCCCTGTGCTCCACATAATGCCACAACTCACCCACGGAAGGATGCCACAGCCTTGCAAAGGGACAAGGTCAACCATCTCTCCAGCCCATGGTGGGGGTGGTGGACCTACCTGCCCTGGAATTGGGGGTTTCATGGGTCTACTTTCATGTACATGGAATTTCATGGTCTGAGCTTTCTAGTCTTGAGGCCTCTAGCTAACTCACAGAATGAGCCAGGGAGTGATGCAGGTGGATATCCGTGGCAGTGTGTTTGTTGTTAAGACCAAAGTGAGTTCACGTGGCTTTTTGAACCAAGGGGAAAACTTGTCTGGGTGTTTTCTGGGGTTTGAATAGTGAGCATCATTTAGACCAGAGTTTGTGTGTGGGTGTGCTGGGATCCAGGTGTGGTCCTCAGACTTGCTTTGTTTGGCCCAGTGATGCTTTCCTACTTTTTGAATTTCTTGATAACATTTGGTGATTATACAAAGAAGTTTAGTCACAATCTTTTCATAAGATTTTTAATATTAGCCTGGACCTTCTTTTCCTCACAGTTAGCTGTAGACAAAGATGTCCACTATAGACAGGACATGTCTTCTGCCTGCTGTTGTGGTTCTGGTGCTTGTGTGGCCCTAGAAGTCTTTTGAATTTGAGTTTTCTGGAGCGGTGGAGACATTCAGTAGACAGATTCAAAATTTCCGGCTCTCCAGGTTATTTGGTGCTGAAATGAATGGCAGTTACTAGTGGAAATGTCCAGGTCACTGTTTCTAGTGCTCAAGGTCATTGCCTCCATAATCCTGCTAGCAGTTCCACCTTTGAGTAAATTGACAGATAACCTGGAGCTCAGAGAAGTCAGAATGCCTCCATAGTAACTGCCAACAGGAACTCCAGAAAGGTCCCAATGTGTTCTTTAAGTCTCAGAGGCTCGTCTTGGCCCAGAGCCCTTCTGCCCCAATGTCTGCTCCAGGTTGCCCTGTGATGCGGAGTAACCCGGGGATTCTTTTTGTCCTTCTCCATACAATCACTGAGGCAGTTTGCCCAGTGTAATATTCTTAGTCTAAAAAGAGTCTCTGATTTTATCAGATGCTGTGGGATTTTTGTTAACAGAGATTTTTATCTTTAAATTCTCTTGATAGGGACTGGGGATGCAACTCAGTTGGTAGAGTGCTTGCCTTGCAAGCACAAGGCTTCTGCTGGGGAAAGAGGAAGATGGGTCAGTTAAACATGCTTCTCCGAGTCTTCTCAGCAGAGTCTTGGTGAAGTAGGTGGAAGTAAAGAAAAGGTTCTCCAAATGGTAATACATGTTTCCCAAGAATGGAGTTTTTCTCTTTATATTTTCTCACATATTTAATAGCAGCCACCTCTTCCATTACTTCCATTTTTCACTGAACCCTGTTTTTTCCTCCTCTTATAGCAAATATTTTGTACATGTTTTTTCCTTTTGATCATCATACATATTTCAGCATATGGTCACCTTTGGGCTTCTTAGTGTCCTTCTGAATTTTTTTGCTGAAGCTGAGAATTGTGTGGGCCATAAATCACATGGCCTGGGAGCCCTTCCTGCCTCCCCTGATTTGCAGCAGAAACATGACTTCCCTGTCTGCTTCCTCCTCCTTCACTGCTGAGTCCATTCTGGCCTTCAGGGTTGGTCTAGCTCCAGCTTGTGCTAGGACAGCCCCAGATTCTGGACAAGGGGCCCAAAGAACCTGACCGTGCCTGCGTTGCCTTGTGTGTATTCTAGGACTGTTGGGAATTCCTAAAGAACTCAGTTCCTTAAGGACTAGGTCATCTTCATCTAACCACAGGACCTGGCCCGGGGAAATGCTGGGGTGGCCCATAGGTCTCCCACCCTTCACTGACTCCTGGCTTTGCAAGAGACAGCCTTTGTGGGTCCCGCTTTTCTCACCTGCAGATTGTGTTCTTGTTTGCCTAATTCTAGGACCACATACTCTGACACGGTGGTTTGCAAACTTGAGGAAACAGCAATTACCTGGAGGTTTGTCAAGCCCTGGCTGCTGGTGGCACCCTGAGAGTTTTCTTAGGGGTGGGGGGTACTGAAATTTTACATACCTAATGAGTTCCCAGGTGCTGCTGCTGCTGCTGCTAGTTTGGGAATCACCCTCAGGGAACTACTGTGTTAAAACCATATTGTTCAGGCAGGTGTCAGGGGTACAGGCTGGTCCGCATGGGTCGCTGCTGCCTGGCTTGTGACTTCTCTTTCCTTTGATTGTTCTGCCGTGCAGTGGTGCACACATTCAAGACTGTCTTGGAAACTTAGATGCCCAGAGATATTTTGTTTTCCAGCCAGATGTTTTCATGGCTGCTGTTTGTCTTCAGACTCTCATTCTGGTCGGAGAGACTTTTATTCCCTACCTTTTGGCCATTCTTTCTCTTCTCTTCACCATTCGTCCCGGCTGCTCCTCCTTCATTATCTGGACCCTGGTTGCCAAAGAAGGTGACCTTGGTTAGTTTGAATTTTGAGCCTTGGTTTCTCAGATTTGTTTTACCCCTATTCACTAAAGAAAGGCTGTGGTTGGATTCAGCCAACAGTACTGGCGTGGATATACTGGGTTCCCCAGCTCTCCAGAACGTTTCCCATCACTTCCTGCTGGCTGCCATCAGTCCCCAGGCTGGCCTCCCTTTGACTTAGGTGCCCGGAGATCATTTTCCCCATGTAATAGTGGGAACTGGGACACCAACATTCCTGGAATTAACTTCTTTATCCCTTCTTTTTTTTTTTTTACCTGGCAATGGCCAGGCCTGGCCAGGCCTTTTGGAAGTGGAAGAGACTTTGTGGCAACTGGGGAAGCTGAGACCCAGAGCCAGGAAATGATGTGCGTAAGTGCATGTAGGGCCAGCTAGTGTTTGGGTCTAGGTTGCTAGTGGTGGTTAGCTGCCTACAAAGATTGGTTGCACTCTCCTTTGCGTTCTTTAGCCCAGAGGCAATGTGAAATCGTTCCTGGCCTTGTGTCTTTGCTTCAGGTGGCCTGGCCTAGCTGGTGGTGTTGGGCAGTCACCATCTTTACCTAGCTTTGCAGTTTCCTCTTGGTTGTGTTTTGTAGAGGAGGGTCACCTCCTTCCACTCCTGCTCCTCAAAAACTAGGAGACACTGTGTCAGTCATGGTTTGAATGGATCCTCTGCTGTTTCCTGGCCCCGCTGTTGCCCCAGCATCCGCCTCCCTCAGCTCCCAGCCCTGGGCAGCTGTAGCACGGTGGCCCTGGTGCTTTCATAGCCACGAAACCACGTGGAGAGCGCGTGCCCTGCTCATGCCTTGGGCATATATTTGTAGCTCTGGCATCCAAGAGGATGGTGACATTCTCACAGGGGCCTTGTGTGGCCACTCCCTTCCCCAAGGGAGAGCACAATTGTCACATTGTGTGGGCATTCTGGTTAGCTGCGTGGTCGGCAGGGATTCTTGGTATCCTGGGAAATAGAAATAACTGTTTTAAAGCTCTACACCCTTATGATGCCATTTTATGGAAGGCGGTTTTGGACACTGTCAGGATCCCCTGGGTCACTGGACCATTCAGCAAACAGTCCCTTGTACCCCTTGCAGCTCAGCTTGCTTGGCATTCTCCCTGCCAAAGGGGAGAAGTGGCTGGGTTTGGTGTAGGAGAGGGATGTGAGGGTGGGAGGGGTGGTGCTTGAGGCTTCCTGGTGTGGCAGAGCCCTGCACTGGGCCCTGTGAGGGGTGCTGGTATTGGCCAGTCACTGTGCTGCCTTACCTGTTTGGGAATCATGGGGCTCCTTCCACCAGAAACCGGGAGGGAACTCAACTCCCAGCTCCCCTGCAGCTTGCCGGAGAATCAGACCTGTCACTCAGTGGCTTCCATTTAGAATGCTCTAACCCCAACTCTGACTGACTGACTGCTATTCATCTGTTAAGGCCCAGCACTCCTGTCCCCTCCAGGAAATCTCAGATCTCTACCTCCCTTCTTGGGTTCCATGTTCACTCCTTTTGTTTTCATTTTTCCTGTGTTGCTGGAGATTGAACCCGTGGCTTTGTACATCCTAGGCATGTGCTCTGCCACAGAGCCACATCCCCAGCCTCACTCCTCTGTCCTTGGAGCTTATTTAATGATACTTATTATGTCTTTTGGTAGACTTATTTGAACATTTGGTGTTTGTGTGAACTTGGCTGTGAACCTCTGCCTCCATCCCTGCCTCCCTAGCACAACCAGCCCAGTGAGGGTTGGACTTGGGACAGGGCTGTGACACGAGGAGGAACTAATGACAAAGAAATACAACACAGGGTGTGCATAGGATCTGCCTGTTGCATTCAAGTACTGAGAAAACACTTTCTGTAAAAGTCTGTTCTGAAGAGCACAGCATCACATGCATATTTGACTCCTGGGACAGTCCTGCCCCTTGACCCTCCTTGTGCTCTGTGGCGGCTCCCAGGCCCTTGGGCCTGTTAGCTCCACCAGAGCTCCTGTGGAGGCCTGTGCTGTGCAGCCTCTGCCTGGCCCAGGGCTGGCTCTGCAGCCAGACTCTTTCCTCTAAAAGCAGAACACAGGAAACAGCCATTGGGAAGGGCTCTGGGCTCAGGTTTGCCCATGATGGGGGGTGAGCAGAGCCGCCTGCCACCCTTGCCCACTGAGGCTCTGATGAGAGTTTGCAGGCTCCTCAGGAGGTGTGAACAGTATCAGAAGTGGGGACTTTGTGGCAGTCTGCTAGCCACTGAGCATAACTGTCACGCTCTCTGAGCCCTGCCCCACAGAATCAGGAGGCGTGAGGCTTTGAATTAGTGTTAACAACACAATTTTCATAGCTGTGGGAAACCCCAAAAGCAAGAGTGATTTCAGCACCTTTTGTCACCAAGGAAGTTGAGACTTGACTTAGTGTGGTGACTGTTTTGGGTTTAGCAGACATTTTCTGAGCAGCTCTTCATGTCACATATTGGGGACTCGAGGGAAGGAGGTGAGCTTTGTGCCCTTCAGATGCTCACAATCTGTGGTGGTGACAGACACCTCAGGTCCAAGCTCTGAGTTGCTCAGAGGCAGAAGGCCTGAGTGGGTGTGCGATGTGGGGAAGGCTTCCTTAAGAGCTTGAGGACAGCTTGTCTGGAGACCAAGAAGGCTGAGAGGGTGGCAGGGGAAGCTGAAGCCAGTGCCCACAGAGGCACCAGCGGGAACAAAGGAATGGAAGCATGTGGTGCTTGGGGGAGTACAGGCGGTGTGTGTCTAGAGGAATTTTAAGTAACAGGCAGCATGTGCACAGACACAGCAGAGAGACGCTCTCCCATCCTGTCCCTTTGCACAGCGCCTCCCTTCTCTGGAGGAACTCCTGCTTCCATTTTCTTGTTTCTCCTCCAGAGATAGTCCACGCATGTGCAAGCCACTCTATGTCAACATCTATAGTTTATATTAATTGGTTCCTAAAAACATTTCCTGCTTTTTGCACAAGTTAATACCTGCATGTGACACAAAAAGTTATTCCTTAAGGAGTCTCCAGTCATTTTTTCTCTGCTGCCTATTTTCCCTCCCTGGAGACAACTGATGTTTCTTTTTATCCCTCCAAAGACTTTTCTATCATTAGTATAAAGTAGTTATTAAGTTTCTCCCCAGAGGGAGCTTCCTCTGCCCACTGGTCTTTGCTTCTCCCTTCTCACTGCTCTGGGAGATGGTCCCATTGGGGCACACGGAGCTCCCATGGCCTGTTGAAAAGCTGCATATTGTCCTGGGCACGAGTGTCCCAGCATCCATTCATCCTGCTCCTCCTGGGAGTAGTCAGGGTGCTTCCCGTCTTGGGTCTGTCAGATGGCACGTATTTTGTACCTGAGCAGGACTTCTGAAGGACAGACGCTTTGGCATTTCAGGCTCCCGTGGTTCAAGGTAGAGGGTGACAGTGGCGCAAGCTCTGGGGGCAGATGTTGCGCGCTCATCTTGAGGTTGACTTGTTCCTCTTTGTAAAAGGCAATTGGCTTTTAAATTGGATTCTGCTGAATTTTGGCGGAAACTATTTTATTCCTTAGCTGCCTCCCATTGGTGACTCCTCTGCAGAAGGGGCTTAGGTCTGAGTGTGGGCTCTCAAAGCAAGACTGGCCCAGGGGTGTGATCAGTGTGGCTCAGAGGCTTCTGCACTGACTCTGACCCTCAGGCCATGCCCAGCAGGGGCACGGCCAACCTGGGCTGCAGCAGCCTGCATGTGGCTTTGCCAGCCTCTCCTGTGTGTGGAAGCTTCTTCTCGGCACATGTTGGGCTCTGCACCTCATGCGTGTCTCAGCCCTGACTCATGTTTTGTTGGCTTACTAATGATGGGAGTGAGCCCCAGCAGAGGACTGCAGGGATGTGGGAGGGACCTGCAGAGGTGCAAGAGGACCAAAGTTGTGATGCAGATTTCTGTGCTTTAAAGGGCCGGCTGTGTTGTGCTGCTTGTTAAGGGTGCACCCTGCCTCTTGGTGCATTCTCCTCTACTTTCAGTCTCATTTGTGCATCAGCCATTAGCACTCTCTCCTCTGTGGGAGCAGAACTGTGACTCCTGTGTGTTTGTGTCTTCCCACCCACTCTAACCCCACAGGCAGAAAGCAGGCACTCAGTAGGGTTGGTTGAATGGGTGAATGCACACATAGACTTTCCAGGGCCAACAGTGTGCTGTCAGCTGTTCGCCCAGTGAACCTGGAACTTGGTTTTCAAGTGGGAGTCTCGACCAGGACCTGTTAAATTGCATCCCTTCTGCTTCTGTCCAGTTATTCAGTCTGACAGGCTTTTTTTTTTTTTTTTTTTTTTTTTGACTTTATAATTACCTTTAAGTCCATGAATGATAATCATCTGCCACTCCTCTTGTCTGGCCCTGGTTGAGGTGAACTGCGCTGGTGGTCTGTGGGAGCCTTCTTCCTTCTGTACGTTTTCTGACTCCTCTAGGTGATACCAGGGGAAGGTACCACTTGACCAAGTGTGAACTGGTGTGAGCACGCTGCTGCCTGAGAGTGCTGTGAGCTTCCTGAGAGCGAGGGAAGTCTGTACCAAAACCTGATTTAGATGGTGACACTAGGGGGTGGTGACAGTCATGCAGCAGCTACAGCAGAAGCAGGCACTCTCCAGCACTGTTAGGCGTGTTGCGGGCACACAGGAGAAGGAACCTGCATCTCTTCTGGGCATTGCCGTCCTGCCGAGGATCGGGCACGCCTCCTTGAGAGCTGGGTCAGCTCTGACTCCATCCGCTCAGTCTCCTGTGAGCTATGCAGAGATGGGCTTCAGGGCCTGGAGAGTTCACTGTGGCTCCCCAGGGTGCCTGCCTTTTAGGCCGGGTGATTTTGGTTGGCCATGTCATTTCCTCTTTACTCCACCCCAGGTCTGTGTGCGTTTGCTTTTTAGAAGGCCTAGGTGTCATATCCAGAGTGCTAAAAGGAAGTAGAAAAGAATTTGCAAATGATGTACCCTTCCTCCTGCCCCCGGCCCTCTGCCAAAAAGTAAAGAAGTTCAACATCCAAAGAGCAGCTGCTTCCCCAAATTTTTATATTAATTCTGTGACCCTTTTGAAGTAACTTAGAGCCCAGTGCCTGGACTTAGCTTTGAATTAGCACACAGCAAAACCCTTAGCAAGAGTCCCTTTCTCTGTCTAAAGAGAGAGGTCGTCTGGGCCTATCTCCAGACAGATGGCAGCTACTGCACGTAGAGAGGCTCCCTGCATGGGGCTGCAGCTGAGGTGGGGGTGCTGCTGCCCAGAGTCCTCCCTACAAGTAGGGACCAGTTGGATGGCTTCCGCAGTCAGACCTGAGAGGTGCCACGGAGTTTGGGTGTACTTGTCACATGACAGACCTGTCAGCAGCTCCAAGCCTTTCTGGTTTTCTTTTGGCAGATGATGGCATTCTTGAACTTGAATGTGTGGTAGAGCTTTCCGTGATGTGGGACAGAGGGGAGAAGGCAGAAGACTTCACTTGTGATTGGTTAGTCTTTTGATTAGTTTCTAGACCAGACTCTCTGAAACAGATTGGGAGGTTTGACTCAGTCAGATCAGGAGGGGGAAGTCCTGAAGTGTGAGCAGAGGTCAGGATGTGCATGACCTCTGAGTGGGTGGCAGTTGGAAACCTGGTGGCCCTCCTGTCTGCAGTGGTTCTTACAGAGCTTATTGGTCTCCTCCTACATCACCTCCAGTGTTCCAGTGTGATACTTTCGATACTGTTTTTGACCAATGTGTTGGGGCCACTGGTCCCCAGGTCTCTGAGATAAAGAGATCAGTGCCCTTCCAGCTGTGTCCTAAGTGTCAGCTGCTGGGTGATTGCCTTCCCTCTATGCAGTGGCCCTGGGGTTCGGTGAGAACAGCACCGGCATGTAGCTGTGGCCACCGACAGGAATGCTTTCTCCTGCCTGCAGAGCAATTGGAATGACTGGTAGGAAGGCCTGGTGTATCCCAGGCCCGGGTGGGCCTGGTCCTACATGGGGAGAGGTCTTGCTGTCTGAGGGCTCTGAGTCCGTAAGCGTTCAGCAAGGGAAGAGTAGATTCTTGTCCTGGGAGATGGGAGAGGAAGGTGTTAAACTGGTCAGTGGCTAACTTCCTGGCCCTCTAGGTAACTCCTCTAATTACCTGAGATGCTAAGGTGCTCCTGTGTGTTTAAGGGCTGAGCTTGGAGAATGCACTTGCAGGTTCAGCCTTCAGCCCACCTCAGATACATGCGACAGTGGACGGCTCCACAGGCCTACCTCCCCCTCCCACCCTGCCTGTTGCCTGCAGATTCAAGGGTCAGGTGTGGCTTCCTCCTGCTCTAACTCAGCTGATTGCAAAGTCCTGGCCATGCCACTGTGGCTGCAGTGGAGGATTTGGCTCTGCTGTTGTACAGTTTCCTGGGACCTTTCACACTGCTAGTCAGATTTGAGCAGAACCGAGAAGGCTGGCCTGTGCACGTAGGAAATTGAGACTCAAAGAGGTGTAGTGACCTGGATAAAGCCCAGAGTGAGATGTGGCTGCACTTAGACTCTTACAAGTCTGAAATAGTGCTTGTCTGGCCCAGCCTGCCATTTAGTGGGTCAGAACCAGACCTAGAGAAGGGAAGTGACTTGACAATGTGACATTAGACCGAGCTGGCCAGTAGCCTGGCCAGGGTTGAAACTCAGCGCCTCCTAAGTCTGACTCTGTTAGCACAGACCATGCAGGTTCTTGTTTGGTTTATGTTTTTAATTTATGTTTTTAATTATTTTACCCTCATCTCTTGGTTTTTAATCATGGTTGGTTAAATTCAGTATGCTCGTAAATAGGTCTGACTGAAGAAGAGGTCACAGTTGTCTTAGGCTAAGTGGCTTAACACTACAGTGGATTATCTTTGGGGCCCCTTGCTGTCCTCTCCCCATCCTCTGGTTCTCTGCCCATTTTCTCCCTCACCCTGATTTGGAGGAGAAGGCAGCATCTAGCTCTGTGCCCGCTCCGTAAGTATAGTACCCCTCACCTCTAATCCCACCATTTCCTCCCTTCCGAGCTTGTTCAGCAAACTCTCGTCTGTGGTGCACTCTTCCCTCTTAGCGTTTGGTGGGCTGAAGTGCCGCGTACAGTAGCACATTATGGGAGGCTGTAGGGACTCATCTCTCAGCTAGCTTTCATTGATGAATGAACTCTTGACAAGTCACGCGTGCAGTTGGCTTCAGTTTTGAGAAACGACTCGGGCTGTCTTGTTCCCATGTGCAGATTTGCTTTGGCTCTGAATCTCAGTACTTTCATGTCCCTGAACAATGTCATTCCTTCCCTCCTCTCAAAATGTTATTTGCTTAAAAATGCAGAAAATCCCCATAGCACTGAGAGTGACATGGAGAGTCCTGGAGAGCAGAGCCCTGACTTGATTGAGCAGTTCATTTTGTGGTTCTGTGTTGTTTTTTTCTCCTCCATTAAGAGAGACCCACACGGGAGATGGGGTTACTTTGTTCAGCAAGGGTCACAGGCCAGGTCCCTTTCTAGTCATGTCAGATGACTGGCCGTCCTTCCCCAAATGTGGGCCTCTTATGGCCTTTGATTAGCTGAAGGACTAGGCTAGGGATTTATCCCAGTTATTGGGAAACGCCTCCAAAGACATGCCTTATTCTGGAGTGAAGGGCTGGGATGGGGTGAGTGTACCCCTTCATCTAAGGACAGCAGGTGCTTTTTGACTGCAGTAGGAGGGTGTCTCTCATCTCCTGAAGGTCCAGCATCCAGTCCCTGGAGTGAGGTACTCAGAGACACAAAAGCATGTTCCCTGTCTCCAGCATCTCATGCTGGGCTGTAGGCTTAGTAAGTAGCTACTGTGTGCTAGGGATTGTGCTCACCTAAGGTTTTCAATACTTGCCGAGACCTTTCTGTAGTGCCCCCACCTTACAGGGCTTTACCTCCTGAACCTTCTTAGATCTGAGGTCAGCAGAACAAGGATAACTTCTTATATATTACAAAGGAAGAAAAGGAGCTTAGTAAGTTACGTAGCTTGTCCAGGGTCACACAGCTTTTCTGAGATGGAGCTGGGAAGGCGACTTCTGGGCTTGAAGTCCAGTGTGCTACCCCACTTTCGTAACTGACTTAGCAGATAGGCATTGATAAGGCTCTTGCTGTGGGCAGGCTCACTGCTGAGACCAGAGTATGTCTGTGGCAGGTCACACCTAGTCTGCCCAGGTGGAGGGCAGGACCCCCTCCCAAATGCTTAGAAATGAACTTTGAGGGAAGGACTGTGGTGGACATGGAGTCGGGGACAGAGGCCCAGGGAAGATGGGGATGGATGGATGCAGATTCCGTTTGGGGTTGCAACCAACTGATGTGACTCCCTCCAGGCCTGGAAGCACCCTGAGTTTTCTGGGTGATAGTGCACTTTCTGTGTGCACCCAGCTTAACCAAGCATCTGTGCAGTGAAGGTTGGAAGTGAAGGCTCTGTGTCCCGCTCCACCTTCTCCGAGACGCTCCGCTCCCTGCAGCAGGACCCTGGGCGCCATGTTTCAGTATTAAGTTCTCCAAGGCTGATGTTTGGCCTGGATTCACTCAGGATGAATTGCATTTGAAGTGGGGTGTATTGCAAACTCAGTGTCTGTGTTTCTGGGTTTGACCATTTAATGTGAGAAAACAAATATGTGCTCATAGGGTAATCATGAAACATGTTGAGTGGCTTAGATGTAGCCTTTGGTGTTTGGCAGGTATGGATTGAGTTTTGGTGTCTTGCTCACAACTGGGTGATGGTTGGCTTGGGCCTCAGTTTCCCCCATGTAAAATGGGCTAACCACAGAGCCCTTCTGGAGGGAGACTTAGAGGATGCAAGTACTCTGTGTCGAAAGATAGACTAGGTGTTACCTGTTATTTCTGCAAATAGAAACCAAGAAGAACTAGTTAAGTGTAAAAGAAACAGGTGTTTTTTTTTTGTTGTTGTTGGTTTTTTTTTTTTTCCTCCCTCCCCTGGATGCTGTCTCTATTCTGGAGTTTCCTTAAATGAATATTGAGCATGTTCTTAATGTTAAAGTATTGACTAAAGAGGATTTTTTTTTTTTTTTTGGTCTGTTTTTCTGTCTTTGATCAGTAATCTCTAGTTGTGGCCAGGATCCGGGGCTGATGGAGGTAGCTGACGTCGTGTTTGCTCTAGAGGGGAACGCACATTCCTGGGATCTGTTCTCTGGCTGGAACCCCAGTCTGTCTCCCCAGTGTCAGTCTGTCTGGAGAAGTGCAGCTCTGGGTAAAGTTCCCAGGCAGCTTTTCATTTCATTCCTCCAACTCAGGTGACTTAGTTGCACGGGGAGCAAGGGATGGGTCTCCCAGACACATTGAATTCCTTTCTTTTGTGGGTGGGGGCTTGACTCTTGGTTTGTCACAGCATCTGGCAGAAGACAGTGCACCCCATGGACAGATGCCCTTCCCGGGTTCCTGTCTACAGATGACTTTGTTATGCCAACAACTGACGTTATGAAAGTTTCAAAGTGCGTGAGGCCTTCACAAAGACCCTGTGCAGTTGCTGTTTTCCTCCCATTTCCTTTGCTTAACAGGACAGGGAAATGGGAGATCTGAGAGCAGCGACCTGCTCCAGCCAGAGTGTCAGGAAAATCACTCTTGGCAGCCAAGGTCACGTTTCAGTTTTGGTCAGAGTAGTTTTCAAGGTAGTGAGATATTCTTCTGTGAAACTAACATGGGTGAGTAACACAGGCTAGATGAAGACACCAGAGGAAGGAAAAGTCTCGTCTTCTTCATAAGCCCTTCAAGAAGCGTTCTGGAAGCCTTCAGTGAGGTCCTCTGGTCTTGAGATTCGTACTGAGCTGTGGAGTCTGCAGAGCTTCCTCGTGGCAATTCCTTTACCTGGTGCTCCTCTTCCAATGTGCTCGCACCACGCAGGCTCCTTCCAATTCTCCAGAAGCCCAGTCGCAGACCTCGGCCATCTTGTAACTGTGTGAAGGGTCATAGACACAGGAAGGCTCAGTCAAGACCAGAACAAAAGCAAGAACAGTTTGATGATAGGAAGGAGAGAGCAAAACCCACCCTGCCCCATGTTGTCGGATAGGAGGCTGTAAGGTAGTGGGAAAATGGTTTGATTTATTTTCTTGAAGTCCCAGTCTTCTCATCTGCAAAATGGTAACGCTGCTGTTAGCAATGCCTGTCCTTAGGAATGTGAAGAGTACGAGCGAGCCTGGTCTGCGGTTGATGCCAGGCGGGTGCAGTTGGGGGCTGCAGCCTGCAGTGCAGCTGTGAGGGCTTGTGGAGGGAGGGGGGGCTCTGAGGCAGGTGCTTGGGCGCTGGCCCTGGGCCTCTCACTGTGGGGTAGCCACTGCCCATGCACGTGTCCTCTTCCCTATAGGGGTAGCCACTGCCCATGCACATGCCCTCTTCCCTGTAGGTCTGGCTTTAGGCACAGTGCTGGGGAGTGTGGGGCTGTTGTGAAGATGCACCCTTGGGTCAGGACTTGGCAGTGGCTAGGTTCTCCCTGCCAGCACATCTGTGCCCAGGGACCATGAGTGTGTTCACAGAAGTAGGATCAGGGATCAGTGGAAAGTCTGACTTTGGCTTTTGCTCCTTCATTGAAAATTCTGGTTAAAATGAGTCACTGAGTGGGGACTGTGTCCCTCTGTTCATTATTGGGGTGCCAGCTAAGGGGAGTCCTTCCCTATGATACTGGGCAGCCCTAGAGGTATGTAGAGCCAGGGTGGGAGACCCTCTGTCTGTGTCTCCCAGAAAATCATGGCATTGAGGTGGGAGGAGAACGTGGGGACTTGGAAGTGACAGTTGGGGATTTAAATACATACCAAGGAAACCGCAGAAGACGTGCCAGGGTGGTGTTGGTGGATGGAGTTGCTGCACACGGGTTGTTCTTTACGTGGAGGGGAACAGACACCAGCGTCTGGGTCCTTCCAGCAGTCCTAGGCAAAAGGTGTTATCGTTGCCACTTTGAAGATGAGAAAATGAATCAAGCCACGTGGTCAAGGTGAGGGCCAGGGCTGCCAACTTCCACAGCACACCTGGCCTCCCCACCTTTGCATGTTGTTGCCCTGGTGCAGGCAGGGATTCCCCCCCCTTTTAAATTTACATATAGTACAGTTCATTCTTTTGCTGTTTTGTTCTGTGAGTTTTGACAAGTGTGTACATCAAGTGAAGTTTATTTAAGTATCTTGAGTTCATTTTACCTTCTTGCAGTTGTAAGAAATAACGCAGAGAAACCTTTTACCCTTTACTCGTTTTCACCCCAGTAGTAACATTTTGCAAAACTAGCGTGATCATGAGGAAATCGAGCCTGACACTGTCAAAATATGGACCGTTGCATCTCTATGAGGACCCTTCCTATGGCTTTTCTAACCACATCCCAATTCCAGCCCTCCGACAGCCACCTATCTGTTTTCCAATTCTGTGATTTTTCTGATTTTGAGAATGTGATATAAATGAATTATGTAATAATTCACATTTGGGGGTTGACTTTTTTCACTCAGCTTATTCTTTGGAGATGTATCCAAATTCTTGTGTGTGTTCATGGCGTGATGGACCTCAGTTTGTTTGACCATTTACCTGGTGGAAGACATGGTGATTTCCTGGTGGGCTGTTACAGGAAAGCATCTGTGTCAGTTTTTATGTGAACATCAGTCATCTTTTCTTTGGGATAAATACTAAGGAGTGCAGTGATTCCCCGATTTTTTTGTAGCTGCCTGAGTGTGCTTCTGAAGGGTATGGGGTTTTTGTTTGTTTGTGGGTAGGAAGTTGGACCCAGGGCCTTGTACCTGCTCGATAAGCACTTTACCACTGCGCTCACCCCCAGGCCCCTGAAGTGTGCATTTGGGATATAGAAGTGAGCACTGGTAGGAAGCACAGGTCTGGGGGCTAGTCCATCAGACTCATCCCAGCTTTGAAGCAGATTCTGGTGAGGTACTTCATATGACTATAAAATGGGGATGATCAAGCCTGCCTTAAAGCTAATGTGTTTAAAGCACTTGATACACAGTGGATGCTTGTATCAGTCCATTTTCTGCTACTTTAATGAAATCCCAGAGGCTGGGTAACCTTATAAAGATCAGAGGTTTATTTAGCTTACAGTTCTTGGGTTCAAGGGTATGGTGCCAGCCTCAGCTCAGTTGTGATGAGGACCTCATGGCAGATGGCATCATGTTGTGTGCAAGAGGGAGACATCACATGGTGAGACAGAAAGCCAGGGTGCTGGGAATTGGCCAGGCTTATTCTTTTCTAACAGCTCCCTGAGAAAACAAGCTCAGGTCCCACAAGACCTACCTTCATCTTTTCCAGAGGGCAGCATATTTTGTAAGGCCTAAGAACTTCCCGCTAAGCCCCACTCTGAAAAGTCCCGCTTTCTCTTAACCTTGTCACACGGGGAACCAAATTTTGAATACATGAACTCCTGGGGAGCACGCGACACCCAGACTGTACCTGTGCTCAATAGACAGAAGCTGTACTTGGAAAGGTTCAGAGAAAGCCATGAGGCACAGCACGGGGTGCACTGGAGAGGCGTCCTGTGGACAGGCTGTGTCAGGGGAGCAGGTACCCCCTAGTTATCACCTGGTCCAAGGCCAGACCCTGGCTTATCTCTGAGAAGACCCATCTCTTTTCTTGCCCTGGTCTAAGTCTCTGGACAGGCACTGGCATTCCCCGATGAAGCTGGCCAGGGCCATGCCACAGATCACAGGAATCTCAGGGAATTCCAGATTGCACCAGGCTCTGCTGGTCTGGATTAGCCTCACAAGGTCTGAGCATGTGCCCAGACTATTTCAAATATCGCTGTGTCATAGCCCAATTCCAGAGACATGTTCTGGACTTTTATCCTGTGTGAGGCCCTGTGCTATGTTGCAAAGGATGCAGGAACCTTGCTGTCTTCCAGCAGATGGAGCTTCCTGGAGCCCCGTGGCTGCAGGAGAAGGTCTGCGTTCAGTGCCATTTTCAGAGCTGGTCGTTGCTTGGGTCAGTCACTCCAGCTCCTCGACCTGCTGCCTTCCATGTGCCCTGTGCACTCTGCTCCCCCATTGTGTCCTGACTGCTTCATTAAAACTTTTTGGAAGGCCACTTGCTGTTCCTTTACTTAATTACACAGACATTTATTCAACCAATCTCCTGTGGCTAGGCATCCAGGTGGTCCACATTCTTGGTCTCTTGCGGCAGTGATGTGTCCTGGGTCCCTGTGCAGAGGGGTCTCTTCCAGCCCCACTGCAGCGCCCCTTCCCACTGCCTTGCCTGTATGTGGTGCTTGCTTCACAGTGCTCTGTCCCAGCACCCCGAGGGCAGGGATGTGGCCAGACTTCCTCCCTGTAGGGCCCACAACTGCTGACCCCCAGGTACCTAGGAGCTTTGGTTGCTGAGGTACTTATCACCCCTTGTGCTGCCTCTGCCACCCTGATCCCTTGTAGGGGCTGCAGTGGGGACAGAGCTGGTGAGAGCCTGGAGGCCCTCTTGCTGCCTCATTCCACCTTCCTGCTTTGTGCAGAGCTGTGTCGGGATGGACTGACGAGTTTCCATGGCAACAGTTACCAGCCTCCCACTGTTTTACCAGAGGGATGAGCTCTAAGATAGCCAGGCCCCTCCTGATGGGATTCAGACAACTTTGAGAGGATGACTGCCTGGGTGTCTTGCTGAGAAAAGGCTCTGACTCACAGGCTCCCCTGTGAAGCTGCAGCAGTAGTTGCCACCAGTGGGCAGTGAGCACGGAGCGGGGGCTCCACTTCTGTAGGATTCAGTAACCTTACGAAGCAGGCACTGTTTCTGTGTTTCACAGAGAGGGAAACTGAGGCACAGACAAGTCAGTTGACAAAGCTTGCTCAGTATATTGTAGGAACCGGGAAACCAAATTAGGTGTGCTTTGACTCAGGACCTGAACTTGGAACTACCAAAGCCACCTGCCTCCTTAGAGAAGAAATGGGTGGCCAGAGGTGGAGGACAGGTCACCTCCCAGGCCCTGTGCTGGTAGCTGGCTGCCCTAGAACTGAATCAAGGCTCATACCCAGAAAGACAATGGCAGTTATCAGACCTCTGCCACTAAAGTGGCACAAAGGGCCCCTTAGCGGGGTGAGCTTGACTACTCTCTGGGCCCACTCCTGAACTGAGCATCCAGGGGGCCAGTGGGCGTTTCTGTCTCCGCTGTTCAGCCAGAACTCAGGGGTGTGGTCTGACAGATCACACCTGGTTAGGACGTGCCACTTCTAGATGACATGGTGCTGAAACCACACGTCGGGTCTCCTGGTGCAGCGGGAGTCTGCAGACCTCCTGGGCCTGCCTTCCTGAACAGTGGAGCTTTGAACACGTATTGATTTGCCCCCCCACCCTTCCTGCTTTTGCACTTTGGATGAACCTTGTTTTCGAAGAACAGTAGAAGGTAATTTTCCTGTGCTTGCCAGCTGGCCTGTAATTGAGCAATTTCAATAACACCCACTGTAAAGTCTAATCGAAGTAAACAGGAAAATATGATTTACAATCTGGATGGCAAGTAAATACCAGTGTGCAATTAATTTTTACGCAGAGCAGCAGATTCTAAAACATTTTCCTGTGCTGAGCAGTTTATTTTTAATTACGCATTAGGAGTTGCCTATTTATTTATTACTATTACCACTGTCAGTTTTAGTTTTTGATGGTGATCTTTGGATTCCTTGATTCCATGTGATGTTCTTTGAAGGTCTAACCACAGAAGTGTGGGATGGGGAAATAAGAGCAGAGAAATCAATCGTAAGGAGCAATTTTTCAAACTAGAACTGAAGGCTGCGCTCTTCCTGCATTTCCTTCCTGGGAAACGATGGTGGGTAGGGATCTTGATAGGCTGCCAGGTGGCCATGCCAAGGGGCTCTTTCATTGTGGAAGGTCACTGAGTTTGGTTCACTCTGGGGAAGTGGCTGAAGCTACCAGCTGTTCAGACACGTTGCTGTTGAAAGGTGGCTGTGCCAAGGACAGGAGCTGTGGCTCTAAGTGGCAGACATTCCTGACTGGTGGAGAAGTGCGTCTGCTCGCCACCTGTGGGTGCCCTACTGCCAGGCGGCTGCCTGAGCCCAGTGCTGGGCACGGCACAGTGAGGTGTGTTCCGACCCTCAGCCATGCCTGACTTGTCCTGGTGTACTCTGAAGATGGCTATAGAACCAGCTTGGTGGTGGGGTGTCCCCGCGAGCACTTTGCCAGGATCATAGCCCCGAGAGATCTTAAAGGAATCATGTGACTGAACTAAATTTGTTGTTCCACTCAGCAAGGCATTGACTTTGGGGTGCCCCAAGGCTGCCATTGGGAGGGGGAGGCTCTGAGATGGTGACTCTGGACCTTGGCCCTTCCAGAATACTGCTCCTTTAGTGAGGAGGTGGTTCTGTTCCAGAGGCTTTCCCGGCACAGTGGTGGGGGCGGGCGGGCGGGGCACTGTTCTTTCAGGGCCCTGGTCTTGCCTGGTCTTGAACCCCTCTCCTGTCTTTTGTCTCTTCAGGGAGTTGGCTGTACTCGGCCTTTTCCAGGCAGGGCCCCATCCCGAGGTGAGCGCCTGATGGGGACCTCTTTCTGCTGATGTCCTTCTACTGGGTTGCCCAGGCATCGTGGCTGCCCAGGTCTGCCTGCCCGAAGATGGCTTGTGCCTGCCCTGGGATGCAGCCCCGCGCCTGAGGTCCTTACCATGGTGATGATCTTGAGGAGAAGCCTTGCCAACCAGGGAGCCGACTCCATAGCATGCAGGACCTTCCGCCCTGAACTGGTGAGTGGTGAGGACCTAGTGGGCGTCATTTCTTTGATGATCTTCTTTGAGGCCTGAGGTGCAGGTGGGCTGGGGTGGGACATCTGGACCTGGCCAGCTGGGCTCAGAATGCCTGCGAGTAGAGTTCTGTGAGAAGTTCCAACCTGGGGCCGCGGGCCACAGGTGCCCAGAGTGTGGCAGCTTGCTCGCAAGGAGGAAGTGGCCCAGCCCAGATGAAAGCACATCCTGTAAGAGAGGAGGGGAGGCCGTCACCTGGGAAGGCACTACACAGGGTCCGGCCACCCTGCCAGGCCGGGTCCAACTTCCCTTCATCTCCACTGGCAGGGGAGGGGACTTCAGAAGGAGGGTAGTGCCTGAGCAGGGCCAGGAAAAGACAACCTCCGCAAGGTGAGGCGGGAACGTCAAGACTGGGAGTCGGCACAGCTCCACAGTCAAGCTCGCAGACATGGCGACAGCCACCCCTTGGCTGCCCTCCGATAAGGTTATCCTCTGACCAGGTGGTGGTGGATTGGACAGGGAGGCGGCAGGTTACTCGACCTTAGGCTGTGAGCCAAACCCTGGGGCAGGCCCCCTTCCCAGCCGGTTCCTCAGTGGGGGCTGCTCCCCTGCAGAGGGAGGAGTCGTGCTCAGCCATGAGCGCCTTCGAGGAGTTTCACCCTTGGCTATGCCTGCAGAACTCTCTGTGGCTTTCATGGTCAGCAGGGGTCTGGTCCACCATCCGGGGTTATGGTGCCTGGTACCCTTCTGAGCGCCCACAGTGAGCACCCTCAGCAGCTCCCTTTCCTGGTCTCTTGCCAGGAAGACCATACTCAGAGCAGACAGGCCGAGATCCTGAGCCCTGGCTCGGAACACCGCTGGGACCTGTGTGCCTTCCACAGCCTTCATAGCACCCTGGTGGCATGGGTATGGGCTGGGGGAATTCAGGAGCCCGCGTGACCTGAGGAGGGTTGTCCCTTCTCACCCTTGAGCAGCTCCCTGCCTTGAGGGTAAGGTCACTTGGACAGACGTTAACACAGGACCCCGCTAATGGTCACTCATAATGGAAACCCCATGAGTGTGGAGGAGTGTGGAGGAAGCTGGCTTGATGGTCGCACGTCAGGGAGACCTCACCGAGCAGGGTGCTTGGCGCAGTCTTCAAGGGTGAGCAGAAAGGGCTTATAAACTGTCGAGTCCTCCCTGTTCATTTCACAAACGTGGCAACCCAGACCCAGAGCAGGGCCATAACTGCCTCACCCCTCGCACCCTGTGCCTGGCCTCCTCACGTAGCTCTTCCCTGGGTCTCTGGTGTGACTGGAGCAGGGCAGAGACTGGGCACCTGTAGCCTTTGCTGGATGCAGCCTTGGCCATTGTAGCTGATTGAGCCTCATGGCAGCTCTGTTTCCTGCCATCGCGACTTCCTCTGCAGTTTGCATCTTGGAGATAGCTGCAGTTGATCACTGATTACCAGCCCCGGTGTCACCATCCTCGCCCCACGAGCCAGCCTTTCTAGCCTGGAGTTCTGTGGTACTCGGTCCCCTACTTCTGGCTCTTTTCACCTGTTTTCTACCCAGCTGCCAGAGAAAATGCCATTCTCTGTTCAGAACCTTCCACTGGCTTCCCACTCATGCTGAGCAAATGCCAAAGCCATCTCTGGGGTGAACAAGGCCCTTGGAGTCTTGTTCCCCACAACCACTCTGACCTCATCCCTGCTGCTCTTCCCACTCATTCCACCCACGCCGCACTGGCCTCCCGCCTCAGACGCGACAGGTTCCTGCCCCAGGGCCTTCGCACTTCTTCTATAGCCTGAAACTCTCCCCGCTTAGCAGAACTCTCTCCTTCTCTCTCCCTCCCTCCCTTATTTCCTTCTCTGGATACTCAGCTTAAAATTTAATCCTACCGTCACTCCCTGCTCCCCTACCCCTTCCACATGTGCCTCCTGTCCCCATTCCTTGCCTGTTTTCCCTCGTGGCACTCACTACTTTTTAGCAGTTCACTGTTGGTCTTGTTCATTGAGCGACTCCCTGAGCTGGAGTGGGAGCTTTATAAAGCAGGACTTGTGTCTCTTCTGCTTGTTGCTGAGTCCCAGTGTCTAGAGCCAGCCTGCTGCCTCTAGAGTAGCTGCCCTGTGGCTTCTTGGTCCTCTGCAGCTTGTTCACAGCTGAGTTGCTCCATTTTTGTTGGTGGTGACTTTCTTCTCTGTGGAGGCTGAACAGCACTTTGAGAGTAGCTCTGGCAGAAGGAGTAGCCTCTGGGCAAGGGGCCCTGAAGCCATCTTGGGGAAGGTGCCCTCCCTGGGTCTAGCTGTGCTTTCGGCCTCTGAGGCTGCCACTGTGTGCAGTCCCTTCTCGGAGGATGACTGGCACTGGCCGCAGGCTGGTTCCCAGGCCCATGGGCCCGAGGTCGGCTGAACTGCTGCAGCGGGAGCGTGGCCTCCCAGCCTCATCCTGGGAAGGAAAACTTGTCTTCTCAGAACAGAAAGAAAAAAAGTTGGAGGAAGAGGCAGGCTTGTGGAAGGGAGCCACTTGGTTGCAGATCAGGGTCTTTGTTTTCTTCCCGACTCTCTCCCCTTCCTAATGGATGTCCTTCTTTCTGCTACTTCTCATTGCTGGCTGATCTGGGCTCAGAACCACCTGGCAAGTGCTGTGGGCCCATCTGTCTCCCCCTTTTCCTCCTCCTCCCCTTGACTCCAGACGGCAGGTCAGTGTAGGAACGGCCCTTTGGAGAGGGTCTTTTGCATCTGTGAGCTGGCTGACACCCTGCAGGTCAACTCTTGCCACACGCCAGGCCTGGCCCAGCACTGCCTGTGGGGCAAATGGAAGCCCACTGTGGGCCCACGGAAGGCTTGGTGAGCCCCTGGGGAGGGTGCTTGGGGGCCAGAGCTGCTTGCTTCTCTGCAGAGGGCAGGGCTGCATCCATCTTGGTCCCTTCCTCAGGCAGAAAGCTGGCTTGGAGAGTGTAAGGCAGGATGCAGAGCACCAACCTGTGAGCAGGGCACCAGGACAGGCCTCAAGTCCGTCAGCTTCTTCCAGTACCTTCCCTCATGTGCTCAGCCCTGGCCGTGGAGGCTGTGGTCACCTCGGGTCTCCAGGCCTCAGGGGAGAGTTGCTATCAGTTATTAAAGAAAGACCCCAAATAGTCTGTCTAGTGATGACGTACAGGAGACGGAATGTGAGGTCACCCAGTGCCGCTGTTCACTGTGAGCAGGCCCAGTGGGGTGGCTTCAGCTTCCCAAAAGCTTCAAGATGACAACAGGAAAGGTGGGAAATAATTCTCTTGTGTTCTAATCAGACAAAGGTGACAACGCGGGAGGTTTAAGATTTAAAAATAATCCAGTTGCAGTGACAATGATAGACAAGCCTATCATTTCAGCTACTAGGGAGGCAGGAGGGTCTTAAGTTCAAGGCCAGCCTCAGCAACTTAGGAAGACCCTGTCTCAAAATGAAAAGTAAAAAGGGCTGGGGATGGAACTCAGTGTTAGGGCACTTGCCTAGCATATGCGAAGCCCTGGGTTCACTACCCAATACTGCAAAAAAAAAAGAAAAAAGAAAAATCCATCAATTCCTGGTACCACCCAAACAAATCAATTAAATTACATAAGAAAGAAAACCTGATTCTGGGGATGCTGGGAAATGTGCAGGCACAGGGCACTTGAATCTGGGAGCAGGTGCCTGAGGTACAGTCCACCCTGGCCCTGAGCTGGTCAGCAGGGAGGACAGAAGGTCTCAGGCCTCAGGGGAAAGTCACCAGGGTCTTGGAGCCCTGGGTGTCATGGCAAGCCAGAGGAGAGCCTGTAGGCGCCACTCTGGGACCTGGTGAGGAGCCAGAGAACAGCCTCATCCTGCCCTCCTACAGGTCCTCATAATGGCCCTCTCATTCTCCTTTTCAGAAAACAAAATGCTGGTGACAACGTGACTATCCCTACACCAGAGAACAGTGTAGGAAAAAGAGTAAAAGCCCTGACAAGCTTTGAGCAGTTCCCTTTCCAGGCTCTGGGGCCCATGTGCCCGGGAGAGACTGCCCAAGGCACGGCTGTGCCCACACTGGCAGCCATGACGGTTGGTTCCCCTCCCTGCTCTGCCTGGGGCTCTCGTTGGTGCTCTTCCTTCTCCTGGCCTAACATTAGCTGCTGCCATGGGAAGGGAGCCCAGAGATTTGACCCTGGAGCTCTGTGCTCCCCCGACTCCTTCCCGCACGCCCACGCACAGGACAAGGGCTTGTTCCCTCGTCTCCAGAGTGACCACCTCCCTTGGCAAGGCCTGCTTCTCTCCCCAGCAAGTCTCCCAGCCCTCTGTAAAGTCTGGAGACCAGAGGGAGCTGGCAAGTGGCCGCTTCTGGACAGAGGGCAGTGTGCGGCTCTGGGCTGCTTGACTTCCCCTTAAGGACCCACTGCAGTGTTCTGGAGGAACTGATCCTGGAGAAGAGTGGGTGCTTCCTTCTGCGCTTGTCAGGTTAGGAAGCCAGGGCTTGACCGAAGTTCCGACTCAGAAGTACGCAGCAAGTCTGGGAAAGCCTGGTGCCTTTCACCCTGGACTGGCAGAGATACCAGCGCCCTCGAGCCTAGGTGTCCCCAGAGCCTTGGAGTCTGGGCTACCAGATCTCCATCAGCATCTTTGAGAGTCCCAGGATGCTGTTCCATTCTCCACTTCTTGCTCTTTTCTTGGGCCTGTATCTCCCTTCTGCTTTCTATTGCCATAGTTTCATTTGTTCAGAGCGTGGGTGCTCTGCTGTCCATGCCCCCCACCCCGCCCCCAGTGTATGGGTGTGAGCTGTTCCTTGTACACTGTGTCAGGAGAAGGAAAAAGTGACTCAATTGCTTTGGTCCATAATCTGCAGAAAAAGTTGCGAAGGACCATGGATAAGGCCTAGCATTTTCTGAATGGGCCAATTCCTCATTTGGAGCCTTGTGTCTTTAAGGCAGAGTCTCTTTCTTTAGTTGGACAAATGACTCAGAAACCTTGATTTCTTCTCTAGCTTTTGCCTTTCCTATGAGTTTCTGATTCCAAAGATCTCGTTTGTGTAAGGAGGCTTATAGAGACAGGCCCTGCCCAGGGTGGGCTAGGAACAGAGACGTGGTAGAGGGATGGGTACAGAGGGGACACATGCTCTTGCCTTCCTTCACTGCAGACCTCAGCCAGAGCTTGGGAGCACTTCTGTGCAGACCCCAGGTGTCTGTGAAGCTTCAGGGGCCAAGCGTTACCTTGGGCTGGTGGGTCTCAGTGCACAGTGATCTGCTGGTTCTCCCTCCTGTGCTGTGGGGCTCAGAGGAGTTGAGGGAAGGACTGACTGACTATGGGAATGGCGGGCGCCCTCCATTTTGTCACATTCTGGGTAGATGGGAATAGGGGCTCTGGTCAACCTACAGGACATCATCGAGTGGTTTGGGTCTGCGTGGGGCCCTGCACTGTCAGAGCTGTTGGGTGTGGCGTGTTCTGGCCTGGCTGCAGTTGGCCGTGCCTCACAGAGGGGGCTTAGAAAGCAAGACAGGGCCCGTCCCACTGGAGGTCCAGCACAAAGCCAGTGGCTGCTCCTTCATCAGCCATGGAGGTTATCTCCAGCCAGCTGACACCCAGGAGCGCTCCCTGGGGCAGTGGCAGATAGCTTGTTGGCTGGAGAAGAGAGCTGACTCTGGCCCCTGAAGAGCTGGGTCAGGCAGCGGGGAGGACACAGAGCCAGTGTGCATGGCAGACTGAGGAAGTGGAGACTCATACCTTTAGGCTCTGATGTCTCATTGGCAGCCATCCTGGTTCCCTGGCCCCTTTGGATGGGGAGTTAGAGGCTGGTGTGGGGAACTTGGGCAGGCCTTGCAGGGGTGGCCCTGCCTCTCCCAGGCTGTGTTTTCTCTGCTTCCTTACTGAGCTTCAACTTTCCAGGAGCCTAGTGATTTGGGGAGGCAGTAGGTTCTGCCTGTGATAAATCCATATCTCTTGTTCTGGTGTCCACTGGGTGGCTGAACTGTGGAAGCAAGACAGGCTGTCAGCCCAGCCCCGGTACCCACTGTGCTGGGATGTTGGGAACAAGACAGACCCTGCCCCCAAGAGGCCTCCACTTCCGGAGCAAAGAATGCACGTGGGACAAGTGCACTGGTCCTGCTGGCAATGTCAGATCCCTAGGGGGGAGCGTGAGAGGGAGGGCACGGACCCAGCCAGGATGCTCAGGTAGGGCCTCAAAGGAGGCCTGGTGACAGTGGGGACACAGTACGCAAAGATCCTGGTGCAAAGGCCCCAAGGTAGCAGTAGCTGGCAGCAGGAGTGAGGAAGGGTGGGCAGAGGGAGTGAGGAGGCGTGGGCTTAGCTCACGTGGGCCTGGTGGACTGTGGGGAAATGGGGTCACTTGGCTTTCTTGCTGGTTGCTGTGGGAAGTTGTTGGAGAGGAATGACTTGGTCTGATCTCTGCTTTAAAAAGATGATTTAGGGTGCTGGGTGAAGAATAGGGGCCAAGGGCACCATGCTGGGTGGTGGAGCTTGGAGGAGTTTGGAGTGCTGAGAGCATTCTTCTGGCTTGGGAAACAGGCAGCTGCTCTGGGGATCTGGAGTAAATGCTGACACGTCCCTGTTGAGCAAGCGAGCAAGCGAGTAAGCGAGCAAGCGAGCGGGGTCCTGGAGCCCCGTGTACTGGCTAGGACATCCTGACACAGGCCTTGACTCCAGCCGATAGTCCTCCTGCCTTGTTTGCAGGGTGGTGGTACCCACTCACGTGTCCACATTCCCTGGACATGTGTGGGTCGGGAGCATCCTGAGATGCCCCTGTCTAGATCATACCAACTCAGTGGAACGAAAGGCCATGGCACTCTCCCATCAGCAAGGCGGGGCTCGGCTCTGCTCTGCTTCCTGCTTTTGTCTGTCAGGCTCCAGGTCATCCTCTGCAGCTCTTGCTCACCAGTGAAGCACACAGGCTGCGACAGCCTTCCTGCTCCTCCTGCTTGCTGCAGTCCCTGTCCTGCAGTAGACTTCTGTGGGCTCCCTGCTGGGTTGCTTTTCCACCTGTTCAGCGCAGGAGGTAGTGATTGTGGTTCCTCACTGTCCTTATATCTGGATGTTTCCTGAGTGCTGGGAACTGTCTCCCTTGGCAGGCCTGGCACCTGGCAGGGGACGGGCCCCATTCTCTCTCTGAACCCTTTCCCTGAGAGTAGGGCTCCTGCCTCGGTCCCGCAGCCTGTGCCCCCATCTGTGATGCTGGCATAGCCCAGTGGGGTCTCTCTTGTTTTTGTCACCCACTCTTCATTGGCTTACTTTGGTTCGGCTTTCAGCTGTGCATCTTGTAGTGTTAACTGGGTCAACTGGGAGGGAGGCAGCTGTAGTTTTCTTTAACACTTTCCAGATATTTCCGTGAATGGCTATAGAGTAGGAGGTTACATCACTTGGAATCCTAGCCTGATAATGTAAGGATTGTTGTCAAGAACTGCCCCCCACAGGTTCCTTCTGGTTGATGAACACCCGCTCAGGTGTTTCCCTAGGAAGCCAGCCCTGACCTCCACCCAGCACGCACGCCCTGGCCCCCATCTCTGTGTTATGTAATGGTTTGTGTACATGATTGTGTCTTCCATGAAGTGTGAGTGCTCCTTCACCTGTAAGTCCCAGGCTGGTCAGGGTGCACACTGAAGAACTGATATAAAAGCAGTGGTGACCAGGTGCAGAGGTCCTTGGATCGGGCAGATGGGGATGGGTGAGGGAGCTCATGACATGCACCCTCTTATCTGGGTGAGTCAGGTGTTCCTAGTCAGCCCCACCCTCCTTGTGGGACTTAAAGGATTGGGCCCTGGGCTCCTGCCCACTTCTCAGCCTAGAAACCTTGCCTGTTCCTGTTATGGGGGAGGGAGGGGAAGCTTTGGGGGCTTCCCTCAGAAGCTGCAGCTAATTTAGCTTCTTGCTCCGTGGCTTGGTCAGCCCCTAGCACAGCCTGCACATAGATGGTTGCCAGTTCCTGTGGGTAGGCAAATGAATGAGGGAGGGAGGGAGTTAGTTTTTGGAATACTTGAGGCAGACTTGCTCCTGGTGCTGATTGGCAGACCCCTGCTCACCAGCAGCCAGAACAGGCACACCTGGATGTCAGGAAAGGAGTTCCCAGAATAGTCCACGCTCAGATTGCTGTGTGGCCATAGAGTGAGTGCAGGGGCGTGGGCTCTTCAGGCCTCCTTGGCCTGTTCTCCACCCAGTGGCCATCAGTGTTCAGTGGAAGCTAGGCATGGGCTGTGAGGGAGGATGGAGGTTGCTCGCAGTGGAAGGGGAAGCTGTTGTGAAAATATGGCAGCCAGGAGTTCCAAAGCCATAGCTCTCAGGTTGCGACCAAATGGAACCAGCGAGTTTCTGTTCCAGTTCGTGAGAATGACGGGGGCCTGTGGTGCTGCAGCTGCAGAGCACCTGTGGAGTGAAGGCCAGCGCAGGAAGCGGCCCTCCTGTCTCCAAGGGGGCTTCTGGCAGTGGGAGAGGGCCCGCTGCTCTCCCTGCCAGGAGGCTCCGCCTTCCCAGCCTCTTGCAGCCCTGTGGTGAAGTTTGTCCTACTCTTTACCATTGAACCTCTCCCTCTCACTTAAGTGGGAAGTCCCCTTGGGTCCGACGTCTTGCGCCTATTAACTTGATGGATCCACCACTTGCTGGAGATGTGGGGCAGAGTCTAGGTCCAGTTCTGTGCAGTTGTCTCTTGGAAAACTTCTTTCCTTTCCCTGATCTAATACCAGCAAAGAGCAGTTTCCCTTTAATTGTGACTTTAGCAAGAGATCAGTGCAGAGTCATGTGTGAACGTGCTTCTTGTGACTTGAAGAGTGAATAGCTTTTCTGGTTGTTTTCAGCACACGCCAAAGAAGATGAGTCAAGGACCTACCCTTTTCTCTTGTGGAATTATGGGTGAGTAACCCCTCGGCCAGGGGCCGTCCTGCTCTGGTTGTCGCAGCCAGGTGAGATGCTAAAAGCACTTTCTGCACACAAGTCCCATGAGAGCCCTGGGGACCCTCTGTGTGTTTTAGCTATTTCCATCCCAGTGGTGCTGGAGTGGTCTGGGGGCTGCTGGGGTGAATGAGTAAGGGACAGAAACTGGAATGTGGTTTTACAAAACCATGTCCAACTCTTAACATTGAGAGTTTCTCTCTGATTACTGTAATTCATGGCATTTTTTTTATTCAGAAGATATAGCTCATGTATAAAGTAAAAATCTCTTATAACCCCAATTCCCAGTGATAACTGTTGATATTTTTATGCACGTTTGTTTTTTTTTTGCATTTTTTAACATAGACGAGTCTATGATGAACATATAATTATATAAAATTGTATTTGTTTGCTTTTTCACTTGGTAGTTCCCGCAGCATGAAAATTATTCATTCCATGCATTTCGATGGTCTGCAGTACTGCATTGTGTGAATGTATCAAAATGTCCTTAACAATATAACTCCTGAGGCTTCTGGGTAAAGGTGCTTTTGAATTTGCTGTTGTCATTATGTGACCAAGTGTCCGAGTCTTGTCTTTCACATTATTCCTTGGAGATAGTTCCCAGGAGAGGAGCAGGGAGGCCAGAGGGAAGGGAACTCTTTCAGGCTCTTGATTCCTGCTGTTGACCTGCCTTCCACAAAGGGTGCCTCCATCTTCTCTTTCCATGCATGTGTGAGTTTCTATTTCTGATAGGGACCAAAACAAGTGACTGTACTGATTATGTGGATTTCTTGATGCTTCAGATGATTGGGCCCAGTCTCTCCTTTTGCCCTCTCTCCATGACTCTCCTGTCCCCCTTTGGGGTGTTCTTCTCCATGACACATCAGCACAGAGACTGGACTTTGACAGTGGCGTTTGCTGCAGGTCTTGGGAGGAGCATATGAAGCTGGTCCTTGCCTTCCTTTCTCAGCCCCTTTCCTGAGTGTCCAGTGTTTCCTTTTCCTTCTTTTGAGGCATTTCCTGTAGCTGAGACCTTGAGCGTAGGGGGTCTGTTGTGGTGCACACTGTGCTGGATGCTCCCTGTATGCTGGATGCACTCCAAGGATGCACTCGTTCACGCGGGTTGAGGGGACCCTCCCCAAGGCCCCTTGGAGGCAGACTTGAACCAGGTGGTGGAGAAGGAAACGTTGCCTTCTCGGTCACATACCACAGCTCTGGGAGAGCTGGGTGGTCCTCTTTGATGCTACCACCCGGAGGAAATGGAACCGGTGATCACCTGGCCTTGGTGTACTATGTGACACACTTCTGAGGCCTGTCCCCACGCGATTGAACACCTCCTTAGTGGTTAACGGTTTTCAACAAACCCTCTGCATCCTGGCATGTGGCCCAGAAGCCTGCTGCCTCTCCTCTTCCTGGGACAGTGTCACCAGTGAGATGCCTTCTTCCATGTTCCCAGAGAGAGAGGGAAGGGATCCTGGCATGCCCAACTCCCAGCCAGTTACTCAGATTGAAATAGCAGGACTGTTAACGTGGGCCATTGGGATGGTGGCCTTGGTTCAAGGCTGTTTGTGCTTTAGGCGTCCCTGGGCTTTATACCGTGTGAATCGTAATAGGGTGAGCCTTCATGGGTGGTGGGAGGCAGTGTTGGGTAGTCACACTGAACTTCTCAGCTTCTCTGAGCCTTAGTTTCCTCATTTGCAAAATGACCATCACGATAGTACCCATGTTGTAGGCTTGTCATGAGGACTCTGTGGCATTCTTTTGTAAAGAGATTAGCACAGGAGGAGCATTCCAAGAGTAGTAAGGAGAGGACTGGTACCTAAGTTGAGGATCCCACTTCCAGAGAAGGGGCCTCCATGTCTAAACAGAGGGACTGCTGTGGTTTTGTTTGGAGAGGGGGTGTGGGTGGGGAAGCTGCCTGTGTAGGGCTGGATTCTCAGGCCCAGAGACCGAGGCAGAGGCCTGGGGAAGGAGGCTTGTGGGCAGATGCTTGGATTACCCAGGATGATCTGCCTAGAGGTGCCACTAGCTTCCCCCTGCCTCCAGCACATTCTGGCACCTTCTGGGAGGGGGTGTGTCAGCAGCCAGAAGTCCCCCCACCCCCTGTGCTGGTGGAAGCTCAGGTTACTCCAGCCCATTACCCCGAGGGTCCAGGTGTTGTGGCCCTGACCTGCTCTCAGGACTGGGAGTGCACCTGGTTGTGAGAGTTCATCTTGGGTGGGGCTGCCTTTCAGTAGTGGGGAAGAGAACACCCTGAGGGACCAGCCAGCCTTTGCGAGCAGTTTTGGGCCCTTCCAGGGCTAGACAATGCTGAGCAAAGATAAAGTGCCAAATTATTATAATCCCCCACCCCCAGCCTGTCTCCTGGAGATAAAGAACTCTAGTGTGGGCCTTGCTCAGTGGAATTCTCCCATGAGGGCTGGGGACAGTTGGCCCTGTGACTTGGGGGTTTCCCGTCACCCCATGTAAGGGTCCTAGCTGGAAACCAGGATGAGTTTGGATTTCTTAAATTCTCTGGAAATGCTGGCAAGTGCATTGGCAGCATGACTGTTGCTGCTTCTTAGAAGGCCCTCTTCTGAGTGACTGGGCCTCCTCTGCTCCCACCCAGATGAAGTACGTTACTAGCATAAGTGCTCACAGCAACAGGTTCCCCCCTCCCAAGTACTTCATGCTTTGTGATTTCGGGCTGGATACCAGGCCCCTCGCCGCCCTCACCCCCAAGTCCAATTTGGTCTTGGTACAAAGAAGTGGTTTTGTGCTTTTCCAAAGTAAAGGAAAAACAAAGCCAGGGCGAGGTGTGCATGGGCCAGAGTGGAGCCTAACCCTGCCTTCTTCTCTGTGCCTGACTGAGGGCCCTTTGGGGCACCAGGCTTGCTCTGTCACTCTGGTCCTTCTAGCAGAGGCCAAGTTTTGTGTCTTGGTTTCTTTTCTCGCCTCTCAGATCATCCCCAACCCAACTTCTGTGCTGAATTGAAATTTCCTCTGCAGACAGCTTCTCTGGGGAAGAGCCATCTACCTGACCATGGACCGTGCCTTGACACAGGAAACCTGGGCCATGCGGCAACTGGGTCAGTTGGCCTGTCTGGGAGCCAGCCTCCTGTTCCTGCCACTGACTCCTGCTGGGTGCAGAGACAGGGGTCCTCCTGGGTTGGGCAAGGCAGTGGCTGCACGTGAAGCCTCAGTTGCTGCTCCATCCGATCCTCTGCCATTTGCAGTGGGGGCTGCTTCTTTATGCTGGCCTGGGGTCACATGTGTACTGGTTTAATCTTTTTCGGTAAAACAGGGCAAGTGGGGTGAGAGCAGCCTCCATTCACCACCCTCAGCTAATTGCAGCCATTAAACGAGTTCTGTGTTGCAGGGACAATGAACACCACACATTCCATTTTCCTCGCCACTCAGGCGAGGAGAAGACCTGGAAATCACGTAAAATGTGAGAAAGCAAAGGCAATGCCAATTATTTCAAAAAGGCCACTAGGAAAAGTCTTGTAAATACAAGTCAATGGACAGAGAACAAAACAATTCATATGCTAAAAAAAATTGGCTGGAAACCCGTAATTACTTTAGGAGTTATGGTGATAAATTATTTATTAATGTAAATGATTTCACAGGCAAAGAACATAGAGGGAACTTGAGCAGAAGGATCATACATTATGTATAAAAAGGAATTGTAAAAATATTACAGCAGCCCTCCTGTGCCGCTCGGCTCAGGTTAGTCGGCATTTTAATCATGAGCCCTTACTTCAGTGTTTAATTACTTGGCTGTTAAAGTCTCCTCCATACATAAGAGGGCTCTTCCTGGGGGCACTCTCTGGACGGATTTCCACAGGGAAACCGTGGACTATGTGGAGCTGCGCAGGATGCAGAGATTATGCTTTGAGATTCAGTAGCTTGCTGTCTTCTGACTTGGCCACTGTTCGTCATCGAGAGTGGAATGTGATCGCACCTTGTGTTCAGGAGCTGGCATTTAGAGGCTGAGTGTTTTGGTTTCTTAGAGCAAACAATCAAATGAATGGAACACAATGAAAAACAGCAAAAACAAAATCAGCTGCTTAGGCCCCACTTTTGGTCTCTGTGGCCTTTTCTGTCTTTCAGAGACGGCCCTTTTGAATGTGGTCATTGGGTCAGGGCCTCCTCTAAGAAACTGCTTATTTCAACATAGGCCAGTGTGAGATTTGTTCTCACTGACTATTTGACATCCAGACACAAGTATGCATATGTACAATTTTTTAAAATCACTTTAAAAAATATTTTTAATTTACCTTTATTGTGGTCTATGACTTTTTTTTTTTTTTTTTTTTTGTGGTACTGGGGATTGAATCCAGGGCCTTGTGCTTGCGAGGCAAACACTACCAACTGCGCTATATCCCCAGCCCTATGTATGACTTTTAAAATCTCTAAAATAGTCCAAGTTTTGTCTGTACAAGGTGCTTTAAATTCTTCCTTACACCATTTATCAGTTTCAGACCGTGTTTCTGGAATAAAGTAGGGAATGGAAGTATACATGGAATGGAGATGGCACGTGATGGCTGTTTACAGTGACAAGTGAGGAAGGGTCCTCCTGGGCTGCCTTTTCACACAGGTTGGGCTGACTTGGGACTGGGAGGACCACAGTAGTGCCAGAGGATAGACAGTGGCTACTGCAGGCTGCCTTTGGGTGCTGTGCCCTCCATGGGGAAGGATGGTCATGGTACATAGCCCCACCGAACTCAGGAGCATGGCCTTGGGATTGCAGGTTAGGTTTAAGTCTGAGCTCTGGTTTGCTAGCAGTGTGTCCATGGGGGAGACTTGACACTGCGCTGAAGCTTGGTTTCCTCATCAGTAGAGAGGAATTGCTGTGACAACTCTTGAGATGAGTAATGTGCTTGGGTCACACACTCATGCTCTTTCCCAGCTTCAGCAGGGAGCCCAGTTCGTAGTTAGTAGTCAGAGTATTAGTTAATGAACAGTTAACCTGCATTTATTGACAGTTTCCCAAAGAACTCTTCCCACTGCCAGTGCCCTCGGTAGGCAGCATAAAGCCCCCACCTTGCTGTGCGCAGCCATCCCTTTCATAAGCTCGGCACACCACGTTCAGGGAGGACTCCAGAGCCATGCACCAGACTGACCTTTCCGTTCCTTCAGAGTTTCGTTGCCATGGTGAACACTAGCTGTTCCCTACACATTTGTGAATGCTCCTGGGGATGAAGGAGGAGGTTCCAGCCAGAGCTGAAAGTTCTGTCCCAGGGCCTTGGTTGGGGAGACTGAGGCCCACACTCCCAGCTCCCAGCCTTGTTTGTTTTCTATACCTTGGCCATCTCACTGGGCCCCGTTTTGCAAGTGCGAAAACTCCCCAGAAGCAGTGGGAGCTGCCATGGGCCAGCCCTGCTGTGCAGCGGAGTGGCGGGCTCTGGAAACCACTCTGAACCCCTGTTTTTGTCCTTACCAGCTTCTTTGACTTCTTTCAGAGTCCTGCAGGTCAGCCTCCTTCTTCCCCAGTTAGGGTCCTGGTGGAGTGCCTCGTCCCTTGTATGAGGAGCTGGGTATCTTGTGTCACTGTCTCTGACACAGCTACTATTTTGCTATCCATTGCAGGCACGCAGGCAAGATGAGGCTGCAGTTGGGCTGGGGAAAACCCGGGGACCTTTCCTCCCAACACAGCTCTCAGTTGAGTCTCCATTCTGGTGACATAAGCAAAGGGGACTTCCAGTGGAATAGGAGCACTGAAGTCCTTTGAAAGAACAGATGGCCTGGGGCTGGGGCTCAGTGGTAGAGAGCTTACCTCACATGTTTGAGGCACTGGGTTCCATCCTCAGCACCATATTAAAACAAATAAAATAAATGTCCATTTACAACTAAAAAATATATGAAAAACAAAAACAAAAAAACCAGATGACACTATTGTGGGCACTTTCATGTCTTACCCTGCTTGTCCTCTCTTGTCTTGTCATAAGGTCACTTGAGCAAAACTGCCTTCAGAAAGACACATCAGTTCTTTTGAGTTTCCTGGGGAAGGGCTGCTGAGCTTCCACCTGAACCAAATAGAGTCCTTGCAGCCCTAGCCAGGTTAGCATGGGTCAGCCCCTAGAGCAGGGAGAGAGAGAGAGACTCATCAGTATAAGCAGACAGGTGCAAAAGCCAGGCACTAAGCACGGTGAGCTGGCGATAGCTGGCTCTCTGGCCTCAGACTCTGCAAACATGGTGTCTCTTGGTTGTGCGCTTAAGGTCTGACCCTTTTCTAGAAACCGCATTCTGCTGTGGTTGTGTCACTTTAAGGGACCATTCAAAACAACACAGAGATCTCCAGAGTTGTAAAATTCCTCTATCTTTTGAACATAAGAAGGCTTATAGTTCCTCAAGAATCTAGGCCCCTGGGAATTTCCCTTCAAGTTTAAGAGCAGAACTGGAAACAAGAACATTTGAGGTCAAATGCCATTTGTGTTGCTTTGAGTGCTTTTTTTCCTTTTCTTTCTTTGTTCCAGATTTGTGCACCAAAGACCCTCTGCCCTCCTTGGTCAAGGGTTGGCAGGACCAGATCCTTTTGAGTGTGAATTTGGAATTTGAGTCCTTGTCTCCATGCATGTGGGCATTTGATATTGTGGTACCTTGCAGAGTAGACAAAAGTCAGAAACTTGAAGCGTAGTCCTTGAGTATCAGCTTTGGAAGAGTCCTTGGTCATCTAGTTCATCTGAAAAAAGAACTGGGCCCCAGGGCGGCTGCGTGGTTTGCCCTCCTCTCTGTAGGCAGCCTGTTAGACTGTATGAAATCGTGCACTCCCATATATAATTTTAGATTTGTAAAGGGGGCACTCTGGGGATACTGAGAAGCTTTGGGTGGTCCTGAAGGCTAAAGTAACAGGGATGGTACAGAGTGTGACCAACTGGTGCCCACGCTTAGGCTGGGTGCTATTGTGCTGTGCTCAGGTCTGGTGGTGTCTTGGTGTTGGGCTTCAGGTGAGTGGCGAGCTCCTGAGCTCCTCGGGAAGCTTTAGGCCACAGTGTATCCTCTGGTAGACAGATGGTGGGTGGCTGCGAGTACTTCCTACTCCCAGCAGTCAGCTGCCTCTTAGGCCTCTGCCTGTGGTTCCGTTCAAGCTCTGCAACTTGAAGCATGGAAGGGCCCCACCAGCCTGTGAAATATGGGCCTGTAAAGTGATCCTTGTCTATGGTTCTACTTCCTATAATCACCCAAACCAAAAGCAAAAAACAAACCCTGACTTTGAAAGATGCTGAGTTCAAATTTTCAGGGACTGGAGTCTTTGACCCTGCAGAAATTTCCTGGGTATGGTTGGTGTTCTGACTGTGCTGCTCTCCACAAATGCTCCAAAATGCTGAATGGTTCTCAGCATTTTGTATTAAAGTAACCCAAAGAGCTTATTAAAATGCAGATTCCTATCCAAAGGGATACTGGTTTACCGAGTCAGGGATGCAGCCCAGCAATCTGCATTTTAACAGACAATCCCCCTCCCCAGGGACCATCCCACAGATGGTCCCAAAATCACACTGGTTCAGAAATCAACAGAGAATACAGATTCCGTTTCCAGCCTAACTCTACAGAGATTGATACCTGACTGCAGAAGAACCAACCCTCAAATATAATAATGTTTTCCAGGCCAGAGCATGGTAGTGCACACCTGTAATCCCAGCGACTCAGGAGGCTGAGGCAGGAGGATTGCAAGTTTGAGACCAGCCTCAGTAACTTAGCGAGGCCCTAAGCAATTTGGCAAGACCCTGATCAAAATGAAAAATTAAAAGGGCTGAGTAGGTAACTCAGTGGTAAAGAACCCCTGAGTTCAACCCTAAGCCCTCTCTCCCTCTACCAAAAAAGAACATTTTCTGGTATTGTCATACTGAAATTAGCATAATGATGGCCACCAGTTTTGAGAGTCTGTTTCAGGACTTCTACTTGGCCCTTATTTTCTCTTCACAGCAGCTCTGGAATTTGAAGAACTGAGGTGTGAACCCAGGGCCATACCCTTTCCACCACACAAAGTGACTGTTGCTCAGTGGACCCCACATGTCCACAACTTGTCAATTTTAAGGAATTAGGGTTTTTGTGTAGAAGTAATCTTGCCTGGAGGGACAGGGCACCTAGTGCATCTTCTCAGAGCCCCACGGAGGCCCTTTGTGAAGTGCTATGTTAGGGCTTAGCGCGTGGGGCAGCTTGCCATTAAAAATTTGCTTCTATTGTGTTTCTTTTGTCTGGTGACCTGACCCAACAAATTGCTTTCTGTTCTCTGAGTGAAGGGGGAAAACATAGGGCTAAACATAGCCTTGGTTGTTTTTACTTTCTCCTATTGTACTTCTCAAAGTCATAAAGATAGTAGCAACTACAATATTATCTACTCTGCAGACAGGACAAGTGGCCACCTGGCTTGATGTTGATACACAGTAGCAGTGCTTTGCATTTTCAAAGTATCTTGGACATTAACCAATCTCCTCCCCTGCTTCACATGTAGCCATCTATGGCCCAGATGGGGTAGAGAGTTCAGGTGGGACCTGCCTGACCAGGGAAGGGTCACCTGTGTCAAGGACAGATGACAAATAAGATGCGGTGAACCCCTGTGACGTCCTCTGCGGCTTTGGTCTACATTTTTGTTACCCATTTCTTCCGTCGCCTCTCCCCACCATGCTGCATCCCTCGCTCAGTGCTGTGCACTGGGAACCATGCTGGGCTGTGCTCCAGAGCTGGTGGAGAGTGGTAGACATGTAAGCAGATAATTAAGCCTCCTGTAACATATGAGCTGCATAATTGGAAATCTAGGCGAATTGCTGTGGGTGCCCAGGGGGCCATATGGAGGAGGTTTTGGTGACTCTTAAGTTGAAGACTCAGAGGCTCTCTTGGTGGAAAGAAGATAAAGGCAGAAGAACATTCCAGGCCTTTGTGAAAGCATAAGGGTGTTAAAGAACTAAAGTTTGGGAGAGGACTGCGATTGCAGTCACATTGTGCTCTCATAGAACTAAGGACTGAGTTGAGAACTGACTCTTTGTTGTTTCCCTACAACAAAGAAATCTTACATATTAAGGTCATATAGGTTACTGTTTGCACAGGATGGAATAGGACCTGTTGGCAAGCAGGACATGTTAGAATTCACCATTCAACCCCAGGACCCACTGGGGACTTGTAGTTAGCCTCAAGTCCAAGCAAATTTGACTCTCAGCCCTCTGTGCTTAGATTTACCTATGCTTATTCCTGCAGTCTCATTATAAATTCTTAGTTTCATAATGAATTGCTGGCATGTAAGAATTACTCTTCAGGGTTGTTTACCCAGACCAGGAGGGGTATGGTTTGAGGGCTGACTGGGGAGTTTCAAGGGTGATTTTGATTCTACATGATTGTTGTCTGACCTCCAGTGTCCTAAGAAGTTTGGTGTCTGGAGTGGAGGGTGTGCTGGGGAAACCGTGGGCAGGCCTGCATGCCAGACTGAAATGTCTGTGTACCAAGAGGCCTGACCACAGTAGGTGGGGGCCTCCGGAAATTCTCTAGAGGCAGTAAGGAGGTAGAACTGTGGTTGGGAGTCCCTGAGGAATCCAGTTAGAAAGTTCCAGTATCATGGGGCAGCCTTGGGACAGGGTGGCACTGCCAGGTTCACATTCATGTGGCTCCGAACTCTCCCTTCTCATGATGTCTCTTGAGATTGTGAAAATTCCAGGCCATTGAAACAAAAATGGAACAGTAAGTGACATCCTCAGAGGATGGGATCAACCTCTTCTCATTTCATGGGGTTCTTGAAGCCTGGCCAAGACAATCTTGCAGGTGCCATAGGTGCATAAATACCAGCCATGGGACCACCTTGGAGTACTCACTGAGCTGTGACTGGGTGTACTGGTTCCTTTCTTAGTCCGCCATGTTCCTGGCCCATGTGGCACCTCAGTACCTCGCCCCAGAAGAGAATTGGTGACAACTTCTGTAAACTAAAAGGAGCAAACGCAGAGGAGGATGAGGGTTAGGTCCTGGCTGGCTCTGGTCCTGGCCCTGGTTTACTTCCTGAATTAAACCAGAGCACAGCACCAGGGGACTTAGTGCTAATAGCCCTCACATGCTGTTAACACAGTTGTCCTCATAGAAAATCTGAAAACTATAGAAAAACAAAAAAATAAAATATAAATCAACCAAACATTGACTGATCATTGACTATTAGCTATTAACATTTTGGTTATTTTCATCTTCACATATAACAGTACATTTTTATTTTTACTAAATAAAAATCAAACAGTTTTATATTCTGCTTCTGTGTGTGTATGTGTTTGTGTGTGTGTGTGTGTGTGTGTGTGTGTGTGTGTGTGTTTTACTGGGGATTGAATTTAGCCTTGCCTGTTCTAGGCAAGTTCTCTACCACCGAACTACTCCCCCAGCACTTTTGATTTTGAGGCAGACTCTCACAAAGCTGCCGAGGCTGTTCTCAAATTTGTGATCCTCCTGCCTCAGCCCCGTGCTAGCTGGATCACAGGTGTGTGCCATGGTGCCCAGCTTCTGTCCTGCTGCTTCTAGTATCACACCAGCTGCATTTCCCCACATCATTAAGTAGTCCTTGAAACTGTTTTTCACGCTACATGCTATTCCTTGACAATGTATTTAACCAGCCCTCTTCTGTAGGACTTTTGAATTATAGTTGTCATTTTTCTGTCACTCCTGTCATTGTGATGAACATCATCATGCATAGATCTCCACTTTTTCTTAGGATACCTTTCTTCCTTCTTCATAACATATGGTTAAGACTCAGCCCATGTTAGTTGATGTTTCTTCTCATTTTACTTTTTTTTTTAGTTAGCTGAACTTTGACCTGCTGACCAATGTCAAATTGAAACTTTTAAAGGACTGGGAAATACTCAAGGGGAATGCATTCCATGAGGAGTGAAGATGTATTTGAATGACATAAGTGTAATTTGCAAAGAGAGGTTTTCTGGTGATATTTGTGTTTGGAAGTTATTCATCAAATGCCACTGAAGACACAGGCAGGGGACTCACTGTGCTCAGGGCCTGGGAAGATTCTGGGATGAGGTGAATTTAGTGTTTAGCCAGTGTTGCTTTCTTCTCAGCTGGCTTACAGAAGATCTCTCTCCTGTATCTCCGTCATCCAAGATCCTCTGTGTCTCCTGTCCAGGGTCCCAGCCCCTTGGGCTCTGTCTATAACGTGGCAGGTGCCTGAGAGGAAGGAGCATCACGTTTAGCCGTGATTTGACTTTCCGTTGGCTCCTGGACTCCCCCTTGGGCTGCGTTGTTCATCCCCCTTGAAACCAGCATGGTAGAGGCTGGTAGTGATGTCTGTTCAGGACCTGTCTCTTGGTGCTCTTTGAGAAGTGGCCATCGGTAGACGAGCTATGCTGGTAGTCTTGCTGCTGGAGTGTGTATCGCGTGTGCGTTGAATCACAGTTTTGAAAGCCGCAGCACAGCTTTCCTGACCTGCAAGCTCCTCGGGCAGGGCTGGTATCGGGCTCACTTGTGCCTCCCTGCAGCCCAATGGTGAAGTGAAGAGAGCACGGGCTTCGCGTCATGTCACGTGTCAGCCGTAGACCTGGGCCAGTTACCCAGCCTCCCGAGCCTGTCTTCCCACCTGGCCCTGGTGGTCCCTGCACACAAGGCGCGGTGAAGATCTTATGGCCCAGGTGGATGCTCAGTGACTGATCCACCCTGCTGAACAGCGAGTGCATTCAAACACTTGCTGAGCGTCCTTTTGGGTTTTACTTCTATCCTGCTGTGCGCCTGACACAAGCTATTCGTATTTACAAAATTTATAAATGTATACAGGTTAGAAAAGATAGGAAGTGCTGATATGTTGGTTCCTGAAAGCGTAGCATATTTCTTAACTCTGCTTTTGTACTCTAAGCTTGAATATGGGAACTATGTCAGATTTATATTTGCATCTTCTAAAATTCCCAATGTGTACTTCATTCTATAGTAGAAAAACTTGAATACTTCAGTAAGATAAAAGTTCAAGGGCAAATTCAGCATTTCATAGCAGAGTTAGCTTTTTTATTCATTCATTCAAGTAGAGACCTGAATGTGTAAATTTAAACTGAACCCTTAAGTCTGTGCAGCCCAAGACTTGCTCTTATAGATTTTAATTGCTTTAAATATCCTAAGTTTCAGGAATGAATCAAGTGAGCACAGAACGCATTGTGTTTGGCAACTGTTTTTGATGTCGAGCATTTCGACGGAGGGAACGTAAATCAATAAAAAATTCAGGTTTTGTTATTAACCAGGGGGATGGAATTCGGATGAAATAACCTAGCAGCACCCCGGCTCCATTTTAATGTTGACCATCTGAGATGCCAGAAGACTTTGGTCATGGTCTTCTAACCAGGATATTCAATCCTGTCCTAAGAGCCACTGAGACCTGAATAGGAACTTAGTAGGTGTATTGCCCGAGTCTGCCACCAGCCAGGGCAGGGTACAGAGCAAGATGTTTCCTACCGGAAAGATGAGAAAGAACTTGGAGTGAAAAACAGGGCTTTGCATTTTCCTGAGAGGCAGTGCAGTACTGTGGGAGAAAAGCCCCTCGGAAACACCGGCTGTCTGAAGCCTAGACCACACTCTGCTTCCAGCTCAGCGTGCTTCCGCCGTCTGAGCGTCAGTTTCTCATCTGAAAAATTAGGTTGAACTGGATGTTGTTTTTAAGGACCTCTGACTCCCATGTGGAAAATAGGCTGTTGGTGTAGGAAGAGAGGGCTGATGTGAAGGCCTCTCAATCCTGTCTCTTCTTTGTCATTTATTTATGCACCAGAAAATGACAGATGGCGAGACCTGGACAGGAAGTGCCCTCTTCAGGTTGACCAACCGAGCGCCAGCATCTGGGAATGTCTGCCAGAAAAGTGTCAGGACGGCCCACTGTGGCACCGGGAGGCTGTGACCGCCTGTGCAGTGACCAACCTGATCAAAGACCTCAGCATCAGTGACCACAATGGGAGCCCCTCAGCACCCCCCAGCAAGCGCCAGTGCCGGTCACTGTCCTTCTCTGATGAGATGTCCAGCTGCCGGACATCATGGCGGCCCTTGGGGTCCAAAGTCTGGACTCCTGTGGAGAAGAGACGGTGCTACAGTGGGGGCAGTGTCCAGCGCTACTCCAATGGTGTCGGCACCATGCAGAGGAGCTCCAGCTTTAGCCTCCCTGCCCGGGCCAATGGGCTTTCCTCGCCCTGCCACCAGGCGGTATTGCACCACCGCTTGGGGGGACAGCCCTGCCAAGGGGCACCAAGCTTGGCCCCCGGTGGACAGGCAGGTGACACCTGGACCCCCGACCCACACCCCACAGGAGGGGGCCGGCTAGACCTGCATCGGTCCCTCTCCTGCTCACATGAGCAGTTTTCCTTCGTGGAATACTGTCCACCCTCAGCCAACAGCACACCTGCCTCAACGCCAGAGCTGGTGAGACGCTCCAGTGGGCTCGCCCGCAGCCGCTCCCAGCCGTGTGTCCTTAATGACAAGAAGGTTGGTGTAAAACGGCGGCGCCCGGAAGAAGTACAGGAGCAGAGGCCTTCCCTAGACCTTGCCAAGATGGCACAGGTAGGTGCCCCAGGGGCCTGAAGGGGGCTGCGGAAGCACTTGGCGTTCACTGGGGCGCCTCCGTTGGTTCTGGTCTGTTCTGGTCAAGTGCACAGTGCCACTTTTGGAAATGCCCAGGAGTGGGTTAATTCCCTTGTCTTTAACATCCTGTTCAAAGAAAATTGATTCAAGTTCATTTTATTTAAGTGTCTATTTCTCTCCATTTAAAATGAGACACGCTCTTTCCCTGTGGTGCGCAGTGCTAGTGGGTAAGAGCAGACAGATGGCAAGAGGCGGGCGGTGGCAGGCAGTCCAACGGAAGCAGTGAGACCCCCCCTAGCCCTCCAGGCAGCCCTCTCAGGCGCCCCTGCAGCCTCTGGGAGACACACTGCATTCAGCGTCTCTCGGATTATGCTGATCCTGGGGTCGGGCAGTGGATAATGGTTTCTGAGAGCAAGTTGGGGGGGGGGTAGCTCATTCCTTTGATTAAACTGTTGAAAATGTTAGACTGCCAAGAAATTGTGACTGCTGTCCTCTGTGCCACCTCTGTGACCATCCTTGCTGTTTACTATAGGAGAGGCCTCTGGCCACGTGCCTGTATCCTTGGATTTTACCCTCTTTGTCTTGGGGCCTGCCCTGTGCCAGCACTGATCTTGGGTACTGATCTGAATGAGGTGATCTGAATGAGTCAGTCCACTTCCTCAGGACAGTCCCTGAGTCCAGGGCTAGCTGCGTTTGGTTCTTGCCTGGGAAGTCCAAGGATGCCAGCCTGGTCAGTGAGGCCCAGGGTGCTGTTGACTCTGGGGTGGGTGGATGTGGTGGACAGAATGTGTCCTGCTGTTTGGGTTCACTCAGGAGGTGCTCCCTTGCTCTGTTGCCACTGATTCTGGTCTTAATGCAGAGAAACTCTGATCACTGCGTGGTTTAAGGGACCAAGGTCTGCTTGTGGTGAGGATGTTCTCAGTGGCATTGGTCTTCTTCTGCAGCACTGTGGTCGATCCATGGTGGCAGACTGGTGGTGCCTATTCTGTCCAAGGTGGGCATAGCTGACACCCTTCACAGCCCTGTGCTGTTGTCCAACCTGGGCTTCCTTCTACTTTGGAAAGAGGATGTTGCCTTTTCTCCCCTTTAGTCCCCCTCCCAGCTTAGAGACCCTCACAAAAGAGGTACAGGTCCATCCACTCTAGAGCACCTTTGCTCAAGAGCCTGGACCCTGGGAGAAGAGGCTGGAGGAGCCTGAGGCAGAGCTATTGCCCCTTTGCCCAGCTTCCATGTCTTCCCTCTTGACTCTGGTCCATGCCCTTTCTCCTTGGTATATAGTGGATATTTGAACTCACCTCACTAGACCGTGATTGAACATATGCATTGGATATCAAGAGGAAGTTTCCTTCCCCAGAGAAATTTCAATAGGAAAAAAGGCTGAACAGGTGACAGCTTTGGTTAACTTCTAAAGGACACCTAGAACCCTGAGTTCCCAGCCTCAGTTAGATTTTTAATGCTGAGCTTATTTTATTAGCTAATAAGCTAGAGAGGTAATAAAAACAGCTTACACGTGTTATTATATTTTACTAGCTACAAGTTGGGGTAACACCACTGGCATCGTTGGAGATGGTTTCCAGCCTCACTTGGGTGGAAACCGCTTAAAAATATCTCTCTTGGTGGGGTGGTGCCCAGATGTATAGATTGCTTCATGGGCTCCAGGCAGGCCTCCAAGATCCGGGAGGGTCCTCTGGAGCTGGAGGAACCTGCCCTGGTTCAGGCCCTCTGTCCTTGGCCGCCTGCTCAGCAGCAAGTCCCAGGTAGGACAGAGCATAGGAGAGGTCCAGAGGGGCTCCTGGGAGGGGTGTGTACCTAGTGTCCTGTGACCAAGAGCCCTGGAGATGGAGCCTGTGGACCCTGAAGCATCTCCTTCTCAGCACTGGACCCTGCCAGCCCTTCTCCATGGGGCTCTGGGGCTCTGCTTGTTTTCACTCCCCCACTAGATGCTTTATAGCCCTAGGAGTTGAGCCTTGTTTTTCCAAGGGGCCCTGAAAACCAGGCCTAGGGCAATTCTTAGGTGTTTAAGAAGAGCCTTGGACTGAGCCAGGGCAATGTTGGACCCTTGGCCTGGGTACCTAACGAGTGAGAATGTCCCTGGTATAGAGGGACCTGCATGTTGCCAGAGTGGCCGAGGTTGGCCAGTTGCTCGAAGACCCCAGTCCCCATGTGCAGGACTGCCCTCAACGTTTGCAAGTTCCAGGAGGTGGCAGGGTCTGCGCCTGTGGGAGAGGGGTTTGTGGAAGGGTGGGCTTGTACCTAGGTGGGGTGCCAGCCTGTGCTTCCTTAAGCTTGCCCAGAGACCTGTCACAAGTCTTTGATCTTGGCTTATACCTTTGCTTCACTTGAGCATTCTTGTGAAGGGGCCCCTTTGCACGTGGCTTCTGGAACCAGGTGCATGAACACTTCAGATTAAAGGTGCAGAGTACCTTTTCAGTTAGGAGTGGCCAGAGTAGGGCTGGGGTCGTAGCTCAGTGGGGAGCTCGCCTAGTATGTGTGAGGCACTGGGTTCAGTTCTCAGCACAGCATATGAATACATAAACAAAGGTCCACCGACAACTAAAAAAATATTAAAAAATAAGAGAAGAATGACCAAGTGGTGGCAAGAGCTGGAGCCCACCCCTTCTGCTGGGGAAAATGGGGCCGGGGAGAGACCCAGCCGGTAGGGGAGGCAGAGAGCGCTGAGAGCCTAGCCTCGCCTTCACACGCATGCGCTGGGTTTAGCAGGAGCCAGTGTCCTGGGTATAGCCTCTGGCAAGAGCAAGTATGATCTCAGGACTTGTCCATTCTGGCCTCTCCTGGGGAGATGGAGGCTCTCCTGGTTCCTAGGCCTGCCAGGCCCTTCAGACATGGTCTTCACTTTAGGATCTGCATGTAGAAGTGAACATTGACAAGCCAGAAGGCCTCCGGAAGAGGGACAGGAGGCAGGAGCCCTGGGCAAATTGCTTGACATCACTGTGCAACAGATAGCATAGCCATCAACAGAGGACTGGGGGAGGAACAAGGAAACTACTGTGCATGTGGGATGGCTTAATGTACGTGAGTGCCTATGTGCGCACGTGTACCTCTACCTCTGTGGGTGTGTGTCTCTGTGGGCACGCATATCTGCACTGGTATGTGTGTGTAGCTCTGTGCACACACGCACAGAGTGCACTGACTGGCCCAGGGTGAGCACTCACAAACACGGATTATTCCCCTCCCATCCCAAGGCCTGAATGAGGGAAAGTGGGGGCTCTGGGTGACGCCAGAGGCCGAACTGAAGGCCGAGGGGGTCCTGGGAGGTGTACTCAGACTATCGTAAGAACTCCCGTTTTTCTTTCTTTCTTCACCTTTCCTCCTGTCCTTGTCACGTCCTGCTTCTTGTTCCACATTGCTTTGCCTTTCTAAATGGAAGGAGGCCTACTGGCCACAGCCGGCCCCTCAGCTCAGCCCGGCTGGCCATGAACTGTGTGAAGAGCCGAGGCTTATAGAATGGCGACAGCATCAGATTTGCCCCCTACTGGAGGAAGATGGTGTTTTCTCATCTGTTTGTCCACCTTGAAGCAGGGTGGAAGTATCCCAGGAGGCAATGGCTACCCCTTTCCCAGCTGCATCCCTGGGGCACAGCTGTCATGAACAGCAGTGGGACCCTCCTCTCAGCGGTGAGGACGAGACGCAGTGGTGGGGTGTAGACATTGCTGTCCGATGATCTTTGCTCAGTCTTGCAAGAACCCAACTGCCTAGATGGTGGGTGCAGGTGCCCTGGCTGTCTGGATCCTGAGTGAGGGAGCTGATGGGATGAGGAGCGCCCCAGAGGGGAGAAGATGCCAGGACTGGTCCGGAGGTATCTGCCCTTCCCCGCTCCCCAGAGCGAGCTCCTCCAAGTCAGCGTGCTCCTGTCTCAGTCCTGCTGCCCTCCCCACATGGTTGTCCTCGTGTGGTCTTCCGAGACCCTTCTGCCTGGAGTTCATGTGAAGCCACAGCCTTCCCTTTGCGCAGCAACGGTGTGCATTGAGGGCGAGGCCTGGCCGAGCCGAGGACTTTATCAGCAGGGCTTTTGCTGACTTTATTAGTTACTGCTTATTTGAGACCTGGTCTGACCAGGCGTTGGTTGTCTTCTGGCAAGGCTTGAACCATGCCTGGCCATTTAGATGTGGATCATGTGTGTGAGCAAAGATTACAGAAAAAGCAACAGTTAATGAGATTACCCATTGAATGCTGTGCCCTGGGTGCCACAGTCCTTGCCATAGTTTTAACTCCAAGCTGGTCAGCTTGAAAGAGCAACAAATTGCATTTTTCAACAGTGCTTCAAACAGAAGCAAGACCTTCATCGGGAAGGGTCAGGACGCTGAGACAGAGGTTCGATTGATCACAGCTGCCCACATGCATCCCGACCTTCCCCAAGGAGGCCTCAGAACAGGCTGCAACTGTTGTTAGCAGATGTGTGAGGGACCCGTGCAGTTTGGGGTGGAAGAGGAGCACGAGGACACTAGTGTGGCAGCACAGCAGGGAGCTGCTGAGGGCTGGCCTGTGAGTGGGAGCGCCGGGTTGCCGGGGCCACGGGCTCCACTGGTTAAAGAGCCCGTGCAGTCAGCAGAGGGCTGTGCCGGCGTCTGGCAGTCGTGCACAGCTCTCTGCTGGGCAGGGCCTCACTGGGTGAAGCTCCCTTTGGCCAGCCTTCAGTCTCTGCCCTGCGTGCCACTGGGGCTACTTTTAACAAGGGACAGTGGCCCTCCTTGGTCGCCATGTGGTGTAGCTCTTCACGCTACTGGCTCCTTGACCTTCTTGAACAGGCAGCCCTGGCAGCTGCAGGCCAGCTGTGTTTTTCCTTGGCCAAGTCCCTGGACTGTAGGGACTGGCCTAAGCCTTTGTGGCCTTCTCAGCCAGTGGCTGTCCCTTCACCTGTTTCAGTTGCCTGCTGCTTGTGCCCTGTTGCCTCCCCCGCCCTGCTTCCTGCCAGGAAAGGAAACTGTGCTGATGGCAGGGAGAGGAGCTGAGCTGGATCACCCTTTACAACATAGAATGCAGACAGACATGAAGATCTGCTCAGAGAAGTAGGCATGGAAAGGCCTAGAATTCTAGTTGGAATGATAGAAGCACTCGATGAGAGTAAAGGCACGTGGAAGTAGGTGCTCAGTCTGAAGCAGTGAAGATGGGCTTGCACAGAGGGGAGTGAGCACCTGAAGACCTGGGCTCTCCAAGTTTAGGGTACGGGCAGGGCAGCCTGGCCAGCTAGCCTCCTTCTGTGCTGTTGGCAGGACTGCCCAGCAGAGTTCTCGGTGACCTTGGAGGAGGCCATCTTGACAGCCACTGCTGATTGACGAGTGGCTGAGCATCGCCTGCTGCATCTTTGCTCTGATTCTCCCCTTACTTGAGGAGAAGGCCTCCAATGGGCAAGTCACCTTCAGTCAGGAGCCACGGAAGGCTAGAACCTGGGCCTCCCCAGTCGGGTTTATTGCTCCTGATGTCGTGCTTTGGCCTAGGTGAGGACTGACTGACTTGCTGGCTTTTCTGGCAACTGACACTTGGGACATGGAACATGTGTGGTATGAATCGGGAACTTCACAGTCAGGTCGATCGGGACTCTGACCCTGTCCTGCCACTTTTGAACTATGTGCCCTTAAGCAGTCACTTAGCCTTTCACATCCACGTCTTTAAAATGGGAATAACAGTTTCTTTTCTCAGGGACATAGGGAGGATTCCTGTGGTGTGGATCCAGCTCAGGCACATGGTTGGCACCTGAAGAACACAACTTTGATTATAAAAGAAAGCCGAGGCCTTAGCCCTTCTCCGTCACTTGGCTCCTCGCTGCTCCCCTGATACAGCCATTCCAGGCAGTCAGTGGGGCCCGTTGCTTTTGGTGAACCAAGATCCTGCCAGCTGTGGAGTGGGCTGGGTTGGGGCTCAATCCCTGGTCTGTCTTTTCCTTTTAGATCAGTGCAGTAGGGGTGCTGGAGGACTGAAAGGGGTTCTGGTACTTTGAGGGAACCCCTCCTCAGATACCTGGATTGCTTCCTGCTATTCCCAGTTACTGTCCCCAGGTTGCATAAGGAGTCTGCTTAAGGTCGCTCGAATTGGGGCCCAGTGTTGACACAATAACTTTGATCTCCTGGGGAAGAGAAAAGTAGAAGTTCAGCTGGGGTTGTGCCAGGGAGGTGGCATTCACACCACGGGGTGCTTTTCCATACCGCAGCTGAGCCATTCTGCACAGAGTGTGTTTGGGAGGTGTGAGGAGAGCTGGGGGACCTGAGGCTCTCTGGAGTGGGTGCTTCTGACTCCTAAGACGGTTGCCCAGGTGAGAGTGCAGTGTGCTCAGTGCACCCATGACTTGCCAAGTAGGCCCTGCTCTGGATCTGGGATTGAGGCCTGGGAGATCCTAGAAGGCCCTGTCTTCTGGAGGCCAAACCTGTGGGCAGGAGGGAGAACAGAACTTCCCAGCCAGGAGGTAGCACCTCTAGGGACGTCTCCAGTCCTGTTTTGAGGAAGCCAGTGTAGGAAAGGCCTGGGGGCCAGCTGGCCCTTGCCTCTTTGATTGGCTCAGCTCCAGGGGCTCACAGAGGAGCATTCAGAGAAACCCTTATGTCATTCCCAGGCTGCTAAGGAGAAGCAGAGTGTGTGGGCTGGGACAACGAGGGAACAGAGGGCGGTGTGAGCAGTGGGCCTCATGCTGGAGCCCTGTCTCTGGGGCAGCTGGTTCTTTCCTCATTCTGGGCAACTTGGGTCACCTCTCTGTTCCTCAGTTTCCCCATCCACAAGGAAGGGTGGCAGTACCTTTTCTCATCACATTGAGTGCATCTGTTTCTGTAAAGCACTTGGCGCTCAGGGCCATGTTTGCCCAGGATAAGTGCTGAGTTTAGGTTAGCTGCCATATTGGGAGTTGTGTTTTAGGACCAAGGAGAGAAATTTGTCAGGAGGGAACCGCTACTCATCAGGGGTAATTGCTGCTCACCTCAGGAACTCCCTGTCTCTACAGCCCTGAAAGTCTGTGTCTGTTTCCCAGAGAAGGACCTGGAGCCCAGAGGCTTCTGTGGCTTGTCCAAAGGCCCAGCTGAGTTGGGAGTTAAGGACTGGGTGTGAGCCTGGCCTCCATCTCTGAGGCCAGCATTGTGCCTAACATGCTATACAGGAGGCAAAGTGTGGCCTGTCATTGGAACAGAGTTGCATCTAGAGCTAGAAGACTGCGGGTTGCGACCTGGCTTCGCCATCTGTGTGTATTGCAACTGAGTCAGTTGCCCCTCTTCTCTGAGCTTTGGGACTTCTAACCATATGCACACCTGCCCAGGTACAGACATGGACGACAGAGTTACCTGGGAAACCAGGACACCATTCCTGGGTCTTACCCCAGAGAATCTGAATCGGCAGGTCTGGGGCAGGGCCCACACTGAGGTTGGGCTCATGCCCAGACCAATGGACTCCGTAGAGGCCCAGGGACTGGCTTATCTTTTATGAAGATGGTATTGACAATTAAGGCCCCTCAGTTAGAAGGGAGCAGCTCAGCCTGGACTCGGAAAAGCCTGATCCAGAGACTGAATTCCAGAACTTTCCAACTGCCAAGGCCTAGTATGAGTACTCACAGAGCTGCTGTGCCCACCAGAGTAATGGCCCTCCAGAGCACCAAGAGGTCTTGGGGTGGATTTTATACTGAGTTAGATAGAAGGCTGCTTCAGAAATATCTGGAAAAATTGTTCTCAAATATGATACTGGACATCTCCAGTGTTTGGGTTGTTAAAGGCCAGTTCCATGTCTCTGTTTGGTATCCCAAGGCTTATGTTTGGCAGCAGAGTTAATGACCAGGAACCTGTGTGCTCTGTCCAGTTGCTGTGTGTGGGGGTGTCTCTGGCCCCTGGTAACTGTTCAAAAGAGGCTAAGATTCCAGAGTGTTCTGAGAGTGCACTGAATCAGTGCTGTGAGGGAAATGAGTCAGGGGCAGAGACAGGGCCATGGTAGGGTAGGTGAGCAGCCTTCTGGAGGAGGGGCCTCTGGGCTATGTCTGAAGGTGTCCCAGAGCCTGTCAAGGAAGAGGGCAGTGTCCTAGGCAAAAGTGCACATGTGGAGGTTAGTCGGGAAGGCCTGGAAGGTGTGAGGGGCGTGGCGGGCCTTCTCAGTAGGTTCCTCAAGAGATGTTTGGCTTTTATTCTGAGTGCAGGGTGGAAGTATTGGGGCATTTGAATCGGGAGAGCAGCAGTACCCCCAGGAAACTCCTTCAGGTGGAGATGTGCAGCATGAACTGCCAGATGGAAGGCTGTTGGCAAATGCCATGTTGGCTAGACCGCCGTAGGGGCGGTGGATGTGGTGATTTGCATTAAGACCTCAAGAAACATTTTGAGTGTGAGACCAAAAGGAACCACCAAAGGGTTAATCTTGTTATCAGCTTCCAAATCACTCTCAGCATAGGCTTCTGGGGGCAGAGCATCAATTATCCTAATTCCTCAAAGTGGTTACTTCTTTTAAATTATTCTGTTTAGTACTTGCTGACTATAGGTCCCTCCTGTTATCTGACCTGCAGTCCTCACTTTGACTGTATTTCTTCTTGATCTCTTCTTAGTAGAAATGAAGTCTAGTGGATTACCATGGCTTACTTTGTTTCTACAATTATCCACAAAACCATCTCACCCTCAGTCCTCCAGCCTGGGCTGCCATTTCTTGCTCTGAGGAGGTTCAGTCCCTCTGCTGAGGGTTCTCTGTCCTTTTCCATCTGAAACTGTGTGCCCTGCTCTGAACTCTGCTGGAAGAGAGCTGGTAGTTCAGGGGCCTGGGAGGGTTCGTTTGTGGTTTTGATGTTTGTTACACCAGATCTCGTCTCCACATCTGATCAGTTCATGGCAGCTGGGAAGCCTCTCTGGAACCCAGGGGCCTGAGCTACCTCTCTGAATTTCCTATAAAGCCTCCAAGGTTCAGTGGAAGGAGATGCTTGGTTTTGTCATTCCCTGTCCTGTTTCTGCTCCCTCATCAGGGACTTCAGGAGAACCCTCCTGGGAAGCATCTCCAAGCCCTTGTGTGCATGGGCCCGTAGGGCCAGTGCGCGCTCCATTGAGGCTGGAGCAGGAAAGGAGAGGTGTCCCGGAGACAGACACGTGACTGATGACCAAGCCAGGCCCGCAGCCGAGCTGTCTGATGCCTGCCCATGCTTTGCCGGAGACCACGCAGGCTGCCAGCTGCCATGGCCCGCCATGGTGTGAAACCTTGGCAACCCATCCTGCCACGTGGGCACCGTCCTCTGTCGTCTCAGTATTGTGTCAGCAGGACTCCCCTGCTGACCTCAGCCATGAATCCAGGACATTGTTGTGGCCTCAGCCATCCTGGACTACAACTCGGTTTTGCAGTTTGAAGCCAAAGTTGAGACCTGAAGAAAGCAAATACCACCCAGAAGAGCAAACCCTTCACTGCCATCCTCATGCCGCGGGCACGTGGTCTGACTAGACTCAGAGGTGCTGATGGTCTGTATATGGCCAAAGGATTAACAGTGCCTCCTTTGAAAGTTATAGTAGAACTCTTGGGTGATTCCTTCTTGGGAGTGGGTAGGGTAGCTGTTTTTTCCCCCTTAATCTTTTGGGAAACAAAAGAGTGGTTGGTTCCATCAGAAGCTTATTCTGTGATCGGCAGCAGTAGCTCACATCTGTATGTGTCACCACAGGTCATCAGGCACCTGGTCCCTTCCCTGGCACTGGACAGAGCATTTGCTCCTCATGAAGTTGGTGGTGGCACAGCTGTCCCTTTGCCAGAGCTCTGTGCATGGGGAGAGTGCAGCAGACCCCCTGGACCAGCTAGGGCCTGTTCAGACAGAAACTGCCCATTAGGTTCAAGAAGTTCACAGAGAACCATGGTGGTTAACTTGGTTTCTAACTAGTGAAAAAGCCAAGATGAGAATTCTGGGTGGCAGGAAGCTGCTCCAGCCAAGGCCAGAGACATACAGCATGCAGGCCCCTCCACAGGGCTGGGCAGGTAGAGGACAGGAGGACAGGAGGGCAGGGAGGTGGGTCTGAGCATGCTGGAGAAGCACCTCCTGAGAAGGGAGTGGACTGCTCTGGTTGGGCCATGCATTGTGGCTGGGTGACAGGGACGGCACAGGAGGCAGACAGGAAGGGCAAGCCCTTGCTGCTCCTCTAGCCTCTGCCTTCCCTGGGCATTGTCCAGGGTGGCTGGAGTTTGCCTGAACTCTCCTCTCAGCCTCTGCCATTCCATCTGTTCTTCACTCGGCCAGGCCTTGGGCATGTTTCTGCTGGACAGGAAGAGGTGAAAAATGCATTGCCAGATAGCAGACAAGGCCATGACGGGTCCAGTGGTGACATGGACTACAAAGAAAACCAAACAGACCAGGGGGATTAGGATCACCTGGCAGGAGGAGAGGAGGGGAAGTAGCCAGCTTTAGAATGAGGGATGGGAAGGCTCCTTGAGATGACATTTGTGCAAAGACCTGGAGAGCAAGGGGAGCATCCTCCTGGGAGAGAAAGCAAGACCCACGTGTGGAAGAGGAATGGGTGTGGTGAGTGCAGGGCACTCCAGGACTCAGCCCAGCTCCAATGGGACATCCATCAACTGTGCCTCACTTTGTTGCTGTGGTGGTTTCCAGCCTGGGGGATTTGATCTCAGGTACCCCAGGGAAACCAGGGTGTAGAGAGTTCATGGGGGGAAGGCGTGGGAGGGGAACCATGCAGAAGGAGGCAATGGCAGGACAGCCCAGGAGCCAGGGGGAGGGAGGAAGGTGCCTGTCATCGTGAAGAGTGCCACCTCCTATCCCTTGCTGCTTGCCAGAGGCATCAAGTGGCCTGCAGTCCCAGGGATGCCCCTGAGTTGTCCTCTCCCTGCACACACACCAGCCTGTCCTGGCTTTGAGAGTCTGGGTCCCAACTCCTGTGGGCCAGCATTTTTGGTCATGTGATTCTCTCAGTGACCCCAGAAGTGGTTCCTGTCATTTCGGGGGAAGAAAAAGAAATGTCAGGGCCATCTGTTCACTTATAAGTGGCAGAGCAGTGAGTGGTGCAAAGAGTGAGGAGTGGCCTGTGGGCACCCCCTCTCCAAGGGCTGCCATCCCGAGTTACCACTTGTGAACCAGGGGACCCAGGCAAGTCTGGGACCGGCTCTCAGCTTTGCTTTTTGGCAGGGTGGGGATGGTAACGTCCTCACCAGAGGGCTGCTTGTGACCTTTGGCCCAGGACCTGTTACACAGGATGTTCTCAAGTGCAACTGATACTTAGCATGAACACTAGCCTCATGAACTGAGGGACCCTCCAAACCTGTGGACCCAGCCGCCTCCTTGCACACACCAAGCAGACTTTGCACTTCTTGAGCTGTGAGGTTTGGGGATGGCAAACCAGGCACGGAGCACAAAGGTGCGGAGGTTCAGCTCTGTGACTGCTGGGTGAGTGAGTGTTCGGCTGGGCCTCACCAGAGTTCAACTGACCTGTGCCAGGTCCTGGCATGAGGCCAGGCCCAAGAGAGAATGGCCTCCCCATCTGGCCGCCTGCCATACTGAGTGGAGGCATGTGGAAACGTCTTAATTGTCCCTCAGGTGAACTTAGCCATAATTTACAGTAGCTCTTATTGCCCCAAGCAGAGCCTTTGTGACCTATTTTTTGTGACTTTGCCAAATGATCTCTAAGCTGGTGGCCACTCCATCCACCCTCCTGTCCACCAAATGGCTCATCCTGAGTGGTGGTGGTGAGTCAGCTGGCAGGGCTCTGGGCCTGTTCTCAACTCTCTGGCCACTTGGCTGCCATTTTGGATGCAGCTCTGCTGTTCCCCATTCTTCCCTCCAGCGTCTCCTCCTCCTCCTTGAGAGGTGCCTTTGAAGTGACCGGAGTGCAGGGCACTGGGCAGAGGCATGAGAAGTTGACTTTCTGTGGCCCAAAAGAAAGATGTCCACCAGACCCCAACTGAGGTGACTCCTGACTGGCAGGAAGGACAGGCCCTTGCAGTGAGAGTGACTGTGCCACGCCAGGCCCTGTCTGCTCACGTGCGGGCAGCATGGCCTCTTTTCTATCTCCTTTCTCATGTGGTGTCCCAGCAAGGTAACGTGATGAGGAGAGGGCCTTCCCATCGTCATGGCTTTCTGCCTCATGTCTCGTGTCCTTTGAGGCACTCAGTGCCATGGGCAGGTCCTCCTGACAGTTCTGTGCGCACTCTGAGCATGCACAGGAACCCTGCGTCAGCCTTGATGACAGGCCCAGCTTTAAACAGGCATGGATGTCCACCTAGGAGATGTCCACCTCACTGTGTCTGTAATAGTCCTGGATAGTGGAGTTTTTTGAGACTTGTTGACAAATGAAAATGGGAACAAATATGCAGTCAGGGGGCCCAGCAGAAGGAGACCCTTTAGGGGGGTGTTGTGTCGGCTTGCTCAGAGACCACCCAGGTAAAGGGGTAAGCCAGCATTATCTGGGAGCACGTTTTAGCGCATGTGGACTGATGATGTGGTGTGAACTGTTGGGCACGAGAAGGAGATCTGATCCTCAAGGCTGTCCCTCAGCAGAGACCCCAGCTCTTCAGCTTGACTCATGGGGGAGACACATTGTCACCGGCATCAGAGTCTGCCTGTCCTAGGACAAGAGGAAACAGGCTGGGGTGGGCAGGCTTCCTCTCATCCCCAGCCAGCTAGGCCTGGCTTGGAGTTTTGGTGAGCCACTTAGCAGGCATGGTCTCAGGGATGTCACAGCCCCTCCCTGGTCCTGCGTCTCTTCCACACAAGGTAGTGACTCAGCATCCTCCTGTGTGGAGAGCTCCGAGAACAGGCAGGTGTGTAGGGAGCCCTTGAGGACATCCGTTACGTCATTGGTACTTTTTGCTTTGATGGTGAAGCAGGATCACTGTTTTTTGTAAGCTTTCCAGTTTGAAGATGGCTGGGGGCGTCCCCGTCATCAGCTTGAGGGCTGGCCCAGCGAGGGAGTGGGACTGTGCTGTTGTGGGACGTGCAGGCCACACACATCATTTTAAATTTGCCAGTGACCACAGTTAAAAGAAGGAAATGGGTGAGATTAATTTAGTAACACATTGTTTTTAACCCAATATTTCCAAAATACTATCATTTCAACATGTAATTGATGTAAATAAATCATTGATGAGGTACTTTATGTTCTTTTTTAGGGTTTTTTTTGAATACTGGGAATTGAACCTGGGGGTGCTTTACCACTGAGCTACATTCTACCCTTTTTATTTTTTATTTTGGCCCAGGGTCTTGCTAAGTTGCCTAGGGCCTCATCAAGCTGCTGAGTCTGGCCTCAGACTTGTGATTCTCCGCCCTAGCCTCCTGAGTTCTTGGCATTACAGGTGTGCACACTGCACCTGGCTAGTACTGAGCTGCTGAGATCTGGGGAGTGTGCTCACCCTTCAGTGGGTCTCAGTCTGGACTGGCCACATTCCCAGTGCTCAGCGGCTGTGTGTGGCAGTGACTCCCTTTGGTGCATGGTGCAGAGTCATGTCATTGGCCTGAGGTCACATTGCATTGGGTGGCTGTACTGTGAGATTCCAGAGTCTGTGGCATAGCAGGTAGAGAGGTCTTGGGTGTAAGAGGTGAGGTTCTTTTTTTTTTTTTTTAATTTTATTCATTTATTTATATGTGGTGCTGAGAATCGAACCCAGTGCCTCACACATGCTATGCAAGTGCTCTGCGATTGCGCCACAACTGCAGCCCCAAGAGGTGAGATTCTGAGTCACCTTTGGTCAAAGTGATTTGGCTCTGCCTCTCCCTGTCCTTTGGTAGACCCCCTGTGCACCTGGCAAGGGAGGAGTTGGACAAGAGACCCCTGCTCTGCTGCGCTGGGTTCTCTGGGCCCATGCCCTCACTGCCTAATGCCTGGGAAGAGCCAGTCCTGGGACGCCTGAGCGCCAGAGAGCCTAGGTGCTGTTGAGGGTGGAGGCTCCATCCGGGAATTGGAGATGCACAGGCTCCCGTGCTCTGTCCCCCTTGTGGGCACAGTCTAGGAGGTTGTGGGGAGGCTGCCCCTTCTGTGAGCATCCTGCAGTGCTCATAGTGACCATTCCCCTGCAGCCCCACTCAGCCTCATGTCCTGACGTGTGGCCAGAGAGGGCTGGGGAGATGTGAGGAGGTCCGTAGCTGGGTGGGCTAGGAAGGCTAGGGCATTCTGTGGGGTCCTAGTAGGGAACCTTAGGAGACAGCTGTGCAGTGACAAGCCCTGGCCATGTCTCCCTGCTCTGGATGCTGGGCTGTGCACTCCTCCTCACACAGACCCTCAGTGAGCCCCCTGAGCCAGGCTCCACACAGCCGTCCAGCTAGGACCTGCCTGCAGGGAACTGTTGACGGGGAGCATTTTAACAGTGGCGCGAGCCTAGGAGGGTACAGCAGGAGGGGCAGGGAGGGCCCGCAGTGGAATGTGGCCACTGAGTAAGCAGAAGTTTCCAGAGCCGTCCTGTCCTTGGTGCTTGGGAAACTCCTAACCAGAGTTTTCTGGAAAATTGCATTTATGGCTCTGGCTTGGCCTCCCTTCCAGGAGGGGTTTATAGAAATGTCTGACTTGTTGCTTCATCAGCCTGCGAGCTTCAGGCACAGGCCTCCTCCACCACGGGAACTCTCTGGGCCCTCAGATTCCAGCTTCCAATAGCCTTGTAAGGGGCTGGGGCCGTGGCTCAGTGGTAGAACACTTGCCTAGCATGTGTGAGGCAGTGGGTTCAATTCTGAGCACCACATATAAATAAATGAATAAAATAAGGGTCTATCTACAACCAAAAAAATTTTTTAATTAAAAAAAAAATAGCCTTGTAAGTTGATTCAGTCAGCATACATTGACTGAGCACCAGCTGTGTACTAGTGTCCAGGCAGGGGTACCAGGGTACAAGGTACTTGCAGTCTGGAGAGGGCTAGATGGAGGCAGCTCTTACAAAGCCAGCTTTAAGCTGAGTTAGCAACTTGGGTAGGCACACCTTTGAGGACCTGCATTCAGTTCCTCAAAATTTGTTCTTCTGTTTAGCCACCATTTATTTACCAAGCACCTACTGGGTGGCCACTGTCAACTCTAGGGATGCAGCAATGGAGAGGGCAGGTATCCTGGCTTCCTGGAGGTGCTGGCACCAATGTCATTCTGTAGACTCACACAGAGGGCCAAACCACCTGGCCACGTGATCGGTGCTTGGAGCTCCGCCCTCTGAGCCTTGCTCTCCGCACCTTCTATGGCGGATGTTGGAAGATGAAAGCACTCACTTGGCACTTAGTACACGTGCAGGAGTGTTCTGGGGGCATCTAAGCCCAGCTTCGCGTGGGATGGCTGGGGATTCGAACCTCACTCTCTTTGTGGCAGGGAGGGAAGACTGCCCATGTGTGTGGTGCCTTCAGTGGTGAAAGGGGCTTAAGGAGCTGTGCAGAGTGGGGGGCTGTGAACTGTTTGGGCCCGGAGCCCTCAGGGAATTCCTGGTCTGCCCACAGGTCCAAGAGCCCAGGGCCTGATGCAGACAGACTCTGGCCACTGTAGAGTTAACCTCTGTGAGGTAGCTCAGGAAGGCCTTCCTCTCCCTCCCAGCAGGGAAAAGGAGCTTCATGTTCCTCCTCCAGCAGGTGAACTGAGTTAGAAATGGCTTCCTTTTCCTCCCAGGAGCCGTGAGGAGGGTGGCTGTGGGAGCTTCCTCTGGCTTCAAGCAGTGATGTGATGGGGCATGTTACTTAATTTTCTGTGCTTCATTGAGTTTCTTGATCTGAGAATTGGGAAGAGGTGCTTCCTGGGCTGGCACATTAGAGAACCGAGTGGGGCCCATGTGAAGCTCATGCTTGGTAAATTCCTGCTCTGGAACTCAGGACTGCCCTGCTCCCCTTGGGTGGCTGAGGACACCAAGAGAAAGCCCAGACCACCTGGTTTCAGGCACAGCCTGCCTTTTGCCAGTCTTCCAGGAGACTGGGTTGTGGGGGCAGCAGCTGACTGACTCCAGGCCACATACCTGGAGTTGTGCCTGGAGCTGGGGAACCTGGCAAGGTGGGCAAACATTGTTGAGTGCAGTGGGGTCCACTTGCCCTGAGAAGGGGGATTCCCCAGGTAGTGGACCCCAGCCTTGAGCCAGGCAGAGCCCTGGGCTGCCTCGCTGGGATCCACGAAGGGGGTGAAGCTTGGAAGTCTTGCAGTCCCATGCTGGCATTGGTTGGCGCTGGGGGCTGCCCCGGAAGGGGCCTGTGTGTTTAAGTTGTCCCTTTTCTAGAGTGGAAGTGAGCACCTGCTCACGCCAGGTGCATCGCGAGCTGCTCCACCCTAGTGCACTGTGAGCTGGAGGTGTAGCCCCGGTTGAGCACTGACCCCGTGTTGGTTCGGCAGCCTCCCAGGGTTTGTGCAGCCTGTTTACTGCCGGAGAACCTGGGGCACAGAGGTGTTTGATACCTTGCCCAAGGGACCTTGGAAACTTGGCCCAGAGCCTCCAGGTTGGTGGGAGAAGGAGAGTTCAAGGTCTTCCCATCCCCAGCAGGCTGGGAGCAGGTAACTCCGGTTTCCAGAGAATCCTAGGGCGTGTATGGGGCGGGGCGTGGGCTGCTGGCATGTCCCCTGGGGGAGAGTGAGTACTGGGGTAGGTTAAGGCCACAGGGAACTCTCCTTAAGGGCCTGAAGTCACCATGGGAAGTTTCCAGCGTGCAGTGTGGAAGTTCAGGGTTTGCCCCACCCCCGCCTGCCATGGCAGAACCTGTATTTTAACAGGCTTGCCACTGTTCGCGGGCTCCTCAGCTGTGAAAGCTACTGGAACGTGGGCAGTAGCCTCGGGAGGGGGTTGCCTCTGTTTCACCTTTGATCCTAAGCAGCCCCCTACAGGCTCCTCTTGTCTAGGGATGGGGGATTGTCCCTGAGCGAGACTCCCTGGCAGCCACCCTGCTGCCTACCTTTCCTCGCCTGCTCTTTATCCTGCCACACTGCCTTCTCCCCAGGAACGAGGACAGTTTGGTTCATGTTGGGAGCCACACTACCCTCATTCTGGCCTAGGCTCCATCCCTGGAAACACCTCCAGGGGCTCCTGTCCTGTGCAGGTCGTGTGCTTGCCCTTTGTGTACACGTCTTGTGCTCCACCATGTTCTATGGGGTAGGGACGCAACTTGCCTGACCCCTTCTTGAGGAGTCAGTGACAGAGATAGCCTGCTGTGTGGTGACATCCACAGCTTCTGTGCCAGGCTTGCTCAGGTCGGTGGAGGAAGGGAGAAGACAGATGGAGACCAGGGCCTGGATGACTTGTGATCCTTTGGGGCAACACTCACATGACTTTCAGAGACAAGGACAAGAAGAAACAGGCTTAGGCTTGAACCTTGTCCCTCTGTGCTAATACCCTTTGACTCCTGCTTGTTTCTTCAGCCTCTTTTAATGGGTTTGGGCTTATCTACAGGCGGCGGTCCTGGAGGTGCAGTGTCCTGGCAGTGGCCAGGAAAAGCCCCTGAACTCTGTGACAAATGGGGAAATTTGCACTGCGAGCCTGTGGAGAGCCCGTGCCTGTCTGTTGGTCAGATGTTGGAGAAATGCCAGTGGTGATGAATGAATGCCCCCATCCCCAAGAAGCAGAGGGCCTGGACTCTTGCCCTAGTGGGCAGATCAGTTCCTGCATTGGTGATTCCGAATAAGGGTGACACTGTGCTTATGGGCCTAGGGTGACAGACACTGCGCTGTTTATTTTGTTACATGTTGTCATCATTTCACCACTGGAAAGTGTCTATATGCTGTGCACATTTTACAGAAGAAACTCGAGTTCAGAGTAGCAGCCAAAGGTACAAGGCCAGGAGTGAGTGCAGGGCCTAGCTGGGTCTAGGTAGGGCTTGGGGTTCAGGGCCAGTGGGAGCTGCAGTCCCAGAGCTGAGGGTGGGCCGGGCCTTCCCTTGGCTCTCATGTATAAAGATAGCCAAGCAGTCAGGCTCAGGGATCGGCTCCCAGTCTGAGGATCTCACAGGACATCGTCCAGGGAGCCCAGTCTGCTGCGCCAGCTGTTGGGGCCATGTAGACAGTCTGAGTTGACAGTTGTCCTTGTTCTGGATGAAGTAGGCTAAAATTGGATTATTACCGAAATCTGAGATTGAGTTTGAAGTGGATCGAGTGGCACTGAAGTCAGCCCTGCTGAAGCCCTGGAGCCCCCGGAAGGAAGATCCCTGGGAGCGGGTGGCGTGGACAGAAATGCCTGGCCATCCCTGTTGCCCCAGCCTCAAGGTCTAGAGAGACCCCACAGTGCAGCAGGGTGGCCACGAGATTGTCGCAGAGCCCACTCCTAGGAGGACAACACACAGCCATTTGGTCCTCCTCTCAGGTTTCAGGAGTGCATCCGGCCCTCTCTGGCTTCCCAGGTAACTGGCCTGAGATTTTTCTCCTTCTGTAGCCTCAGGTGGGTCAGAGGGGAGCTGAGAGCCTCTCACCTGGAATTCTGACTTTCAGTCCCTTGAGGCTGTGCAGGGAGGGGCTGTGGCGACTGCCCCTCGTCCTGGAGCAGGACCTGGGGAGCCCTCGTAGGGATGAGGCTCTCTGAGGGATGACACCTCCCTCTAGAGCTTCCGAGTGGACCCCAGCACCTCCAGTGGGGATGATAGGTGGTGGTCTGCAGTGTCTTCCAGGAGTAGTGACAGCCCTCACTCAAACATGTAGATCAGGTGTCAGCAAGCCATGGCCCGAAGGCCGGGTTCCTCCGCTGCCTTTGTCTGTAAATAAAGTTTTATTGGCGCACAACCATGCCTGTTGACACTCAAGTTGTACGGAACCGTGTTCCTTCTGTAACAACAGGGATGAGTAGTGTCAAGCCTGAGCAGGCCCTGTGGCCTGCAGAGCCTAGCTAGTCACCATCTGGCCCCTAATCTAGCTGGCCCAGTGCCTCAGTTTCCCTGTTTGCAAAGTAATTGAATTTGCTTGGCCAATTCTCACCAAAAACTGACCCTTAAAAGGGCCCAGAACTACTATCTTGGTGCTCAGGAATGTGGCTCTATGTAAGGGGACCTGCCTGGTTTCTCAGGCTCTACCTGCTCCCAGCAGCCCCTGTGTGGCTGCTTCCTGCACACCTCAAGTGGCAAGTAAGAACCCTGGCAAGCAGGGATCGTGACAAAGGAGCGTCCAGAGCTTCTACACTTCAGGACCCCTGTGTCAGAATGAGCTGAAGGTTCAGCTTCTCAGTGCACAAAACCATGACTTAAAAAATGAATGAGGCGCCACGCTCTCATGGCTCCCTCCCTCTGCCAGTGTTGGCGGGCGACTTGTGCTGGTGTCTGCTGCTCCCCAAGCTGTCCTCGCGCCGCTGCCGTGCTTGGGAGTGAGGCCGGGCAGGGATCGTGCGTTTCCTCTGCCCCCTCACTGCTCCACTTTCTCCTGTCCCTCGAAGAATTTTGGTGGGGCAACCCTGGGGTTCAAGACAGTCCCCCAGAAAGGTCTCCCAGGTTGGGGACCGAACTCTTTTTGCTGCCAGAAGTATGACTGAGCTAGGCAACCAGTTCAGAAGGTTCTAGAGGAGATTGATTTATGATAACAGAAAACAGAACTTGACATCATGAGGAGTTTTCTTTTCTTTTCTTTTTAAATTTTTAATCTGCGCATTCCCCGTGAGGTTTTGTGAAAATAAGGGTGGGGGTGGTTGGCGCTGACATTTAAAAGCCTCACACAGCCATGGTTTTATCCTGTCCCACCTCCACAGAGGCCTGTCCAAGGGCTTCCTGTCTGAGTGGCCTGCAGCAGCCAGCCCCAAGCCAGAGAGCTGTTCATGAGCTGGGTGTTTTTGGGGACCCAGGGATGTGGTTGTAACCCAGAATCACTTCCACCGTTGATGCTGATATGGGCCCTGGGCAAAGAAGCTGGGGACAGAGGATGTCAGGAGCGAGGCACAGAGCTGACAGTGAGTCATTGTGCTTCTCCTTTTTAACTGACGACACCACCCTGGGATTCTTTTCTTTCCCTCCTTGGCCCCTTGAGGCAGTTTTGTTCAAATTCTGAAATATGTGCTAAACTGAGGCCCAAGGACATCAGGGGTCCCTGAGAGAGGCCCGGGCGACAACAGTGTAATTGCAAATACTTCTCTAGCACTCACCCAGCATATGCCATGCACCTTTCTAAAAACCATGTGTGTTGTGACCCATTTAATTTTCATGTCGCTCTGTGAGATAGATGCTGTTCACTGTCCTTCTGACTACTGCCAAGGACGGAAGTAGAGACTTGATGAAATGACTCACCCAAGGCCAGAGCGCCAGCCCCAGGAAGGTGTGGGATTTGAATGCAGACAGCGCTGCTGGGAGTGTGTGCTTGAGTCCGTGTACACGCCTTGGGTGCAGGGCGCAGGGGCTGAGGCCCAGAGAGCTGCAGGAGTTCTGTAGGCAGAGATGGAGGAGAGGAGTGTGACCTCGGTGTCCCCCCACCTCTTAGGCCAGGGCCCTTTTTCTTACAGCATGGTGACTCCTACCTGGGTTGTTGGGATGGAGGACAGGTTAGTTTGCCAACATGACTGGCCCACTCTTAGGAATCTGGTCTACACCAGTTTACCAGAGCTGAGCATGTGGCAGTGCACCGGAGGGAACCTACTCAACATCATTTCTGAGGACCATGGCCCGGGACTCCTGCTTAGGTAACCCAGAGCTTCTGGTCCTAAACCTCCTTGGGGTGGCACAGTGCGTGGCAGCTCAGAACATTGGTAGGCCTCCACATTTGCCAGGAGGATCCCCATCCCCAGATGCTCCCATGTTTTCTTCAGTTTAATGTCTAGCAAAGCCCCTTCCCAGGCTCACTGGCCGCCTCTGCCCCTGCCCCTTCGTGGGTCTGTCCGCTGGGCAAGGCTGAAACCCACCTGGTTCTGACTGTGGGAGAAAAGTCACTGGTCACAACCTGGACACTGCCAAAGTGCCCACCCAGTTCTGCAGTCTGTAATATTTGTGGTGTGGGTTACACGTCATCACAGCTGCCTTCAGTGACCAGTGAGGAAAAGGGCGAGTGGGCAGGAGCTTCCAGGCTGCCGGCACAGGCTGACTGGGAGCGAGGACTCGGAACGAATGGAGGTGGCTGTGGATGTAGCTGCGGGACTTTGAGCAAGTCACTGAATTTCCCTGAGCCTCTGTTTCCTCGTCTGTAAAGTGGGAGTACAGACAGGGAATTAAGTAAAACAATGTCTGGCTCACACTCAGTACTTAGTGGCACATAAAAGTACCCATTCATGTTAAATGTTAACATTCTTGTGTGTCAACTCAAGGGAACTTTCTAGATTCATTGACATTTATTATTTCTTTTGGTTACAAAATTAATGCATACTTTTAAGAAGTTTAAAGTTCAAAAGGAAACAACTATAGTTCAGAAATGAAAAAGCACAAAAAAAAGAAACCCCTCTCAAGTTCCCTATAGAGGGAACCATCTTTGAATGTTTGGTACAGACGCTCGCAGTTCTTTTTCTAAACAACTGTAACACTGGAGACTTCCACAGGTTCAAGTACAGGTTTCAGTAGTAAGCATATGACATGTGTGGAGCAGTGCTAAGAAGTAAGAGTTTGGTCCTCTAAATGGGGGAGATGGAAAAACCACTAATTAACCAGAAAGTCTATGAACTCAGCGCTGGTTTCTCACACTGTAATAAAGAAAAGCAGATACAGTTTTAAAGAAAATATTCTTGACCCTGTGCAAAAAGAATTGAATTCTTTTTTTTTTTTTTTTTGCGGTGCTGGGGATTGAACTCAGGGCCTTAGTGCTTGTGAGGCGAGCACTCTACCAACTGAGCTATCTCCCCAGCCTGAATTGAATTCTTTTAATCTACGCAGGCCAAGACTTAGGCTGATGCTCTTGTACCCTTCATTTGTAAGGATTTGTAAGATTTCCCTTTTTACACCTACGTACACAATTTCACTAGTGCAGGCAACGTATCGTCTTGTCCAGGGGATGTGTTGGCTGGCTTGGAAAGCTGAGCTGGCCTGGCCCCACCAAACCCAGTTTGGCCAGACCTTTACAGCCTGTTCACAGAGTCCTTTCCACTGTCAGTCCTTCAGCAGGACTCTGGAGGACCAACAGGGCAGTATCCACAGTCGTCATGGTTTTGTTCTCAGTGAACAGTCTGCATCTGAGTTTAGGGCAGCTACTCAGACTGTGTCATTTTCTCCAAGCCAGCCCTTCTGAGATGGCTGTGGTACCAGGAATGCCTGCACTCCCAGGAAGGCAAGAGTACGTGGGACCGGCTGTGTCTCCACACTGCCAGGCACATATGGGCTGTGTGTTTTAAGTGAGCAGACCCAGATGCCCCTGTTGGGTGTCTGTCTCCCAGGGTCTTGGGACCCAGCTCCAGTGAGCAGGATCCAGGCTTCCTCCCAAATTTCCTTCGTACCTGTGAAGGACCTCTTTCAGTTCTCCCTGTCATTGTTTAATCCAGCACGTCTTTCTGGTGACCTGCTGTGTGCTGGGCACTGCCGAGCAGGACAAATGGAAGCAAGACCCTCCTTCCTCCAGGTGGGCCCATTCCGGGTCAGTTCTGCTTGTTGTGTTCTTGTTGCATGGAAGCACTGCTCTTGGCACTCAGGATAGTGTGGAGCAGGATGACCGAGGGCCCTGCTCTCTTTAAGCATCTGTCCAGTGTGAACGGACTGACAATAAGTGGAATCAAAGACCATATCAGACAGGAAATTCTGTGAAGACAGGAGCATGGCCATGTTTTGCTGCTGTTGGCTTGAGAAAGTCCTTGTGGGGAAAGGTTAAGAGGTGTCAAGTTCAAGGAGTTCTGGTTTTCCTATTGACATCCAAGAGGGCTGTGGCTTTTAGGCCCCTCACCAGCCCAGCAGGTCTTGGTTCCAATCCCCAAGTAGTGTGGAAACACTGAGCCTCCCATCAGACTGTCTGTAGTGTGAGCAAGAGTTGTCCTGGGGTGGGGGTGGACTCTAGCCTTGCCTCCTGAACGTAGTAGGACACAGTGAACGGTTCACCTCTCCAGCCCACAATGTCCAGTGTGACTGTGAAGTTATAAATGGGCCCCTGGATGGGGCTGGGTAGGCAGTCCTGGACACTGGAGCTCAGATCTGTGTCCCCATCAGCTAAAACAGCGTTGCCCTAAAGCCTGTGACCTGTGTGTGCCTGGGGCTCCCATAACTTGGTACTATTTTGGGACCTGTGGGCCGTGTCATTCTTGACTGTGGGCAGTTTAATCATTGTTCCCATCTGTCTTTGATTGATTGATTGCTTGAGTGATTGATGCTGGGAATTGAACCCATGGGCGCTTTACTCCTGAGCTATATCCCCATTCGTTTTGTGTTTATTTGACAGGGTCTTGCTAAGTTGCTGAGGCTTGCCTCAGACTTGCTATTCTCCTGCCTCAGCCTCCTGAGTCACTGGAATTTCAGGCGTGTGCCACTGCACCTGGCCTGTCTTGATTTTAAAAGAAACACAGTGACCTAATGTGAATTCACCCCATCTGGCTCCCCAGACCAAATGTGGGGAGGGCACAGAGTCCCACAGGGACTTTCTCCTCCCTTCCCCCCAGGGCTTGCTTGCAAACTCAGGCACTCAGCACTGGGAGAGCAGAAAATCAGAGGCCTTGGAGTCCAGACCACTTGCAGCCTTACCCAGAAAGCTGGGCACGTCCTCAGAACTGTCATTCCTCAGTACAGAAGGGAGCTGCACCGAAGCTGCAGCTTTGGGAAGGAGACCACTCCTACCTGGAGCTGGGTTTCCTATCCCAGGCCATCAGTTCCAGAGCACCTACTGTGTGTATGGTGCTGCCCTGGATCCAAGCAGGACGGATGTGGGAAAAATGAATCAAAGGCGGGTTCTCCTTCCTGTAACTCTGTTGTGTTGTCTAGTGGAAAACCAGCCCTCCCCAACCCCATCCCATCCTCACACCTGCAGACCTTTGGGGGACCAGAAACCCTCCCTGGGTGCGCCCTTTCCTTCCCATCCCCCCCAGAGTGGCAGCAGTCAGTCGGAGGCATCCTTTTCCCAGAGCTCCTGTCTCAGTGTGCTCTGGTTCCAGTCCTGGTGTGGAGAGGAGAGGGGAACGGCCTTGCTCGGACCTGGGCTGGGCGGGACCTCCTGGCTCCAAGCATCGGCTCTTTGTTTTGTGATCTTGCTGAGCATATTGCTGTATGAACGTGACAGTTGTATTTGGCACATGCTGGGCGCAGTGTTCAGCTCGCAGCATTAAATTTTCCCATTAAAGCTTTCTAATTATTTCCTTTGGTAATGGTGAGCTTAGAGAAACACCCCAGAGTTTCCACAGCTACTGTTTTCCAAGTGAGGGGATATGGTGGCCTAGCTAGTGGCCAGTGTTCAGTAGGTGCCTTCACAGCACCAAGCGCCTATCCTCCCTGTGTCCACACAGCAGCCTGGCAGGCTTCAGCCCAGGAAGGTGCCTGGCTGGCTTCCGGGAGCCTGCCAGGTGGAGTGTAGCCCAGGAGGTTTACCAGCTGAGTCCCTGACTGGTGCCAGAGTCCAGGAGTGCTAGCCTTGAACTGGACAACTAGTATTCTGGACCTTGCCATTACATAGACTTCTCCATCTGTGCCACGTCTCAGAGGTCCCAAAGCACGTTCATATCATGTACCTTCCTTCTTTCTCCTCATGGGACCCCTCTGGGATGGGATCTGCTCACCAAGCTCAGATGAGCAAAGTGAAACTCAGGCAGGAGAGGGACCTGTGCAAGGTCATATTGAGGAGGGTAAGAGAGACCTTCAAACCCAGCTCACCTGCTTGCTCTTCAGTCTGATCCCACCATGGCAGTGAGATGCAGCTGGACCCCTGTGCTCTGCAGTGTTAGGTTCCCTGGCCACAGATGGACAGTCTGTCTGTCCTGGGCTCTTGGCTGAGCCTTTTGAAAGCAGAGAATGGAGAGAGGTCTGGTTGCCTGGGACGGTGCAAGGCCCTACTGTACCCAATCCTCCTGACATAGAGGAAGTTAATCCTCCTGCCTCAGGCACAGCTCTTCCTGAAATCTGGAAGATACTACTTGCTGGCTGGCCTTGAGCTTAGGCCTTGTGACAGGAACTTATCAGGCCTGCAGGCTTCTCTCCCTACAAAAGGCGGATTGGAGATCATATCTAAGTTGTTTTTTAACAGCGAGACCCTAAAAGTGTATTTGGGGTACATAAAATGCAGGCAGGCAGCCTTTGGGACTCTTCCTCCCAGGTTCTGTGCATGATCCTGAGGGACCCGGGTGAAAAGCACTTCCCTGGTGTCTGGCAATAAAATCTCAGTATCAAGGCATCGGGGTACCCAAGGGAAGCTGGCCCTTTTGTCTGCACTTCTTGGAAACATTTGCTCGAACCCACCTCAGTACGGGGTGTCCTGTGTAGTTTCAGGCATCGTCTGGGGAAACAAAAGAGGTGGCCTCTGTGTCCCAGGGTGAACCCGTGAGTTTCAGCTGGGGAGATGGTTGCTTGACTCTTCCCTGGCTCCCCTCCATCTTGAAAGAATTGGGTTCTGACCTGGGAGGTGGCAGGAGAGGGAGCTGTTTTAGGCCCTCTGCTGTGATACTGTATGATTGTTAAAATACACACCATCCCTTCCCACTAGCATCAGATTGTGCTTATTAGTGCCTGGAGGTCAGCAACAGGAAATACTGCATGTCTCTTGCCTCATTCAACTCCTTGACTCTCTGCAGGTGAATCCACTGGGGCCTGAAAGAGAAAATGGCTGGACCATGGTCACTCAGCAGATTGTCACCACTGATAACAGGCTGGGACCGGATCCGAGGGCAATTGTGGCCAGTCTCCTGTCCAAAGCTCATGACAGAGAGATGTGACCACAGCCTCCTCTGTGACTTAACAGCACAGCATGGACTGGGCATGCCCCAGTGCTGCCCAGGGCCTTGGTTTCCTGCTCTGTGAATTGGGTCTGAGTTGCTTGCCTGAGTCACCTCATGGACAGGGCAAGGGTGGAGCTGAGCCCACACGCTCAGCTCCGGTGGGCCTGCATACTGCCGTGTGGCTCAGCACTCCTGGGTGCAGACAGCTGGGGATGGATGATTCTTCCCTCTGCAGGTTTCACAGCCATTGCTAGGCTCAGGCAGAGTAAAACTGGCGAGTCCCATGACCCAGGTGGGAGAGAGGGCTGGATGTGCAAAATTGGGCTATGATGCCATCCTCAAGGTCCTGCTCATTCATGTGGCACCTGGGTGAGGCCGAATCTTGCTGGCTTTGAAATTCTTCAGGCATGCCCTTGAGGAGGGTAGTCCTGGAAGGTAGGGGCTTGTCCTGCTGGTCCCCGAGTCCACTTGCTCAGGACAGAATCTGGTGTACAGTGGGTGCTTCACAGATGGGGGAATGAGTAAAGAGCTAGTGAGTGAAGGCCCTCTGGGTTGAACATGACCCTCAGTCTCTGAGTGTCCAGCTGCTGGGCAGCATGAATATTCCGGGCCTGGTCTCCACAGCCAGCCTGTGGGCTGCTTATCTCTGCCCTGCTCGGCGCTCAGATGCCCAGCCCACCTGGAGCAGGGAGGTTAACCTGTCAGCTTTTCCTGAGTGTCAGGCCCCGCGATGGGAAATCAGCTGACTGTCTCCACTGTGCTCCCTGGAGGCAGTGAGAGACCTGGGCCTGGACTGTGCCGGGGAGACAGGGCAGGAGAGGGATGCTCAACCTCAGCCCCTGGGCCTCTTGTGGACTCCTGTTTTCCATCAGCAATCGGTGACTGGGCTTTGGGCTGCAGGGCCTGTGGGTCAGGAGCGAGACCTGGCCACCAGCCTGCTCTGCCTCCCTCACCACCATGGCCCTGCTGCCCCACAACTCAGAGGCCCATGCAGGCCCAGCAGGACTCCATTGCACCCTGCACCTCTTGGCCTCCCCCTGCACCTTTAGTGCCAGATAGAAATAAAATAAGGGAAGAGAGTTAGGGTCCTTGTGTAAAGGCCACAGCAGAGGCTCTGAGGGCAGGGGGGGGGGGTCACCCCTTCCTGTCTCCTCATGGCACAGAGGCAGGGACAGAGGATTTGGCTGTGCCTCCGTGCTGGAGTGCAGCTGACCCTGCTCCGTCACTCTGCCTCACTGCCACCGTCACATTGCTACTCTGGCCTTGGGTGCTTTGAGCAGGAAATGACCTCTAAAGGGAGGTCAGAGGTCCTCAGTGTCTAACACAACTGTGCCACATGCACAGAACCCCTCAGTGCCTCCCAGGATCTGTGGGTCCCCGCGTCCACCTGTCCCAGTTGTCTGGGCAAGTTTGCTTTCACCTTCCTTGAGAAGACAAGAGGGAGTTTAGGACACAGAAAACTGATTCTGTAAGAACCTTTTCCTTTCCGGTAAACCTCTCTCTTAAAACAAATGGCCGATGTGAAGGGCCGTCGAGCGGACAGGGAAATTCAGGACGTTGATACCGGGGATAGAGTCCGGGAATTGTTCATCTGCAGAACGGGTCACTGGAGCGGGCCGCTCGGGCATGAGAAAGGAGAGAGCAGTGCCTCGGGAGTCCAGCAGCCAGGGTTCCAGCCTCAGCCTTACCACTCCTGGCCGGGTAAGCACCCAGAGCCTCAGTTTCCTCATTTGTAAAATGGGGATAAGAACCACTTGCCTCGAGGGTGGGTGTGAAGATCAGATGAGGTGAAGGGCATAACGCACCTGACACTCTGGCCACACCAACACCCACTGTCACCTTCATCACCCTGTTGCCACTACTGGCATCCCATTACCATCATTCTCTAGCATGGAGAGACCAACAGGGACTCTTGGAGGACTCAGGTCGTGCCTGGCTGCCTAATTCAGAGTGACAGACACCTATTCACTCAGGCACTTCAGCAGCCTGGGCTCCTGTCACTGCAGGAAGGCCTCTGTCACTTTTGGCTTCCTCCAACTAGTAGGAGGTTCTTCCCTGTAGGGAGAGATCTGTCTCCTTAGCACTTAGTCTGAGTAGGGCAGAGCCTACAGCATTGTAAAATTATCCTATACTTAAATTATATTGCTAAGAATAAACCCTTCTGTCTCCATTAGGGAGAAGAGTTGTCTGGTAGATGATTATTCCATCTGTGCCTGTCGCCAAATCATCTTGTTATAACTTTAGCTCCGAATGCTATGAAGATCCTAGTAGGTGACTGGGGTCTGACAGCATGGGAGGGGAGCTACACTGGGAGCGGGAGGGCCTGGGTCATTCCCAGATCTGTCGTTCACTAGCTGCAGGATCCTGGATAAGTTACTCCTCTGGCCTCAGTTTTCTTATCTGCAAAATGGGGACAGTGCTGCTTGCCTCCTGGAGGCATCCTGAAGACCTAAAACGTATGGCACCATTCCTGGGGCTTGTGTGCACTTGATAAGCATTGGTTGCTTTGGAGTCTGAAGGAATAGAGAGAACGAAGCTCATGCCTTCCGGTATGTCCAGGTCCAGGGAGGGCTGCTCCCGTAATCCTGCCATCCTCCTGTTGGGCACCACCCATGGCAGGCGTCCTTCTGACGCAGAGTAAAGGCCGCCCAAAGCTTGATCTGGAAGCCCACATAGAAAGGGCACCATCCACTCTGTCATGTTGAGATTCGGTCAGTACCCATGTGCTGGGGGCAGTGAGTGGTGGCAGAAGCAGCTGCTTATTCACGTGGAGGTGGCAGGCCAGCCTGCAGTCCCCTTCCCATTGCTGCCCCCATGCCTGAACCAGCATGTCCCTCTCAACCCTGTGTCCCCTTCTGCTTGGTCAGGTGGGTGGTCAGAAGGGGCCCACCTTGTCCAGCATGCACAGGGGCCACCGTTGTGGAGACGACGGTGTCTTCCTCCGGAAGACATGGGAACTTCTGAACAATCAGGGCTGCTTTCCTCACTCCCAGTTTTGAGGTTGAAGTCCCAGCTGGAGCCCTTAAGCCTCAGAGCTTGAAGGAATCTGTCATTGTGTATCCGGGGAAACTGAGACCCGGGGAAACTGAGACCCAGGGAGACCAGACCCTTTGTCCAAGGTCACTTAAGTTAGCTTGTTCTTTCCCCGCCACCCGCCCCCCCCCCAAAAAAAAAAAAAAAGAAAGAAAGCAAGTCTGCAGCTGCCTGTGCGAGTTGAGAGGTGGCTCACCCCTTGCACCGGTTCCATCCTGCCTCCTCTGTCCTCGCCTGGGCCAGGGTGACTGCTTGTTTTGGCAGCACCTTCTGCTGGTCTCCCGTGACACTGCCCTTCTCTTCCCAGGGCTGCTCCTCACAGCTAGGGCAGGTCCCTTAGCAGCAGAGGAGCCCCGATCCAACAGGGTAGGTGGGCTTTCAGCTGTAGGACTGTGGGTGAGTTAAGTAACCTCTCTGAGCCTGGACGCTCATCTGTGAAGCAAAGAGCTCCTCCGGGGGCTGTCCTTGGTGCACACAAAGCGCCTGGCTGGCTGTCTTGAGGGCGTGGTCTGGTCTCTCCCTCCTGAAGCCTCACGACAATTGGTGGAGGTCACACAGCAATCCTCCAAGGTGACTGGACAGAGGCCACTATTGCCATTTTACAGATGGGGAGGTGGCAGGTCTAAGGGGAAGGGGATGAGTGATGACTTTGTGGCAGGTGGTGGCAGAGCTAGGCCAAGGACACAGCTGGCCAAGCTCATCCTCCCCCATCACCCCAGGCCTGTCCGCTCCATGGAGCCTCTAGGCTTATGAGTGCTGGGTACGTGACTCTGGAGGTGACCACTGCCCATCTGTCCCTCTCTGTCTTAGAAGTGTCGTGCCCCAGGCTTGGCCCTCTGCCATGCCCCGCCTGTAGTCCCCAGCTTGGGGTTTTCCGACAGATGTTCCAAGAGCTGAGGAGCCTCAGTATGTGTGTCTCCTCTGCAGGCGGGTGCCCCAGAGATGCCAGGGAGACTCGCGTGGAGAGCCCAGTGCACTGTCCTGCCCTGTGGAGGCAAGCAGATTTTTAATGTCTGAGGGAGAACTAAGAAGATAGAAGTTTGGGGGAGGCAGCCAGGCCTCAGCTTGCTCCGGGGCATGTTCCAAGTGCATTTCCTGTTGACGCTATCTTTACCCACACCCACTTCCTTTCCCATCTCTGACACCACCCTGAACCCCTGCTGGCAGCTGCAACTGCCGCCATGTTCCACGTTGCCTCCCTGTCCGTCCTGGGTGTTGTATGGCAGGATGAGCCTTCTGCAGCACTGTGACCTGGGTGGCAAAGCGCCTGCTGTGTCTCTGGTGAGACCAGCAGTGTTCCTTGACTCATCTTAGGCAGCCGTAGGGTCCACATGCAGTCTTTCTAGCAAGGAGCGGTGGGGTGATCTGGAAAGAGTGTGGGCCTCCCTGTGCTCTGCTGCTTTCTCACTGTGACGCTGAGTGCAGACCCTCCTCTCTGAGCCTCAGCTTCCACATGTACATGTTGGTGACATTTATTTTCTCTTGAGGTTGCTAGGAGGACCTGACTGTGCTCTTGTAAAAGATCCAGCACCGGGGATCCCCAGCAACAGTCTCTCTCTTTCCTTTGCCCGCTCATCTGAAGGCTGCTTCTGGTTAACTCGGAATTCCAAATGTGCAAATCAGCCCTCACCTTGTGACCTTGGAGCCCCATCATTGCCACCTGGGGTGTTGGGTTAGGAGCAGGAGAAAGTGCCGTGCCCCAGGCCCAGGCATGGTGGGTGGGGGGTATTTGGAGTGGTATTCAGCTAGCTGCTCACTCAAGTCACTCAGGCCCAAATTCCTCATTCATGAAACAAAGATGATAATTGAGTCCCCTAGAAGTGGTACAAATTAAATGAGATGATACTTTCAAAGTGTGTGACTGAGCGCCCAGCACAGATTGAGTGCCCAGCCACACTAGCCCTAGACCTTTCTCTCAGTCCCCCTGGTGGGTTCTGCTCTGGGCTCCCAGTGCCTGGGGCAGAGTCAGCCAAAGTTGGCTTCATGCATGGTGGTGGCCTCCCGGAGGCTGATGTATCGTCTTTGTCATGACCCCTGGGCCGATTTTGAGGGTCTTGGATCCTGTGGATGTTTGTCTCCTGCTTTAGACCTGGAGAGAACAGTGTCCGTGCATCCAGACTTTGACTCTGCTTCTGTGGCGGGGAGAGAGGCAAGCAGTTTGCCCAGAATCCCTGGGCACCCTCAGGGCTCCCTTCAGCCTCCCCCAAAGTGGTCAAACAGAGCGCCCAGTGCTGCAGGCTCAGAACTCTTGAGGGTCGGGTGGGGGCTGGGGCGGAGCAGCCACTGCCACATGGGCTGGAGGACAGGCTGTGTGCCTCGTGCACCATCCACCTTGCCGGCTGCAGACCTGTACCTGCCGGTTGTCTCCAGCCCCGGGCCTAATGTCACAGAGTTCAAGGCTGGAAGCAGGAGGACTGAGGTGGAGTGGAGGGTGCTGCCTGGCAGCCGGAGAGCCTCAGTTGGAGGCAGACATCTTCAGAAAGCAAGCCGGTTGGTTTCAGTTCCTCTCTGCTTGACGTAGAGTCGCATGCTTTTCTTGCCCTCTGCTGTCAAGCATGACAGGCTGGGGAAGATGTTGGAGCTCTTTAGCGGGGGCCAAAGCAAATAGGCTGGTCTGCACTGAAGCCACGATGGGAACCTTCCTTAAAGCACATGGCAAGTGCCTAAAGAAAGGAATCTGCCCTTCCGAAGGCATTTGGTGGGGGGAGGCCCCCTGACATTACGCCTGCGTGCTCTTGACATCTGGGGCTTGTTCTTTATTGAGCAGAAGGGAGCTGTGCTTCATCGTAAGATCCTGCTTCCACCCACTGGATGCCAACAGTATCCCCACACACGCCCGTTGTGGCAGTTGAGGCCACCAGGAAGCAACATTGCCATGGTTGAGAACCACGGAGTGTGGAGTGGAAGACTGACCTCTGGTGACTGCAGTCATTGAGGCCCAATGGCCTGTCTGGTTCTCGGGAAGGAAACCATCCTTTTGACTCAGGCAGTGGAAGGAGAGGGCCTGCTGCTGCCCATGCTCCTGAATGCAGGCAGGGTGGGTGGAGCTGAGTGGCAAAGCGTCCTGCTCCCTGCAGACACAGGTGCACTGCAGGTTTGGTGCCCCTGGGAAGGAGTTGGTGCCATTGTGGGCCCCACATTTTGTTTTCTCCATCCCCAAGTCCAGGTCCCCAGGAGCTGGGAAGGATGGTGACATTATCCAATAGCTTCTCAGTCCAGTTCTGCTGGCTCTGGATGATTCCAGGGTCTCCCATGAGCCCCTCAAATGAGGCCAAGCAAGCAGGCTTCTTGCCAGACAGTCGCCAGCAGTGTGCGTCGCTGCTTTTCATAAGAAAAGGCGCCCGAATCCCACTGCCAAAGCAGAGCCATCTCGCCCATTAATCAGGATTTCAGGATTCCTGGAGCGACCTTAGCAACTGCCTGGCCAGAGCCTTACCCATTCACCGTCACCCATCTGCCTCCAGTGCTGGCTGTTATCCACTGCCCGCCCCTCCAGGCTGGGAAGACTGTCCAGGGAAGGGGTCAGGGCCGGTGGGCCTAGACCCACCCCTAACCCCTGGAGCCTATTTCCAGGTTCAAGACTGCATCCCTCAGCAAGGAGCAAGGGAGGTTTTGGTTAGTGTTCGTGTTAGTTTTATGATCGCTCTGAATTTTTCATTTAAAAATGTTGAAAGAGGAAGTTGCAATTCCCCTGAGGAGTTGAGAGAACCGATAGGAGATATGGCCACGGGGCGGAGGTGGGCTGTGCACACCCAGTGCCCAAGGCCTCAGGGCGGTCCCGAGCAGACCGTGTCTGCCCTTCCTACACTGAGGGCTCAGCCAGCGCCTTGTGGAGCCACAGGCACCCAGGGGCTCCCACCTTGAAACTGAACCTGGTCATCACTCTGCTGCTGCCCCCAAGGCAGGTGACTACTGCTGAGTGTCGTCACGGGCCTGGCTTCTGCCCTGCAGGCCACTCTCACATGTTCTTCCCTGGCATTCAGGGGAGAGTGAGGCAGAGCCCTCAAGACTCTGGATGCAGCAGGGCCACTCCCACCCACTGGGAGGCAGATGTTCTGGGCAGTGCTGGGTTCTGCAGCAGAGGAATCTGCCTGTCTCTGCCTCACCAGTGGAGGCTGTGGATGGAAAAGCCAGTCCTCGCAGCCCTCCTCTGCTCCCCGCCCCCCCCGGTTCCCATCACCCTGCCACCCCAGGACCCACCTGTCCTCTCATGTCAAACTCCAGGACTTGATCAGTCTCCGGAGCCCTTGCCCTTAGTCATCTGGGATTGAAATCCTGAGCCTCTCCAGCAGGCCAGGGAGATTGCCTCCTCAGTCTCCCTCTGTGGCTAAGACCTTTGAGCCCTGCATCTTGGGACTATTCCTGTGGGAGGACCCTGTGCTCAGCACCTCGCATACCCTGTTAGTTTGGAGAAGTGTTGCTGAGTGCCAGGCAGCTCAGCCGGAAGTAACGTGTTTTGCTGAAAGAACTGAGTGCCACCCACATCTTCATGTCTGGGCTAGGAGCCGGTCTGGAATTCCAAAGGGAAGGGGGCAGGGAGGGCCATGAGTGCCTCCAGTCCTATCTTGGGGGTTCTTATTTACCTTCGAAGACCCAAAGCTCCTTGGTTTGCTGGCAGAGCATCTAAAGGAGCTATGGCCACCGGTAGTGCTGGGTTGAGGCCTAGCTGTCACTGGGGTGGTGGTGGCCATGTGCCTGATGGTGCTGACCCAGCTGACTTGACAAGCTCTTTCCTTCTCATTGTCCAGTTATGAAAATAGACTCAGAGGGGCAGAGTAACCAGGCTGTGGATAAACAGCTGGCAAGTGGCCGGACCTGGGTCCCCTCTTTCCCTAGCTTTGACTGTCTCGGTAGCAACCACAGACTGGCCAGCTCACCAGGTGCCAGGGTTTGGGGCAGGGTGCTGGCAGTGGACATCAAATTCACCTGGGTCACATGATTCCTAAACAAGGCTATGTAAGCTGTAGGTTTCCACCAGGTTTGGAAGCCTCCAGCAAACGCAGGGAACAATAGAGTATCCTAGAGACCCAAGGGGCCATCCTTTCCTGGGGTCAGAGGCCCAGGTTGGAGGTACGAAGAGAACCTGTCCTCGAGATGTGCACACGGTGCTTCATCTTCCGAGCCTCTTGTTTTCCTTGTCTCCAAGAGCCACCTGGGAGGGAGCCACGCTTTTAATTAGCCTGGTTCAGGGATGGTGCACTAAAGCTCTGGGAGGTGAATGCAGCGCTCTGCCTTTGGAACCTGCTGCCAGTGGACACAATGTAGCTGTAGGAATGAAAATGAGAAAGAGAAAGGCCCACAGGCTAGGACTTTTAATTGGCACGGTCCTCCGGGCCCTGCGCCCGTCCGTTGGCCCTCCCGGGGCTCTGTTTGGGCGGCCGGGTCCAGGCGGCGAGTGACGGGGCCTTTCACAGCTTCAGACTGATTTAAGTGGACCTGTATAGATTCCTGCAGCCCTGCTGAAAGAGCCAGGCGCAATCAGTGAGCTGAAAACCCTGGGAAATTTGTCAGCCACCTGCGAGTGGTGAATAGCAGGAATTGCCAAGTGCCCTGCAGAGCTCCTGGCTCAGCGGCCCTGGGCCCTGCCTGCCGCCCAGAGAAGAGTTTTCCAAAGGCACAATTAATTTTTTTCTCCCAATCCATTGGAAGTTGCTTTTTTGCTTTCAGCTGGCTGAGTGGAATCCTTGATTCTGTGATTCTCTGTTAACCTGAACTGCAACAATTGATGTTTCTCTCAAGAAAGAGAGCTGGCTTTAGTTCTTGTTTCTATGAAAGGTCATCACAAGCTAATAGTGAGGGAAAAAGGCGCATGTGAGCTGTTTCTCCTGCACAGGTCCCACAGTGCCTTCAGGAATGTTGGTTTCTCCTGCTTGCATGAAAACACTTCAAGGTCTCACTTAGAGGGGACAATGGCCAAGATTGATGAGAGAAGGGCCCAAGTGAAAGGGAAAGAGGCAGTCAACTGCGGAGCAAGCTGGGTTCTCCGACTTGCCCCACCCTGCTGAGACAGTCATGGGGAAATACTTGCCTCACACTTGATTTTGCAGCGAGAATTGATTTTCAGTGTGTGGGATGCTTTGTCTTTCTGGAGTCGCCATCTTAAAGCTTCTGTAAATTGCGTGTGTTCTTGGGGAGTGTTGGCCCGCAGTGATTTCCAGTTACTTGTTCGTTCGGGACATTACTGCCACAGGACGTGGGCTGGCCTCACTGTGGTTGTGACTGAGCACATGCCTGAGCACATGCCTGTCTGCTGGGTCACCAGGGTAGCACTTACGCCCTCTTGCAGGAGGGAGGCTACAGATGAGGAAGGGTGGCATCCATGTCTGTTGTGGCAAAAGCATGTCCCTGCCCTACCACCTGCTTATGCCACAGCCACCAGGGGGGGCCTTGGTGTAAGAATGGGACCTGACCCTGGGAATCTGTGCACACGCTGGCTCTGGCTTTTGTCTTCCCCTTGTCTGGATCCCAAACCTTATTGAGAACTCCCTGACTGGGCTGGGGTTGTGGCTCAGAGGTAGGGCACTTGCCTCCCATGTACGAGGCACTGGGTTTGATCCTCAGCACCACATAAAAAAAATAAATAAATAAAAGTATTGTGTCCACCCACAACTAAAAATTAAAAAAGTGTGCTAACCTAATTAAAAAAGAAAGCCTCCCTGATCTGCTCTCGGGGCAGATTGCCCACGAAGCCGCGCCTGGCAGGGTGGTGTCCTTGAGGGTGTGTGAGAATAATGACCGCTCTGTGCCCAGCCCCTGCCTTGCCCTCTGGCTGCAGTTGTGGTGACTTGCCAGCTCCCTCTCCGTGAGGAGCATGCATCCTGGCTTTGTTCAGATGGAGAGTGACCCAGGTGAGTGCCTGCCCGGGCTCTGCAGCCTCCCTGTCTCTTCATCCCATGGTAGTGTGGACGTTTGCCCTGGGGTCCCGAGGAGCCTGTGAGGTGTCCGAGGTTCTTAGTGCGGGGCCTCGCCACCATCCGTCCTTCCAGGGCGTGGTGTTGTCAGCTTGCCACTCAAGAAGTACATGGAGGACAGGGTGAAGAAGGAGCCCTTTTGCCAGTGAGCTGTGGGGTACTCTTCCCCTAAGCCAAGGTGGAAGTTCCTTGGGAGATTGGGGAGTCCCTTCCAGAGTCGGCCCTGTTTTCTGAGTGGACATGGGCCTTGGCCAGTGACACTGTGGTAGCTCCTTTCTATGGTGTTCTTTGCAGATGGAAAGTGACTTCCCCCAGGGTTCTGTGCTTTCCCCAGATCACTTCCTGACTTGGGCTCAGCCAGTAGTGGTCGTAGGTCAGAGGCCCATGGCCTTCCAGCTTGGGCACTTCCTGCCCTCGCTGCTCTGGCACTACTCATGGTCTGCACCGTGAGAGCTGTGGGGGCTCAGCATCAGATTGGCCCAGCACCACTGGTCATTGCAGGCGTTGATTCCAGGATGGTAGATGGAGGGGTGCATGCCCACACCCGTGAGCTAAGGGGAAGAAGGGAGCGCGGGCCCTTCCTTGGCACTGTGTGTATCTGAGGGTGCTCTAACTGAGTACTGCTTTGTCTTGGTTTTGCCTCCTCTGTGTGAACATGTCACTCATCACCTGGGCTCCAGGGGGAAGTGGCTTCCATGCAGCCTTTGCCCCTTTCTCTCACCTGGCTGAGGACTTGCCCAGTGTTGGCTCAGCAGGCACAGCCCCCACCTTGCGGCCTATTGGACCGCTACCTTGCTGGCTCTCCGGCAAGGAGGCCGGTCCTCTCCGGGCTCTCCTTCCTGCTCTTGGGGCAGCGTGGCATGGTGCTTAGCACTTGGTCCTGGAGTCAGGCCCTGGGGTTCAGATGCTTTCCACCTTCTTTCTTTGTGATCTTGGCAAGTCCCTCAGCTGACCATGCCTCTGCTTCACGTGACGTGCAGGTCTAGTGGGAGAACCCTTGGAGGCTCAGAGTATGCGCTTAGTAAATGTGGAGGCTTCACAATTGTCGGAACGTAAGAAGGAGCCCCAGAAATGTCCTCAGTTCCCAGATGAGATGCCAGGAGGTGATGGCTGGGTGGGCGTTGAGGACACATCAGCCTTACGCATTGGTGTTCTGCACAGGAAGCAGTGTGTGCGTTCGGGTGTGACTTGGGAAGCTCCAAGTCCTGTGCCTTCCTCAGGAGCCGCTTTGCCCCGCCCTTGTCCCAACCACTGCCTGTCCTATCCTGGGCTGAAGTGCGACTGGTGAGCAAACAGAGCCCCCTACCCACCTGCAGGGTGGCAGGGAGGTGAAGAGGGCCTGAGGCCATGCAGGAAAGCTGGAAATTGCATCTGTATAGAGGCGTGGCCTGGGGGCTCCCTTGAGCCACTCTCTCTTGCTCCACTTGGTGGGGAGATGGTGCCCAAGGGCCTTCTGCCCTAGTTGTTGGAAACTTTTGCCAAGTAATGGGCAGAGATTTCTGGAAGCTCTTAGAGGGTGGAACTGAGGTTGAATTTCTACTGTCTTGAGCCCCAGTATTGACAGTGAGTGAAGAGGCTGGTTAAATCCCATGCTTTGGACAGCAGATCCAGATTTGAGCCTGGCCTACAGGATGCCCCATGCTGGGAGTTTGCCCAAGCCAACCTCTACCTCTCTGGGCCTCAGTTGGAGCCGTGGGGCCGATGGTGAACTAATGGAGGTGAGAGGTTCACCGGCACCTGCCCCAGGCGAATTTCTTAGGCGCTTTACCTTGGATGGTAAGCTTGCTTGGACCTTCTAAATGCCCTGGGAGGCAAGTGCTGTTTGTAGATCCTGCCAAATGTTTAAACAGCAGTGAACAAAAGGGAAAAAATAGAAAGGGAAAAAAATAAGCCTGTCAGGAAGTTCACAGTAGGTTGAGGTGTGTCCCTGGGAAAGTCAAAGCAATGGGGACGCGCCCAGGCCAACCCTTCCGGAGCCTGTAGTGGGGCTCCAAGTGGGGGCCATGTTCTGCTGAGCTGGGGTGTCCATGTGTTCCCCTAACCCGGTCCACAGGCAGCCTCCCGGCCAGAGTCGCCACTCCCCTCTGCTTTGCCCAGAGCCTCACAGCTGCCGGGGGCAGACCTCCGCCCCAGTCCAGGGGCGACGAGCTTGGCCTGGGCCATCTCCCACTGCCGAGGGAGCGCCGTTCTTGGCAGCCTCTTGGGAACCTCCTGGCACCTCTGGTGCCCCTTAAGGAAGCAGCTCGGGGTGCTGCATGGCATCCCCGCCTCCTGGGGTCTGTGGTGGATCCAGCCTGGTCCTGACACGCCCTGGCTGCGTGGGAGCACCACACTAGGACCTCCCTGTCAGGGCGTGAGATCCGGTAGGAGAATTGGGACTTACCCAGGCCAGGGGCAGGCCATTCCAGGAAGGGTGCCTGGTGAGCGAGCGTCTAGGGTGTCCCTGACGTTCCCCTTCATAGCTGAACAAGTGTTTTGTTGGCCTGCAGATTAAGCCCCAGGAAAGGGAGTCTTACAGCGGTCCTCCAGGACCCAGAGGGCAGCGGCCACATGCTTCACCTCTGCCATTCACCTCTGGCTCTGTGGGTGGGGCCAGCTGAGCCCAGAGAAGCAGAATGTGCTCAGGAATGTCCTGCCACACCCACCGCCAGAGGGCATGTCCACAGCCATCTGCCCTGCCTGGGCACGCTGGGACATGCCGACCATGCCCTGTGGTCTCCCCATCAGGACTCCAGTGGCCAGTGAGAGGAGGCAGCATGGCCTGTCCCCTCCAGCATGCTGGGGATTTCTGCTTTCAGAGGCTGTGGGTGGAGTAAGTGGGCGCCTTGCTCTGCTTACCCCTGGGCTACTCGCCGTCCATCTTGGCGTAGTGGGGTGCCGTCAAATGGTGTTTAAATCCCTCTGAGCCAGGCACCATTCATGGTCTCTCTTCAGCCTTATGACAGTCCCTTAAGGGCCATTTTACTTCTCTTTTACAGATGGGGAAAGCGAAACTTGGATTGCATAGTGTGCCAAGGAAACCCCAGTCCTGTAGTTAGAGGCAGGGTCCACCCTGGGTGGCCATCATTTTAACCTTCCATTTGTTCCATCGCCCTGCCCTGTTCTTCCAGGCCTCGGTGGAGGCTGGCCCCCTGGCTGAGGTCCTTAGGCAGGCAGGGCCAGAGCTCCCCAGGGTCCCCAGCCAGCTTGTGGCGGGCGTGGGGTTCCTTTTGCAGAGCAGAGGCACCAGGGAAGCTTTGTGGGGCAGGGTTGGGCATTTCAGCTGACCTTTGAAATGTGTAGTTTCTCAAGGGGGAGAGAGGTTTATTGTGGGCAGGGGGTGATCCTGACCCAGGGAGGGCACCGTGGGAGAGCTCATTGTGAACAGGAGGCTGAGTGGGTGGGAGCATGTGGTAAAACAGGAATGGGCTGTGGACGGCACAGCAGGCTGAACCTTGGGGCCTGCGGTCAGGCATTTGCTCTTGGCTCTGAAGGCTTGGGGAGGAAGGTGCTGGATCAGGCTGGAGACTTGTTGGGATATCTGCACAGACATACATACCCACTGGGTCTGGAGCTCAAGGTAGGATTGGCCTGAAGATGGCTCCTTAGGGCCATGACTGTCAGTGGCACTGGTCTAATTTGGGTTAGGTGCCAGGCCTCAAGTCTCATCACAGTTGGTCTCCATGTAGCAGCCTCTCAGGGCAGGCAGGGGCCACCCAAGGCTCATGCCCACGACTCTCCGATTGTGGAAATGGGCCCAGAGCAGGCAGGACTTTCCCAGGACATGCCTGGTACAAACCACCTGGAGCCAGAAACCAGCTGCCCTTGGAGTGTGTTGATTGCCTCCCACTACCTGCAGGCTGCTGTGAGTCCATAAGGGTGACTGGTGACCACATCTCAGAATAGAGGACAGGTGAAAACCCAGAGAGGAGCAAGGTTTGTCCGAGGCCCCTAGAGGTGTGTCGAGACCCCATGTCTAACTGGACCCCCTATGTGGAAGGAGAAACACTTCACCAGCTGGAAAGGGCAGCCTGTGAAGAGTTGGGGTGACTGTTGCTTCTGGAGTTTTCTGTGCTGAGACCTGTTGGGGCAGATTAGTTATACAGTTGTGCATCTGCAGTGTTTGCCTTTTCTTCATGATTTATATTTTATCGTTGGGAGGAAAGAAGAATTCTCTACCTGCAATTGAAAGGAAGTCTAGCTGATTCTCACATTTGAACTTGGCCTGTGCATCTCATCTACCAGGTGTAGGGATAGCACAGGTGGAACTTGGGCTCCATCTTCACATGCACCAGACTGTAGCCATCTGGCCCTACTCTCTGTCAGTGGTGTGTGTACCAAAGTGTTTCTGCAGCCACCAAGGCTACTCAGAGACAGGAGGAGCCTTTCCCCCTGGGCCATTCGTGACAGGAGCAGCCTCCTCCTTTCCTGAGATCACTGACTTCTTGGGATGAAGCAGGCAGTGTGGCCTTGGGTCTTCCAGCTCTTCCCTGGATCAAGAAGCCCCAGACCAGCTCCAGGTGGGTGGGTGGCAGCAGTTTGTGACCCTCCACAACTGCAAGTGCTTCCAGGATCCCCCCCTTCCCAGGGTCTGTGAAAGCCACAGCCATGTGCAGAGGCTGCCCACCGCCTGGTGCAGATGTCTGCACATGTGGCCACTGCCATGTGGGGAATGGCCCTTTTGAATGCTCTCTCCTTCCCAGCTTGTGTGAGACTCAGGTTCACTGGTGTTTGCGACTGGTAGGGATTTTGCCCACACAGTTTTTCAGAGTCATTTTTAAAAAATGCAAAATCTTTGTTCCTACCAATAAGGAAAAAAGAGAATTGTGGAAAAGAAACAGCAGAGTCTTAACATGAAAATGCGGCCAGGGCTTCTCTTTTGAAAGGTGCAAGTCACCTTGTGAAGATTCTGACCTTTTCTCATTTCTGACTTAGCATGCCCCCTCCTCATGAAGGAAATGCTTGTACACACAGGTGCGTGTGTTTTATTCTGGGATAGCATGTCACATGTTTGAAAATCAGTGGCACGTGGAGCAAACCGCGACCTCATCTCCCCACCCCCAGGCCTCACGTTCACGGCTTGTTTCTTATGCTGTGGTTTAGTTAACTCTCCGTCACTGTGATAGGAGTACCTCAGATGAACCATTTATAAGAAAGAAAGACTTACTTTGGCTCACATTTGCAGAGCCGTGGCTACTTAGTCCTGTTGCTACAGGCCTGTATCATCAGCGTTGTGCATGATGGCGGGAGTGTATGGCGGAGGTCTGTTCACCTCATGCTGACTGGGAAGCAGAAGAGAACATATCTAAAGCCTATTTTGTGTCCTTTTCTGTCTTCTCTTTACTTGTCCTTTAAAAAAATGGAGCCATTGGTCTTTTTCTTTTTAGTTGTTTCTTGGGGAGATTAATTTTGCCTGTGGTATGAATTGCAGATATTTTCTTATAATTTTTTATTTGTTTTCTGACTCTGGTTTTTGGCATTCTTGGGCTTTACTGAGATATAGTTCATATACCACACAATTCGCCCATTTACAGAGTACAATTGAGCGTTTTGTGGAATATTTATAGGGTTGTACCGCCATCACCACAGTCAGTTTCAGAACATTTTATCACCCCCAAAAGCAGCCCTGTACCCATTGGCAATCACTCCCCAGCCCCTGGCAACCACTGATCTGCTTTCTGTCTATGGATTTCTTTATTCTGGAATGTCATATAAATGGAATCACAATATGTGGTCTTTGTGTCTGGCTTCTTTCACTTAGCATAATACTTTCAAGAGTCATCATTGCTGAGACATGTGTCAGTACCACATTGCTCTCTCTGACCAGATAATACTCATTGTACAGATATACCACATTTTATTTAATTGCTCACCAGTGATAATAGCCTTTGGGTTGTTTCTGGCTTTTGATATGCATACTACCGCTATGAATGTTTGTGTACAAATGGGCCTATGTTTTCATTTCTCTTGGGCACATCTGTAGGAGTGGAATTGCTGGGTCTCATGGTAACTGTGTTTAGCATTTTGAGAAACTGCCAGACTATTCTCCAAAGTGACTGCACTATTGTGCTTTTGACATCTTTTGACATGTATGTATTTTTATCAAACTTATTGATCATTTCTTTTGTGGCTCTGGATTTAGAGTTTTAGACAGGTCCTTCTACCCCAAAAATATAAGGGATTCTCCTGTTGCCTTCTGGTTTTTTATTGTGGTCTTGGTCCATATGGAGTTGATCTTGTGAATGGTGTAAAGTCCAAAAGAAGAGCCAACCTCTTTTTTTCTTTTAAATACTACTACCCATCTGTGGCACTGCCTTCTGTTGGAAAGTCCATCTTTTCTTCTCTTCTTTGACAGTTCACCTTTATGCTTTACTAATTTGGGTCTGTTTTAGAGTATTCTCTTCTATTTCATTAGCCACCTTATGTACTCAAGTACTAATATGCTCTTAATTATTGAGACTTTGTAATAGGTTTTAACATGTTTTCTGGTTATGGGCTACTCTTCTAAGGGTTAGCCTTTCTTTATAGAACTTTCCTGACCAATCTCACCTGTTTATTTTTCTATTAAAAACTTGAAACAAAGCAACTTGTCTTAAAACCATTGGGGTTGGAAGTGCCGTTGACCTTTCCGGTTGGAGTTGGTGTATGAATTCATTCCTTTTCCAGGCTGAGTTTCACATCCTCGACCCAGGATGTGTTTGTGTTCAGTCCTACTTTGCTGTTGTTTTCTTCTATCAGTTTTGTGGGTTCTTACAAAAGTCTTCCTAGATAGTTCATCTTTTGTGTTGCCGACCTGTCTTCTTGCTCTTGAAAGCAAGTTTTTGTTAGAAACTAGGGCAGTTGGGAATAGATTCAGTACTAAAAGCCAAGCTCCTGGGCCTCTTTGCTGTGCGTTGCTGGGTGCCCAGAACCATGAGCATGCCCTCCAAGCCCAGTGTGGAGAGGAGGTGGAGAGGGAAGGTGGGCTCTCAGGCCGGCAGCACACATCACACCTGGTCTCGATCACCGAACCCTGTAGGTGAGACTGTGGCTTTATGGGGGACTCTTATTAGCCTGGTACAGATGAGAAACTAAGACTCAGAAGTTGAATGGTCTGTCCGGGCCCTAGCCAGCTGGGAGCAGAGCAAGCTGGGATTGCCCCAGGCGTCTGCAGCCATTGCCACGCTGCCTGCTGCCGGAGGGCTGCGTGCTCTCCTGAGTTCGGCCCAGAAGTCCAGAGAGCTGATCTCCTAGCTGTAAGATTTGGGACAAGTCCTTCCTTCTCTCTTGCCTCAGTCTGCCCATCTACAAAATGAGATGGCTGAACCAGGTGGTGATTTGCTCACTTTACCACAAAGGAGTCCTCCTCTCCAGGTGTCCCTCATGGAAGCCCACATCTGGACTGGAGACGTGGCTGCTGGAACGAGGCCAAGGGAACCCCGGTCCTCAGGAGCCCTGCCCTTGAAGTGGCTTGTGGAACACCAGCTCCAGGCGGCTGAACACCAACTCGTGGCACCGTCCCCTCTGAGGGCCCTGGACCCACCTCGGTGCCCCCAGCCCTACTGCAGAAGCCACTTTAGTGTCCTGCTGACTGGTTCTACCCAGAGAACTATGATCTCAGGCACATTAGCTTTGGCTCCCCACCAGAGCCCTGTGTGTTTTGGAGAGGTCCCTTGATTTTTGTTAGGCAAAGAATTCTCTTCACACCAAGTGGCAAGCAATACAGTTGTGCAAGCCCTGTCCTGTGTGTGCCGGCCCGAGTGCACCCCGCAGAAACATCGCAAGGCTCTGGGAGACCTTTGGTGTGAGCCTCACACCCTCAGTGCTTAGGCTGAGCCGCATGCCATTCTGGGCCTGATGCAGAAGCCACGCCCACTGCTACGCAGTCTGTGGGCACCAGCACAGCATCCTGGGTGCAGGAGCCCCACTGTGAACCAGTCCCTGGGCTAGGCAGTGGGTGCAAGGTCAGGGCTCCCCGCATGCCTGATGAGACCTGGGGGCTGCTTCCAAAGGGAAACGTGGCTGACTGGGTTTGGTGGGCAGGAAGGCGTCTGCCAGTGAACAGGGAGACACGGGCTGGGCTGCTGGAACGTTTGGCCGGAGAGGGGAGTTCACGTGACAGAGGAGCCAGAGCACCTGTGAAGAGCAGCGAGGTGGGCGGGGGCCAGCCTGCCTGTCATAGAGGTTTGTCCAGCAAGTTTCGCTCCAGGGACCTCTGCCACTCTCTAGGCCAACTAGGTTGATTTTTGAGGTCCCTGTTATGAAGAACACCCCTACCCTGGCAGCCCACCGGATGACTGGTGACAGTGGAGGGTCTTCTGCAACCCGCCGTTACCCTCCCTGGGTCTGCCTCAGGAAGTGGTAGCCTGGCCCCTCTGCCCTTGGTTGTTGGGTGCCTGTGCCTGGGAATGGGTTACCCCCAGGAATGACAACCCTGGCCTTCAGGGCGGTGCGTCACTTCCCTGTAGTCCTCATGTCCAGCTGGGCCCAGGGCCTCGAGTCACCAGAGGCAGTGCTCCTGCACGGAGAACAGGCAGGGCAGTTACTCCCAGAGCAGCACAGCAGCCCAGGAGAGCCCAAAGAGCAGGAGTGGCCAAGGCCAAGGACGGTCGTGGGGGCAGTCCTGGAGGGGAACCCCAAGTTGGTGTTGCTCCTCTTGCTGTGACTCTCAGGATAAGCTGGACCTTGTGGCCAAGCAGCATACTTGTTCTGGAACTCGCTAGGCCTGTAAGACTAGAGGTAGCGTCAGAGACTTGGAGCCCATCACTTCTTCTGACCCTCTTCCTTTTTCTGTAAGAAGAGACAAATGGCTATGTCCCATGAGCCTGACTAGTCTGAGCTGAGACATTCTCTCTGTAGTCTGTCCCCCACTGGTCTGACATCTGGGAGGGGTGGCCACAGTCCTTCCAGCCCATGGCAGGTGCTTGGTGAAAGGTGTTGGCCTGTGCAGAGTTTAGCTGAGGAAGCAAAGAAGGAAGGCAGGGACCTCCCTAGTGCCTTCTGCCCACACTGGGTCATTTGCTCCTAGAACCCGTGATCTGGAAGAGCCTGGAATATTCAGCTCCAAAACAGTGGTGCTGCCTGGGCCCTGGAGGCCTCCGATCCCCCAGGGCTTTATTTCCTATTTTCAGGCCTTGGCAATAGGGCTTCCCCCACCCGAGTTTTGCAGCCAGCCTTTCCCTCATTCCCAAGGGTAAGGAGGCCATCCAGCCTCAGCAGGGCCCAGAGATGAGACTGCCCAGAGATGCACTGAGCATGCTGCCCCTTTTAAAGAGTTGTCACCAACGCAGACCCAGGCAAGCTGCTGGCCTCCCGGCACAGGAAGTAGTGAAGACAGCTGCCCAGAAGGCAGGGCCTGCCGCGCCGGGAAGGGCTGCCGTGCTCTCCCGCACCTGCCACCAGACCCACGTGGGGCACGGCAGCCTCGGAGCAAAGCCCGCCACCTGACCCTCAGGCCCCAGGGGTGGTGGGGGTGGCAGCTTCCTGTGGGACAGTACAGCCTTCCTGCAACATTCAGATTTACCAGAGATGGGCCAAAGATAGGCCAAAAGCGTGTGCGTGCCTTTTTTCTTTTCTGAGATAGTTTTTGAGAAAACACCCCAGGAAACCACACTCCTCACTTTCTTGCCCGTTTCCGAGCCAGCCCCGCACCAGGGAGAACATTCCCAGGCTGTCCCTTCTCGTAGCCTCGTATTTTCTCGACACTTGGGCAGTTCTGGTCTGGTATGTGTGTGCATCTGGGAAGGAAACGCCTGTGCTCCAGCAGAGCCGCGGGCCCAGCGGTGTCCACCAGGGCGACACCCGCCTCACGGGCTGGGCTTGGCGATGCCCGTTTCTTAGATTCTAGGTGACTCCCTAAGACCTAATGACAATGTGGCCTTGAGGTTGGATTAAAAGGAGAGCGATGGCATTGAAAAGAGAAGTGAACGTGGCAGCCTTGAAGAGCAGTGGCTGCAGAGGGGCGGCACTTCTTGCCTGAGAGAGGGAAGCAGGCACAGGCCTGGGAGACAGATCTGCCCAGTCAGAAGCCAGGAGGAGTCTCATGTGGGCACTGTGCTACGACCCTGGTCACTCAAGAAACGGTGTCCCCGGCAAACTGGTGCAAACAACTGGACTCCTGACAGGGCCCAGTAGTCAGTCTCTGCCCAGGGCTTGGTGTCCTATCCTAGAAAGAACAGTGGTGCTGGCAAGCAGCTGGATCGTAGACCTTAGGTTAGCACTTGGGCCACCTTGACTGTGGCCTTCGGCAGGCGGCAGAGTCCTTACGAGCAGAGCCTGAGCCCGGGATTACTAGGTGAGCGATGGAGGGCGGGAGGCTCTGGGGAGAAGCCCAGAGTCATGGCAGGGTGCCCCTGGGATGGGGTGAAGCCAGCAGAGAGGCCAGCACAGCAGAAGGTGGGCCTCAGCCTGGTGCCTGGGAGTATGACTGGCACCTGGGATGTGATCCTGCCCGCAGTGAAGGGCAGCATGTGCACATAGACTGGTCATGGACCAGGGCTGCCCCAGTGGGCTTCCCAGCCCAGAACCCTTCTGGAAGGGGTCGCTGTGAGCTGTCAGCAGCCATCACTCGTGGCCTGGAGAGTTGGGACTTCTGTGGATTAAGGGATCCAACAGCCCCGATTTACCACCATTTGCTTTGTATTCCTGAGACGCTTTGTGAAGCAACTGGGTCAGAGATGACAGTCCCGTTTCCCAGGTGAGGAACCAGGAAGTGAGGCTGCTGGCTTAGCGGAAGGTCCCAGTGCTTCCCTCTAGAACATGCTCCCTGCCCTCCTCCTCCAGCCCTGCAGGGGGAGTGAGGAGGACCCTGCTGGGAGAAGAACCAGGACCCAGGGGAGCTGCGTCGTATACTCTGAGACACATCGCTGGCTAGCCAGCCTGTTCTTGTCCTTGGACACCTGATCCTGTGTGTGGGGAGGAGAATCATGGGTTTGGGGACCTCTTAGCACCCAGCCATCACGCCCGGAAGGAACTCTGTTGTTCTTCCCTGCCCCACGTAGGCCTTACCCTCTGGGTCCCTACTTAGGAATCATACTTCAGCAGCTCAGATCTTCCTGGAGTCCCATTAACATGCTTGCTTGATGGTTCCAAGGCTCAGCAGGGCACGTGGCCCTGCATTGGCTGCAACAGAGAGTGAGTATCTTCTGTTAATGAGTTTCCTGAGGGGCAGGGTTCAACTTGCACCTGGAAAGCAAGGCCCAGGCCACCTCTCTCTCTGTCCCAGGGCGCAGCCTGGAGCCAGGAGGAGTATTGCAGAACAAGTATCTGCTTAGAAAAGTCCCTAAGAAGAGGGGCCGTTACTACCAGTTTGGAAGCCCTGGGGAGACTGGGTGGGGTGGGCTGAGCTGGAGAGCCAGGCTGGGCAGCCAGGAGTGGGCATGGCCTTTGTCCTGGCTGGTTAAGGCTGAGCTCTGGTGGGTCTAGTGGAAAGCTCAGCACACAGGACCTTCATTCCAAACTCACCCCTACACTAGCCTACTGTTGTCTGCCTCTTGCAGACTTTAGGAGTGGAGTTATGATCTCTGATCATTGGTCTGAGGCCACATAGACTGTTCTCACTGGGCTTTGTTATCTGGGCAAGCCTATGCCCTAGTACGTGGCCTATTCCTGGGCCTGGCTGGGCCTCAAGAGAACAGAAGTTGGCAGAGGAGGGACAGTTTGTCCCAGAGCAGCGATTTCACCTTGGAATGATGTGTTCATGTGGCACTTTGAACTTACCCCAGACATTTTCGGGGGCACTCAGGCCTCTGGGCCTCCAACAAGTGCATGCAGCTTCCTGGGAACAGGCTGGCAGGCCCTGCCTGAGGGCGTGGTGGGCCCGGGCAGCTGCGGCCTGGCGTGGGTGTGCTCTGGGTGTCTGCTGGAGTGGGCTCACCGGGAGTGGGGTTCTGGGCAGCGTGTACACTGTCCCATTGTGGCAGCCACATTCCTCCCTGGCAGTTGGGACAGACCACCAGCTGGGGCATTCATTCGTGGCTCTTGGTGTGACTGAAATGGCTGAGTTTCAAGTCAGCAGACTTTTCAAGGTGATACCTGGCTTTGCAACCGAGGAATATTGGTGTTGGGGGTGTGCATCCCATGGTTTTTGTGACAAGAATCACCACCAAGACCTATGACTTCTCATCCTGCTGCAGAGCAGAATGGGCCCATTATTCCTAATGGCTAGGGCAAGGGTGGCCCTGGGTGTCCTTGACTATCCTTGTCTTCCAGACAGGTCACAGCCCAGAGGTTGGGGGGGGTTTGTCTGAAGCCATGGTGTCTTATGGGGTGAAATCTGCATCTGTAACAGCCTGTCTGAACCTGGCCCTCTCCAGGTCCGGCAAATAGGGGTCCCCAGCACCCTCTGTGGGCTGTGGCCAGTACTTAACATGGGTCTTTGTCATTTCTGGATCCTCCAACAAGACCTTTGAGTCAGGAACTTAGGAACGATAGAAGTTCATTTTTTTAGTTCTGGTGGCCAGGAAATCCATGACTGTGACCAGCAGGTTCCAAGTCTGGGGAGGCACCCTCTCATGTTCTCACGTTTGCATGTGGCAGAAGGACCGATGAGCTCCCACAGGCCTTTTTTTAATCAGGATATCGATCCCACTCACGAGGGCTCCTCCCTCGTGACCATCACTCCCAAGACCCTACCTCTTAATGCTGCGTGTGAGGATGGGGTATTGACGTGTGGAACTGGGACACGCGCTCAGACCACACGCATCGTCACATAGGCACAAAGTCAGGACCTGCCCCTGCTCCTCAGGTGGTTTGCTGGATAGGACAGGCAGGAAGGGGGAGGCGCAGAGCCTGGTGCTGAGTGTGGAGCCACTTCTGTTGGTTGCCCATGGCCTGCCTTGTCCACGTTCCATCTTACGGGGAACAGGGATGTGTTTAGGCATCTGCGCTCAACAGACATGGGAAACCCATGGTGGTGTCAGAGCCTTGTCACCCATAGCAGGTCACTGAAGGCACTCGGGCCTGGACTGGACATTGTTTATTCTTTTTTTAAATACCTTTGTTTTATTCACTTATTTATATTTTATATGTGGTGCTGAGGAGTGAACTTAGTGCCTTAGTGCCTCACTCGTGCTAGGCAAGTGCTCCACCCCTGAGCCCCAGCCCCAGCCCGTGTTTATGTTTATTCTCGCTCAGCCTGGGATGGGTAAGGGCAGGTGTGGCTCCCTGGGCTCCTGCGCCCTTGTCTGATCCTGGCCCTACTCCAGGGCTTACTCCAACCAGGCAGCCTGGCTCAGCGAGGCCAGGATCACATGGGTTGAGACTGCTCAGGCTGGGCCCTGTCCTGCTGAGGCTGGTCAGAGAGATCCTTCCTTCACAGGTGTGTGAAACCTCTGCCCCTCCAGGTGTCAGGTTTGCTCAACCTGGAAGTGTCACTGGAGGGGAATGAACGTGCTCTGCACACAGGGGCTGTGTCAACTCCCAGGGACTTGCAGCTGGGACCTGGCCCCTCTCTCCTAGATCCCAGTGCTGAGCCCCTTTCCCACTTATCAGAAGACTCCAAGAGAAGCAGACTCCTCAGAGTCGTTTGCAGAGCGTAGAGGACCAGCACGCAGCCCATGGGCACCCTGCTTTCCTCCGGGGGAGCGCCTTTTATTTTCCATCTGCCAGGACTGTTCCAGCAGCTTGTTTGCTGTGGCAGCTGGTGGTCATCTTGATTTCAAAGCAACACACAAACACTGGACTTTTCAAGGACCAGGGCTCTTGAGACAGGTCTGTGCTCTTGGCATTGGCATGTGTGTGGCACAAGAGGCGGCAGGTGCTGCAAGTCCCCGGGTACAGGGAAAATACCAAAGCCTGCCTCCTCTCCCTTCCCTCTGCACAGCTGTTCTGTGGCTGTCCATCTAAGCGACCTCATGGCTGTGGGTCCCGTCGGGACTATCTGGGGCTAAGCTGGGGGCGCTCCTTATTGTCACGGCCTCTGTCCTAGGGAGAGGAAAGCCAGTGTTTAACCGTACTCAGCTGTGCAGTGGTGGGCCTGTCCCTTCAGGTCATGCCCAGGCTGCACCCACTGCTCTGGCAGGCCTCAGACTAAACCCACACGGGGCAGTGTTGGTGGCAGGGGAGCTCTCGGGCAGCCACACTTCCTTTCTAAGGCCTCCAAGGGCTGTGAGACACAGGCAGGGACTGTCACGCATGTATTTCAGATGAGGCCGCCGAGGTCCCCAGCTGGCGAGCACCAGAAGCAGCTTGGCCCTCCTCCAGCAGATCAGCAACCCCACTCCCCCGTGCCTGCAGAAGGCCAAGAGGGCCATTGCTTTCCAGAGATGCTGCATCTCCACCTCCAGGCAGGGCCTAGAACTCTGGAACCAGATCCCTGGATGGTTCTGATCTCACCCAGTGGTCAGCAGCCAACCTGTCTTGGTCCTGTCTCACCTTGTGGATCATGGGAGCTGGGTGGTGGGATTCCAGCCCTTCTGTGCAGCATTGCAGCCTGGGTAGGCTGCTGTGTTATTCAGGCCTCTCTCCACGAGCATGGCTCTGTGTCAGTAAGCTCCCTCCTGCCCTGTCCGGTGTGATAGTTGTGTAGTGATCCCTGTCTGAAAACACACACTTTTTTTGACCATCCTCACAGGGGATTTTCTTTTTCATTTTATAATGACTAATGTGACTGAGAACATTCATGTCAGACCTGAGGTGTAGCTCAGTGAAAGAATATGTTCTTAGATGCTCAAGCCTTGGCTTCAGTCCCTAGCACTGAAAAAACAAAGTTCACGTTGCTGAGTCTTTGCACGTTTTAAATGGTTGTCTGAAGGTAAAATCCTCATTCAGTCAGTCATCCATGGGTTCTGCTTCCTCAGATTCAACCAACCTCGGATCAAAAATATTTTAAAAATAATTGCATCTGTAATGATCATGTACAACCTTCTTGTCATTATTCCCTAAACAATACAGTATGACAACTATTTACATAGCATTTATGTAGTAATGGGCATTGTAAATAATCTAGAGATGATTTCAAGCATTGGGAAGATGTGCGTAGGTTCTGCACAAACTCTACATCATTTTACATAAGGTACTTGATTGAGCATTGAGGAGGGTTCCTGGAACCAGTTCCAGGACTCAGGTGCACTCCTGCCAGGTCCCCTTTGGAGAGGCTGCGCCCGAGGTGTTTTAAGTGTACCTGTTTCACTGTGGAACTGGGTACCATCATGTTTCCGTTTTTTGCCAGTTACATTGGTAAAGAGCTAAATTTTGCATTCCTTTATTAGCATATTAGTGTTCGCTGCCCAGGGCTGTGTCTTCATGAGTGAGTCCAGGATCCAGCAGTCTTGCTGCAGCCTGGCAGACCAAGTGCCAGCAAGGTTTAGCCCAGCGAGGGGTGTGTGGTCCTGGGTCCAGGAGGGGTGCAGCCCTGCAGTAACCTGTGTGTCTGCCCCTCCACAGAACTGTCAGACCTTCAGCAGCCTCAGCTGCCTGAGTGCGGGGATGGAGGACTGCGGCCCCCAGAGCCCCTTCGCCCTCCACGTCAGCAGCACCCGGGCCTGGACCGCCCTGCTCTCAGCCTCAGCCTCCAGCCCAGGGGGCAGGACCCCTGCTGGGACCCCGGTCCCTGAGCCTCCTGCCCGCTCCTTTGATGATGGCCTCACCTGCCAGGAGGACCTGTCTTGCGAGGAGTCCGACGGCTGTACCCTGGATGAAGACTGCAGCAGAAAGCGGGAGTCGGCCGCAGCCTGGAGGGGCCGCGGGGCTGCTGGGCACAGCCTCTGCTCCCTGGACGGCGAGCTGGACATCGAGCAGATAGAGAACAACTGAGGGCGAGTGAGCCCTGGTCCAGGGCGGGCACAGTCGAATCAGCGGGTCTCCCTCTGGGCCCTTGGTGGACACTCACAGGGGTAGCCCAGCTCGTGGGTCTGACAAAAGCTTTCTGAGGGTGTTGGGTCCCAGGGAGGCTGCCCACCGCCTCCTCAAGTTCTGTGAAGGCTGAGTGCCTCACAGTGGGCCGTGTCAGGCTCCCAGCTGTCGAGGGCGTCAGCCACCAGGTCCATGGAACTGCTGTAGCCCACAGAGCAGCTTTTTGGTTTGGTCTTTTCTGCCTTGTTTCTTGTGGGGTGTCGGACAGGGCTGGGCCCGTGCTGCATCCCTTGGGTGGGGATGCTGGGGGCCCAGGCTTGGGCAGGGGCCAGGGTCTGTTGGGCCGTGTCCTGGCCCTTCTTGGCCTCACTCAGGTTCACTCTGGGAGTTGGCCCATAGCATCTTTCACTTAGTTTATTCCGTGCCTTCTCTCCCAGGTCTCCCTGCTCCAGGTCTGGGAAGGTTCGGGAGACATCCCTTCCTGTAGTAACACCAGAGCCACTTGGCCTTAATCCCATGCGAGGGGACTGGTGTGGGCCACAAGCCGGGAAGCCATGTCCACTGTCAAGGCCAGGGAACAACTCTGGGTGCCTGTTGGAGGCCATCCACGTGGGGTAGAGATGGTGAATCTGTTGGCCAGAAGACACACCCACCACCCCTCCCCACACCCCACTGCTGCAGGGGCCGTCGTGCGGGGCTTCCCGTGGCTCCTTCCCTCGTTCAGGTGAGTGCAGAGATACCATGACACACACGCAGCCTCTTGCGAGTGCCCTCAGGAGTCAGGAGCTAGGAGCAAGTGCACAGATCTAGGCCTGTGGGCGTTTCAGGGGTGGAAGGTATCTCCTGCCACTCTTGGGCCTGGGACCCCTACAGTACTTCCAGCATGTTCTCCCGTGTTCACGGGCACTCTGGCTTTGATCCACACGCACTGCCTGCCTCAGGACATCTGCCTCTGCCTCCCGCGGGATCCCAGGCGAGTGCTGCCCCTGAGGCAGGCCTGCCCTAGCACAGCTTGCTTCGCTCGCATCCTGGCTCCCCCTCCAGCACCGCCCCAAGGTGGGCACTTGGGCAGCTCCCACCCGCCTTGCAGACCCCACAGGCTCTGCACTCTGGGAACCTGGCTTTTAGCAAACTTGGCATCTTCGTAGACAAGAGCAAGTGAGCTGGCTTGTGAGCAATTGGCTCATTTTCCCATAAGGCCAAAAATAGCTGGCACATTCTCGCGAGTTCACTGACGCGATCACGGCACTTTCGTAGTCACTTTGCTTTTGCTCATCTCTATAAGTGAGTGAATGCCTCACCTCTGCAGGTTGAGTCCTGTGGTTCTCACCTTTCTCCTCAAGAAAGACCCTGTTTGGGAAACTTTGTAAACCTTCACTTTTTACTACATCCAAAGGGTAGTGGCTCAAATTCTGATGTATAGGTGGCATCTTTTAAAAATCAGCCACAAGATGCTTGCAGGAAGCCCCTACACCCCAGTGGCCCTCAGAGACCCTGTGGGCAGCCTCAGGCTGGCCATATAATGGTTGCATTGGGTGGGGCAGGTCCAGCAGGGGTAGGGGTTGCTGACACTCCCACCAGAGGTACTGCAAAGCCAAACCAGAGAGCAGTGGCTCCAGGGGACAAGGCTCCGATCCCTGTGTGCCGGGCCTTGGGGCCCTGTCTTCTCAGAGCAGCCCTAGAGGAGGCGGGTAGTTGTCGAGAGACCATGGTGAGCACATGCAGTGCCTCATGTCCCCAGAAAGCCCAGATGGGAGGTTCTGGCATCTGGAGTGGCCATACCAACAGTGACCACCGTGAACGCAGCCCTTCCTGTGGTTCCCTCCCCCGTCCCCTGCACAGGGCCAGCCAAGGTTAAGTCAGGGAGTGGCTGCCAACTGCCTTTCCTTAGGGGCAGGACAGGAGGCACCTGGTGGCAAGTGTGTGTCATAGGGCAGTAGTGGTGTGGCCTGCCCTCAGACCCTGCCTGCCCCTACCCGAGGCCTGATGGCCGAAGGGCAGGCAGTGGAGTTGCTGAATCACAGCCTCAGCCTCCCCAGGCCACTTCCAGGGCACTTCCAGGCAGAAATGATCCAATCCCAGGACAGGGTTTGGCCCTTTCCACTCTCCTCACCCCTCGTGACTGTTCTGTCCTACCAAAGCCCCTGACCCAAGCCCACCATAGCAGCCGTCAGCTGCAGTTGGTGAGAAGATGGCAGGTGTCCTTGTTTCTTGAAGGAAGGCCTTCAGTTGGATCCTGGTTGCCTGTGACTGGGCAGAGCAGGCCCTGCCTAGAAGGTGCCCCACTGTTCCCTTTGCAGCTACGCAGCCCAAAGGCCCTTCCTCCGCCCCACTCCACTGGCCCCGGGACTCGGTCTTGGAGCTGTTGGGAGGGAGGCTTACCTGGGAGGCTCCCTCTGGCCCCCATGTGGTTGTCCTCAAGGGTGGTGGGCACCACCCCAACCTGCATGGTAGCCCCCGCCAGTGGCAGCAGGAGCCCCGCCTTCACGGGGCCTGCATGTGATTCCTGCCCCCACATAGGCTAAAGCGGCGCAGGGCCCGGAGGGTAGGCTGTACCAGGCCCTCTGCCTGCTCAGAAGACCTGAAGGGTGAGAGCGGGGCAGGGTTCCACGGCTGCGGGGAAGGGGCTTCCTGTCACATGGCACACCCCCTCTCACTGCAGAAGCCACTGGACTGACGGGAGCTGCTGTCTGCCGGGCGCCAGGCCTGGGCTCGGGGCCGCAGCCTAACTGTTTACATGACCGCACACCCTCTTGCCTTACTCGCGGGTGGTGGGCCGCAGCCTGGCCCAGAGTCCGTGGGCAGACGCGTGCAGGTCCCCAGGGAGCCTGTTCTGACCATACACACGGATTTTCATTCTCAGAAAGCCTTACTTTTCAACAAAATTTTTGTAGCAGGAAAGTTTTGTGAATTTGTATGCTGAAAGAAAATTTAAATAAAGGAAAAGTCCACATTAAAAAGAAAACAAATCCCAGTTTCCAGGAGGGTCTCCTAATACTGATGGGGGTGATTTCTCACGCTCTGATGTGGCCGAGGTGCATTCAGGGCACTGCCTGTACCTACAAGCTTCCACAGCAATTAGCACACACCCCAGGACCCTGCACCCACGTCTGCCAAGGAGGGTAAAGACACATGTGCCCTGTGGCCATGGGGTGGTCAGCTGAATATCAGCGACCACTTCTGACGTCATCACCTGGGATGGTGCCACCCAGCCAGGTGCCGGGGCCCAGGGAGCCCTGGAGGGCGGCTGCCTTGTGCAGGCAGCGGGGTGACACCACGTCTCAGCCACGCTGCAGCCACAGCCTTCCCACAGTGCCAGCCAGAGGAAACCATGCCTCTTAAGAGACGTTGGTTTGTTTGTTTTTTTTTTCATTACAGACAGAAATGGAGCTCTTGTAGCCTAGGTAGGGTAGTCTGACCTCCTAGCATAGTCTTGTTGGCAAATGAATTGTGACGTCAGTACGTGAGGCGATGTCCGGGGCTTGGGTGACAGGTGGCCTCTGGGCTGTGCTAGGGTTGTGCTTTTCTCTGCCCCGACCCACGCGGTGTTGGTGCTGCAGAGCTTCAGGAAGCGTGGCGGTCAGCAGAGTGCTGGGCCAGCCCCTGCAGGGGCCAGGCGTCTGTCCCCCACCCACCGCAGCCTGTCCTCCCTGCGCAGGCCATGACTGTCTTGCACTAGAGCCGCTCTAGTCTCAGGAACTTGCTTGTTACTTTTACTGTGTAAATAAAGCTTCCTGGTGCATACCCGTGTGCCTGGGCACAGCTGTGTGGTTTGTCAGTGTGATGACCTGGCAGACCCGCCTCCCCTCTGCCACGGGAGCCTCAGCTCTGTGCTGTCAGGGGCGCAGGCTGCACCCTTCCCTTCCCCGTGCCTCAGTCGGGATCTGTCACACGGCCAGGGAGGGTTCGCAGTGCAGGGCAGCAGGATCTTCACAGGGGCAGACTGCAGGCTGTCCAGTTGGGCCAGCACCGGGGCAGTGTGTGCATGTTTGGAGGTGGACAGGTCCAGCCAGGAGCCGAGGAGCTAGGCGGGCAGAGGGGAGCCGTAGTTGTAGACTTGCTGTGCATCGGCCTTGCCTCTGAAGAGCCGCCAGTCTCACCCGGGCTGGACTCTCCAGCTCCCTGTGTGGCCAGGCTGCCCCATTCGTCAGGGTAGCCCAGGAGTGGCACGGACTGGGCTTCTAGCTGAGGGCTTCTGCTCCCATGAACAGCTGTGTGGCTCAGACCTCTGCGTGGGCACACAGTCCTGTGCCTGGCCTCTCCGACCAGGGGCCCCAGCTAACCACGCTGAGGAGATCCAGGGTGTCAGCAGCCTTGAGGACAGCGTGGAGAGGTGTGGTCACTTTCTGTAACAACCCTCACCTCTGCTCCAGCTCGGCTCGGCCCGTCTGCGGTTGCCCTCCCCCACCCCAGAGCCCTCCCCCAGGCACCCTTCTGTCCCTCACCGTTCGCTCTGACTAGGACACTGCACAGGCTCTAGGACTCGCCTGGCACGGCTCCACCCTCCGCAGTCCCCTAGCCAGGCTGGCTCACAGGTACCTCTGGTGTGGGGGCCCACCTTCTGAGCAGGCCTCAACCTCGAGAGAATGGGCGAAACCCCCACCACACTGTACAGGGTGCTTGGAAGGAAGGTGGAGGAAATGCCCCACTGGGACGGTGGCCAGGCTCCCGTTGGTGTATGGCTCCTTTTTATACTTTCCTGTTAGGTTTCTTACAGTGATATGTATTGCTTCTGTAATCTAAAAGTCAGGACTCGAGGTCATGCGGAGTGCCCAGTATACTCGTTTCCAGAACGAGTGGGGAAGCTGTTGCCAGTCGCGCTGGCATGGAGGTGAACCCATGAGCATGCCAGCTCTCTTGTGCCCCCACTTCTGCCCTATGAACAGCCATCTGCTGGGTTGGGGAGGTAGAAGGAGGGTCTGCAGTAACCGGTGCCGGGCCCCCTTGCTGCACCCCCACCGGCTGGTAACTACCGAGCAGCTGGAAGGACCCACAGGAGGGAAGTCACTCCCCACTTCTGGGCAGCACTGTCACTTGGGGTGAGCAGCAGGGCAAGGCACTGTCTGCTCCAGAGAGGACAGTCCGTCCTGTTGAGGAATGAATCCTGTTTAAAGATGAGGTAAAAGGCGCTACTGCTTCCCCACAGTAGCTCTGAACTCCACCCCCAGAATCGTTCATCTGGGCTGGGGCCATGGCTCAGTGGTAGAGCGCTTGCCTAGCACGTGTGAGGCACTGGGTTCGATCCTCAGCACCACATAAAAATAAATAAGTAAAGGTATTGTGTCCAACTACAACTTAAAAAAGTATTAAAAAAGTCATTCATCTGGAGACAAGACGCCCATGCATGGACTCTGCTGGAAATTCAGCCACTGGGTCACCACAGGCCATTCCCACAGGAGAATTTCAGGCAAGAGTGGCTGCAGCATTTCAGCCATCACCGGAAGTGGCATGGGACATGGGGCCAGATCTTGGTTGGTGCTTCCGTCTCCCCTCTGCCTCTAACTGCTGGCCCTGGGACATGTCACTGTCTTCTGTACCTCGGTTGCCTTGTCCGTAAGATGCCAGTAATGCCATCGCTTCTCTGAGCCTACTGAGAGGGTGGTGCGTTCTCTGCCCAGACAAAGCAGAGTCTGCACCCCACTCCTGGGCAGCAACTCGAAAGAGCCTCCACTGTCGGGAAGACAGATCAGCCTCCTTCCTCAGAGGGTGCTGCCCAGGCTGCAAACTCCTACCCAGGACAGCAGGCGAGGCAAGCCCCCTGAGGATGAGAACCGGGGACCAGAGACCCGCAGAACACACTGAGCAGCCCAGTGTGCTGCAGGCACCAGGCAGGGCTCCCACGCTCCCCTCCAGCCGCTGCACTTCCTTCCACTCCGACACGCAGTGGCGGGGGCTCCAAGCAACAGGCCAAAGGCCCTCCCACAAATGCCAGTGACTGCCCTGAACAGTGTCCTCTCATCTTGAAAAGCCTCGGCCACCATCTTCTGGTCCTGAATGAGCAGTGGCCAGCCTGCCAGGCAAGGCCCGAGGCTCCTGGCTGCTGTGCGTTACCACTGTCTGCCTTCCTCTAACGGAAACCCTCTACGGGATCCCGCCTTCTCTTACCTGGAGTCATCTCCCAGGATTTATCACGGGCTTCTGTGAATTGACTGCGGGAGAAACACAGCAGTCAAGTTACCCACTCAGCTGATTGATTTTGAAACCTGAAACTTGGTTTAAAAGTGAATCTATCCTGGAGGCTTTGTGGGGAAGCCGGCTCCCCTGGTCTAGACGGGGCTCTCTCCACCACCAGACCTCAGGCTGCTCAGTAAAGCACTGTGGTTGGGATAAGCTTTTGAATTCTCCTCAAAGGTTCCTTGTTGACAGCCTCATCCCCCAGACTGGTATTAGGGCCTTTAAAAGGGGCCTAGCGGGTGGGTGGTCAGTTGGGGGCCAGTTTGAGGCGTGCCCTTGGAAAGGATTATGGGACCTGGTCTCTCTAACTTCCTTCTATGTGACCTCTTGGTCCTGAACATGCTCCTCACCAGCACCTAGCTGATGCAACACTATGTCCTTGAGCCCCCAAAATTGAGCTAGATAAGCTCTCTTCTTACACAGTGAGCCTGCCTTGGATATTCTGAATTGCAGTGATGTAGAAGGAACTAATGTGGAAGGCAGTGCTGTGTTTTCCCTGGCCTACCATCTCCCAGGTGTGGCTGAGGACAGCTCACTGTCCCCTCTGGGCTTCAGTTTCCTCATCTGTTAAGGGAGTAAGAAAGGTGAAGGGTTTCATAGCAGCCTTTGCCCCTCTGATGTTCAGTGGCTCCAGCTCAGGGCAGGACCAGGGACAGTGCATGAGACTCCACCCGGGGCCCCACCCTCACCCCACAGGACCCTTTCTGGTAGTCAAAGCCTGAGTCAAACGCTGCTATTTAAGGCCAAGTTTATTGAGTGCTGTTAGTTCCTCCTGCACATGACACCTTCATTCTATCCAGTTCTGGCTCCAAAGGAACCTCTCTGCCTGCAGCCTTGACCTCTGTAGGATGGTACTCTTCAAAGTGCCCCTGGGAGCTACCCCAGCCCGTCTGCAGTGGTGACTTGAAGGGAAGGGATAAGCTTGGCTGGACTGTCTGATTGCGCTGACCCGGGCGGGGAGCCGAGGCAGGCTGACTTTGCTCTGAGCGGCTTGACACGCACAGGAGCCCCTGGCCTCGCTCCAGGCTCCTCACTTAGCTGCGGAGAGCCTGGAGAAGGGGCAGCCTCCTCTACGTCCAGTTAGGTGGTGCTCCTGCACTCAAGCACCAGGTGGGAATGAATCCAGGACAGTCCCAGAGGGGGCTTGCAGCAAACCTTTGCCCAGGAGCCCAGGGAAGCATGGCTGAGGGAGGCTGAGGAAGGGGCTGGCTAGCTCTGGTGCAGGGCAAGATAGCCCGGAAGGGCCCTCCCCTGCCCACAGAGGGCAGAGGGTGGGGCTGCCAGGAACTTGAGTGTTCTGGGCACTGAGGTAACTGGGAGAGGAGGGACGGTAATGGAAGAGGCCTGGCCCTCCCTGAAGGCTGTCACTTGTCCGCATGCTGCAGCAGCAGGTCCACAGCCTCTGCAAGGTTGTCCACGTACCCATCAGCCTTCACTTCAGGATGGTGCTCGTCACTGGGCCTGAAAATAGAGCCATAGACAGGTTAGTCTGATAGAATATTAGCCCCTTCTTCATTCCATACCAAAATACCTGAGGCTAGGCAACTTTATAAAGAAAAGGGGTTTATGTAGTTCAGTTTTGGAGTTTGAAAGCTGAAGACCAGGTCCTGCCTAGGCCTCTATTGAGGGACTGAAGCCGATGGCATCGTGGCAGGAACACTGGGGCAAGAGAGACTCAGGGCTCAGGCTCAGGCTTCGGCTTCCTAACAAGTTGCTTTTGAAAACAAACTCAGGTGTTTCACCACGGGAGCCATAGGAATCCTTCCTGAGCAGCACCAGTGACCTCCCACTAGGCTCACCTCTGATACTTACCACCGCCTCTCATAGCATGCTGGGAACAAGCCCCTCATCCCAGCAGCAGTTACCCCTCTGAAGTCACACCTGGTGGACACAGGCCTGGCCTTACCCCGGGAGACCTCCAGCCTCTGCCTTCTCTCCTCCCCTACCCCCTTGATACGCAGCCTCCCTCCTGGCTGTTCCTCCACCAGGACCCCTCCTCCAAACCAATTCCCACGAGAGCCTGTTTGGCCCCGGCCAGGCGCCCAGCAGAAGCATCACAGGTGAGAGCAGGGCCCTGAGAGCACCTGCCCTGGGCTCTCTGGGGACTTTCCCTGCGCTCCCGGCCACTGGAGAGAGCGTGGTACCTGTGCACTCTGACTCAATACATGGGACAGCTCGGTGGTGGAGGGCGGGCCTCTGCCTGTCCCAGTGCTGGGGGCCCAAGGTATCCGTGGAAGCCATGTGCCATTTGGGCAGTGGCTTTCAAGGTCACTCCTGCCCAACAAAGGGGGTGCCAGGCTCCTGGTAGTCACTGGCGGGTTCTAGGGACTGGAGCCTCCAGGAGCTACCTGTTCACTGGATGTGAGGCCTGCTGGGGTGCTGAGGAGGTAGAGAGGCCAGGGGCTGCCTGGGGCTTTGTGGGTGACGGCCGTGGGCTGTGTCCCAAGTCAGGAGGTGTTGCAGGGCCACGTGGGCCGAGAGGAGGCGCCCCAGTCACAGCACTTCTGGGTGGGCCATCTTGACCAGTCATGTGAGGAGGCGGGACCTCATCCTGGGGGTCACGGGTAGCAGGGTGGGGCTGTGGGCCAGTCACATCCTGGTCACCTCCACAGTGCTTCTGGGCTCATCCCTGGCCTCGCACCCAGAGGTCTGTGGAGCTTGGCAGGAGGGGAGCCAGCCCCTCTGCTGGGGTCACCCCAAGGCCTGACTGAGTGCTGAGGAAATCCTGGCGCCACACCCTGGCAGTCAGTGGTCGTGGCCTGGAAGGAAGCGGTCGATTTCGTCTGACAACATCTAAAAGCCGGGCTGTGCCTTTCAGAGGGTTTGGTTTCTGCAAAGGGCTTTACCCTATGTGACCGTCACGAGTGAGGGCACTTTTCTTTTCAAGAGGCCACCTTCTGGTAGGGAGAGGCCTCCTCAGGGACTGCTAAGGGCCCTGGGCTTGGGGTGGGGACTGCAGGGGCAGATCCTGGAATGTGGACATCCCTTGTGGGGCTGTGGTCACCCTCCTCCTGGGGCGTGGTCCCGAGATCACCGTCCACAGGGTATCACGTCCATTTTTTCTGTACATCCTCTAGGGAAGAAGCAGGTGAGAAAATGGCTCAGAGAGGTTCAAGGCCACAGCTGGGGTGAACAGAGCCAGGATCTGACCCAGTTCTACTCTCAGAATAGTGTTTTGGGTGCCAGAGCTTCTAAAAGCTTCCAGGCTGCTGGGCATTCCTGGTCTCTCCAGAAAGGACCCCGGAGTCTACAGCACCCAAAGCACGGGGCCAGCGGGCGTCACTGACCTCCATGTGTGTGGCCACTCTACAGAGCACAGACAGGTGCCCGCTGGGGTGAGGCCCCAAACCATGAGCCCGAGGGACAAGAAAAGGGGACCCATTTGCAGGGGCCCTCAGGACCACCACTCCACCTGCCAGTCAAACGAGAGTGCCCCGCACGTTGGCACTTGGTTTAAGGATAGGATTCTGTTGGAGCCAGCAGACTCAAACCAGTGACCATGAGAACTTCAGATTCCCATGACTCTGCGTCGGTGCTGCAGTATGTGCTTGTCACCAAAGGGCTTGTATGGTAGCCACTCTGGAGAACTGTCAACGCCTCCTGTGACCCTCAATTCTCCTAGGGATGTGCACAAGAAAATGGGACTGTCCCAAGCAGCGCTAGTGGTAGGAGCAGAAAAGGAACATGGCGTTGCGCGTCCCTCGGCAGGAGGATGGAGAGGCTGGCGGGTCCATGCGCCAGTGGCCTCCTCCCACCCAAGGCCACTCAGCAACCGTGAGTGCCAGCCTCCAGGAATGCCAGCCAGGGGCTCCGCGACTGTGCAGCCCAGGGGCTGGGGACTCATCCTGCCTGCAGCGCTTTTTATATTCTTAAGAGGCTGTGAAGAAATGCCTCGGGGACCTAGTGTAGCCTGCAAAGCTAACATGGTACTCAGCCCCACAGAGACGGCCTGGGTCTCTCTCTAGGGACAGTGCGTCCTGGGAGCAGGCTCTTCTCCAGCGTGCCATGAAGGAAAGACAGCCCTATCCCCACAGCCATGTGACGGGGGCAAGCCCGCAGACCTCCAGCTTGGTGTCCCTGACTCTAAGGTGACACACGGTTCCCCACAGGAGATGGGCCACCCTCACGCTGGAAGGACAGGCTGGTGGGTGTTCAGTGTGCTACGGCAGTCACCGCAGGCTCAGCCGGCCTGTCTGGGGCCCCCTCCTCAGACCCCTCACCCAGGGCCCAGGGCCAGGCTGGCCATCCAGGCAGATGAAGCCCACCCCAAGAGCGCAGAGGAGCCCTCACGGAAGGAGACGCTGCCGGGAGCTCCCACCAGCACCGGTCCGCACACGGGGCCTGGCCAGATGGCGAACAGGGCTCATTGGGCTTAACTCTGTATTACTGAAGCTCAAGAACCCATGGCGACCTGCAGGGTCCTGGCACCGCCCGGACTGCAGGAAGGACCAGGAGCGCAGCCTGACCCCAGCAGCCTTGCTAGCACAGACCAGGACACTGGACCCAGGACGCGGGGTGGGGAGGAGGGGCAAGGGAGCAGAGATGGGGCAGAGGGACAGCAACGTGAGGGAGGGTGGGGGGAGAAGCAGTCTGAGGACAGAGAGGACACAGCACAGAATGTCGGGGCTCGGGGAGAAACCCATGACGCGCAAGGAGAGACCACAGTCACCAACGAGGCTGAAGGGCCAGGCCGCCTCTGTGTGTCAGGCCCTCACCCTCTGTGACCCAGGACACCCCTTCCTCTAGACCCTGCGGGGTCAGCTGAGGCTGGGCTGGGCGCTCCCGTGGGGTCTTGGCTCTGACCTGCCCGAGACCTAACCCAGGCCCCCATGCAGGGTGGACTCCCCGTCTGGCCCCACAGACCATGTGGCCTGGGGCAGGTATCTCGGCCTGCCTGAGCCTCGCCTCCTCGTCTGTAGGCTGGGCTTGTGACTTGGCTCTCAGAGAAAGGAGTGAGGCATGACTGAAGTGAGTCTGGTGAGGGCCTGTACCTGGTGGGCCCTGGCGCCAGTGCCCCTCTGCCTCCCGGGGTCAGAGCCCAGCTCACGGGCATGACCCATGCTGGGAAGGAAGAAGGGCCAGGGTCTGCGGGCACTGATGGGTGACTACAGGGGTCTGGGAAGCTTCCAGAGAACAGGCTCGGAGTCCAGAGCCCTGCTGCCTCCTGAGGAGGCAGAGACACAGACCCAGGGGAGCCCTCCTCACTGAGCGGGGCATGGGCAGCCCCAGGGCTTGGCTTGCAGGTGGAGGCCAGCGGACTGACCGGGCGCCTGGAGGGCCAGCGGCAGCTTTCCTCCTCTCCTGGTTCTCCTGTGGGTGCCAGGCAGCATGTGGGCAAGCACCTCCCACCCCCACGGCGTCCGGGTGGGTCCCGCTGCCCATTTAGAAGTAGAGGTGCAGAGCCGTGGGAGGTATGGGCGGCAGGACCAGAGACTGCCCAGACCCCACGAAACTGCCACCCTGCCCTGCCACCCACCAGGCCCTCGCAGAAGTGGGCCATCTTCTGTTCACGCCTGCTCCCTTCTGCTTGCTCCTCTCTCCCTGGTCCCGCTCTCTTTACAGCCAGAGAAGCCCCCAACACACGCACCTGCCCCTGCGTGTGCCCTGTGCATAGGGCACGGCTCCTACTGTCCATGTCAGCCTGTTCCTCAACGGAGCAGACAGCTCTATTCTGACCGGGCCCCTGCAGGTGCCAGCCGCCAGCTGCAGATGTTCCCTGCTCTCCCACCCAGTGCCACTGTTCACGCTCTGCCCTGGAATGCTCCCGAAACCCGCACCCCCTGCACACTCCTACTCACCCTTCAAGACCCCGCCCACTTGTCCCCATCTCTAACTCGGCTCCATCCCACAGGGCGAGTCACTGCACAGAACTTATCCTGCCCCTGACAACGTCGCAGCTGGGTGCCACCCTGCTTCTTCACCTGCCAGGGCTGTACTGGCTGGGCTTCCTGGAGGATGAGGCCTGTTTCTTGCCCTCTGTGGTCCCCCAGGCAGGCCTGGACCAGAGAAAGCACCCAGGAAGCATCCACCGAACGATGCACAAAGGCCCTCAGCCGGCGGAGCACCGCCTGGCACTGCCCTTCCTCCCCCTCATTCCCTGCAGGCGGTTCTGTGTGTCCCGGGCTCCACAGCTGGGGCTCTGCTGGCACAGGAAAATGGCTGAGGCACCCGGGAAGGAGCCACAGGAGCCGCCCCCAGCCTCCCCACTGGGGCACATGCCCTTCCTGGCCCTGTCCCTTCCAGGAGGTGCTCTGGGGTGGCAGCGCTGCCCTGGCTCCCCCACATCTGTCCCTGAGGGCAGGACAGGACCAAGGTTTCCATGACTGGAGACCAAGCAGCTGCCTACCAGGAGGGACATGTGTCCTTGTCCTAGAACAGTGGCAGGGCTGGCACCCCCCAGTGGCTGAGGCCAGGGCCTGGGGCTGCCCAGTGACAGTGAGTTCAGTGAACTGGGGACTGGCATTGAGAGGCGAAGCCAAATCTAGGCCATGATGACGGAGCTGGGGGAAAGGGACAGAGGTGTCAATTCACGGGGCTGGTGACGAGGCTGGGCAAAGGGCATCTCTGCCTCTGATGCCCAGAGTCCACGACTCTTGGGGCCTAGGTGTCAGAGCTTGGCTTCTGCAACCGCAGGCAGGATGTGGCTGGGCGACCTGCCTTCTGCCCACAGAGCCAATCTGTCCCAAAGGGAAATTATGGGGTGCCCTGCCAGTAGGCACGTGCTCACGGGCTTCCTGCTGGTCCAGAATGCACACCGTCAAGAGAGCAGCGTGCTGAGGCCCAGGGTGGCAGGCCGGGGCCCAGATGGCACAAGCACAGCCGGCGCCCCTGCCTGCACTGGGCTGTGGGCAGGGGCTCAAAGGCCTGAGACCCTTAGTGGGGTGGCAGTGTGGGCAGAGTTGACCACAGACCTCCGATGGCTGACCCTGTCCCTCTGGTGCCTGGGCAGTGCAGGTCCTGGGCTCTGGAGGCAGGCCAGGGAACAGCCCGCCCAGACATGGCTGATGCCCGAGCCTCTGGGAGGACAGCTGTCCTGCTGCTGCCAGGTGCTAGGTGGGGCTGTTCCACAGGGCCCGTGTCTGTGTCCAGCCGGGCCTCCCCGGGCCTATTGCATTCAAAGCCCAGTGGCTGAGAGGCACACAGAGGGCCTCTGCCCCATCCCTGCCCACAGGAGGTTCCATGGAAACAGGAGCCCAGCATGAGGCCCTGCCTGGATGCCAAGGCCAGGCCTGTGGTCATGGGTTCCAGCCTCTGCTGCCTGTCCTCACTTAGGCTTGTCTCCCCAGCCCTGCCATGACAGCAGGGGGGGCCTTAGGTCAGGCTCTGAACTTCTCATGAACTTGGAGGAACCTGAAGAACAGCTGCCTCTCGGGCCAGGGCCACGCCACCAGCCCAAGCTGGAGGGAGTGCAGCTGGTCAGCCCGGAGGCCCTGCCTCCTCGTCCCACCAGCTCTCGCATAGGAACTTCATGGCTGCTTCGAAATCACTTGGGAGAAAAGAAATATCTACCCCCAGGCCTGAAAGAGTCCTCATCGGGGGCCCTTCTGAGGCCCAGCGCTCCCTGGCCAGGAAGGGGAATGGGGACAGCTTCTGTTAGCAGGAACCAGCCTTGGGTCACCTCCAGGGAAGGCAGGTGACCAGGCTGCAGAGGTCTCCCCGAGAATTTGGCAGCACAGGAGCAGTGGCTAGGGTCAAGTCCAGGCCGTCCTTCAGTGCACCCCGCGAGGAGTCTGGGTGCGAAGGGAAGCTGTGCTTGCTAGGGACCTACACCCGCCTCCCACCTGGGTAGGCCAGTCGTCAGTGGGGAGGGGCCTGAAGAGAGGTGAGGGCGTCAAGGTGCCTGGCCAGGGCGTGGCTCCCAGGAAGCACTGCGGGTGAAAGAGGGCCTGGGCAGTGGTGAGGGACCCAGGTTCCCCCAACACTGGCCCTTGCTGGTTGTGGCTCACCTCCCTGGGCTCCACCTGGCTGGCTCCCCTGCCCTCCCAACTATCCAAAAGTCCTGTTAAGCATGTCAGCAGAGCTAAGCCACACCCTCCCTGCATGTGCGCTACATGTGGGGCTGGGTGCGCAACCAGAGCTGGGTGGGCACGTTATCTGGGTTTCCTGCCCACTGCTGGTGCTTCCAAAGGTCCCCTGGTGGTTTGAGCTGGGGTGGTGGCAGGGCTGGGTTAACTGAACTACCCTTTCCTTTATGTCCCAGGCCCCAGGTCCCTGTCCCAGCTGACCTGTCCTCCAGCCAGGAAGAATCAGGGGTCTCTCCCAGCAGGAGGTGGTGCTTACTGGGCCAGGCCCAGGGGCGCTGAGCTTTGGTGGGTACACTGAGGCACAGGAAGCATGTGCCCAAGGTCTCACACCTCCATAGGGGTCAGACCCATGGACATCAGGCCTGTCTGCTGCCCAGTCCAGGCCTGCTCAGTGCAGCAGGCAGGCCCTGGGATGTTGGAGAAGCTTGCTGGCCAGCAAGGCAGGCAGGCCACACACAGGCCATTTCTAACCACGTTGGCTCCATCTGCACTGCAGAAGCTTTGGGGGGCATCCCACGGGCTCTGCAGAGCACCCCAGGCAGTGGTACGATGACACACCTGTTCTAGAGACGGGGAGACGGATCCCTGTGGGAAAGGGACATGCCCAAAGTCGCACGACTGAGAGCAGAGCTGGAATCTGCACTGTTCATCAGGCTCGCTGCAGGGATTCCTCAGCACACAGAGCATGCGGGCTGGGTGGCCGTGGGCAGGGCCTCTCATGTCCCAGACACCCCAGGACAAAGCAGGGTGCTGGGACACATTGGCCAGTGAGAACAGTGAGAAGGGCCCTTCTCGGGAAGCTGATGAGGAAACAGAAAAGGTCTGGCTCACCCTGCATCTGCAGGGTGTCCCCAAGGGCTGCCTGGGCCTCCCCGTGGCCACATGCCGCTTGGACACACTTCAATTCCTCATCTACAGCCTGAGGGGCACCAGGACCCCGGACCAGGCCTGAGCAAGGGCCAGGCAGGGGCTGCAGGCTGCTGCGTGGCACCTGAGTTCCCAGCGGCAGCCCAGAGAGGGAGTTCCCCATGTTTTTTATTGGCGTATTACAGTTGTACACAATGGTGGGATCTGTGTGACATATTTGTACACGCGCACAATATAATTTGGCCACAATCACTCCCCAGCACTGCCCCCTGGAGAGGGAGGGATTTTGCAGAGGACACTCGGCACCCGCTGCTTGGGGCCACTGGTCCACAGGGAGGAAATAGGGCCTATTTACAACTTGGTTCAGCCAGGTGGTACCTTGCCAACCAGAACGACCCAGCAGGGCCAGCTACTTCCTGTGAGGTCCTCGCTGCCGCCTTCGCTAGAGCTGTGGGTCTGAGAACAGGGTCTTTTTTGTTGTCGTTGTCACCATGGACTGAACTCAAAGGGCACTAAACCACTGAGCCACGTCCCCAGTCCTTATTTTTCATTTTGAGACAGGGTCTCACTAAGTTGCTGAGGCTGGTTTGGAAGTTTTGATCCTCCTGCCTCAGCCTCCAAGTCAATGGGCCTGGCTGGCAGAGTCCCTTCAGAGCACACCGGAAGGGACTGAACTGCTACCTGCCTGAAGCTTTCGCTGTGTGAGACTCGATGCCCAAGGAACAAGTCACCTCCTCCAGGAAGGCCTTCCTGCCCAGCCCCTGATCCTTACTGAGGTGCCCACTCTCTGCCCCATAGCACTGGGTGATCCCATCACAGTGCCCATCCCCATACAGCTGCCTGGCTTTGGTGCCCACCCTCTTGAATTTGCCTAGAGCTCAGGCTCCAGTGACAGGGGCGCAGATGCTCTGAATTTCTCACCCTCCTCAGAGAGCTGGCCTTGACCTCCGTGACCTTGAGCAACTGCCCATTCAGAGCTTCCCTTTTCCTCTCTATTAAAGGGACAGAAGAGCCCCTCCACAGACTGAGGGGAGTCCTGAGAGGTGCTTGGCTGGCTGGGGTGGGGTTGACCTGGCACAGAGAACAGACAGAGGCGGGAACTGGACCCAGGGTGGGTGGACAGACACCGCTGGTCTGGATGGGAATGGCTAGACGGGGGCTCTGGCATGCGGGAGGGAGCCCTTGGCGCGCGGGGAACCCCTGGGCTCAGAGCAGACACCACACTTGGAGGCAGTGGGCAGGTCCTGTGGCCCAAATATCTGCAGGGGACTGGTCCCAAGGAGATCTCGGTAGAGCCCTGAGCTGCACACCCAGGCTGGCTTCAGGGTGCGGGTGCCACGCTCCTCTGTGCAGCTGATGACCAAGCCTGGGACAGCTGAGCCCGATCCTACAGTGGGTGGCTGTGCCAGGGGGCAGGGGACAAGGGACTGCGGAGAGAGAGAAGGGGCAGCCACCGGGTGCTGATCCCTCAGCTGCCTCCAGGCCCACTTCTTCAGCCACGGGCGCTCTGTTTGGGACTGTTTGAAATGGCGATGGTCCCTGAGAGCCCTCCTGCCCCAGACTGGCAAGGGGCTCACCCTTCAGCTCCTCTGGTTTTCAGGGCAGCCAAGGGGGCAGATGCCCCACCCCCAACAGCTGACAAACGGAGGCTCAAAAAAGGACAGAGACTGCCCAGGGTCACGGACTGGCTCTGGGGTCAGTCTGCCTCCCCGCCTGGGCTCAGAGGCCCTTGCAGCCTGGTCCAGACCCCACTGGGGTCTGGGCCAGCAGGCGGTGGGTAGAGGTCAGCCGAGAGGTTCACTCTGGCGGAGATGCAGGCCTGTGGGGGCTGGGCAGCTGGCTCTGAGCGGGAGCCCCCGACAGCTGTTCATAATATTTTGATAAAACACGCTAAGCACCTGGCGTGTGTTTGGATCAAGCAGCGCTGGTCCCTTGCACTGTGCGCAACACGGCCAAGCCCCCAGGAAGTCTGCACGTGCCCACCCAGGGTCAGGGGAGGATGCCCCCTTCAGGCCTCCCCAGAAAAGCCACTGCGCCCCTCTCCTTGGCTGGACTGCTGGGCTGGTGAGAGCTGGGCACTGTCTCTGCAGGACCAAGCTGGCACACCCTAGCATGGCATTCTTGTAGGTGGCCTGGGGGGCAGGGCGCCAAGAGCGGGTGCGGCCGTCTGATGCTCGGTGCAGCCTCCCTGACTCCGGGGGCATCAGGAAGTGGCTCAGTTCCCCTGAGGACCTGGTGCCATCTCCACTGACGCTGGCAGAGCCGGGTGGCTGCCCGGGGATCCTGTTGGCAGGTGGCAGTGAGTGGTGCCCAAGGCTTGCTCTCCCTGAGGCCATCCTGCACCGACATCCCCTTCACAGAAGACAACGAAGTGGAGGACAGTTAAGGGATGGGCCGGAGCTCCAACTGGAGCCGGGAGGCCCTTTCCTCGTCTGTCTGCTCGGGAAGAAGACCTCCCGGGGGGGGTCCCCACGCTGCACGGCGCCCAGCTGCCCAGAGTGCCTGCTGTTCAGGGCCCACCCCGCAGAGCCCCCGCTCAGTGGAAAGCGCCTCTTGCGCTCAGAAACGGGCTTCCTTAGCTCCAGGCTCTGTGGGGACCCACAGGGACTGGTGGTCGTGAAGCCCCCTGCATGCTCTACCTCGAAAGGGCCAGATAGGCCCCTCAGAGGAGGGCCCCACAATCCGGGCGCTGCGAAGGGGCTGCCAGTCCCAGCCGCCAGGGAGTGCGGCTCAAGGGCCCACTGCGACGCCACTGCACGGCCCCCCAGAGAGGAAGAGGCTGACCAGGCAAGGCACTGCTCACTCTAGGGCACCTGGAGCTTCCCCGGGGCTGGCGGGGGTGCCGGACAGTGGGTCAGGTTCTCTGGGAAAGTGCTTGGCAACATCTTCCACAGAAAAACCCACGGGCACTGCAGGACTTGGTGGTTCCACGGCTGGTCCCATCCATGACCAAGAGAAAGGAGGCTGACATCTCCCAAGAGCTGTGCAGGGAACCTCCCCATGTCCACCATGGACCACCCCTGTCACCAGCAGAACAATGTATCCAGGAATCCCGCCGCACAGCGGAACACTACCCATCGCTGACAGAGCATCGTGACTCCAGCCACAGAGGACAAAATTGAAATCGATGAAACCAACGAGGAGAGGCCCGACCCGGGGAGCACACAGGTGGGAGCCACTTACGGGAAGCCTGAGGGACGGACGGGGAGGGGCCTGAGTGGAGCTCAGGTGCACCTGCGGGGTGGAAGGGACTCATCGGGGGGACACACACTCGGACTCACACATTTTGCCATATGCAAGTGAGCCTCAATGAATGGCTATTTTTGTTATTTTAAGAAGTGTCCCAGGTAGCTTTGAAGAACACATAGTAGGACATATCCAGAGGAACTTGGAGAGGTGGCCTAGAACCCCAGTACAGACCTGGGAATTTCAGCTAAAAAATAACATACCTTTGAGTTCCTTGGCAGCCAAGGCAGAGAGGGCAACCCCAGAGGTGATATGGAAGCAGATGACCGTGTAGAGGAACAGCCTTTGGAGCAGCCCAGACACATACGTGAAGGACGTGCTTAGCCAGATGTGGCGGTGGAGGCTCCAGCAGGGGTTCTGCAGAAGCTCAGAAACGGTTCTCCAAGAACAGACCCTGCTGCCTCCTCTGTCTGCCAACCCGGGGGGCTGTCTTGAGGCTCCCAGGGGACAGCTGGTTCTGGCCCAGAATGGCTGGGGCTGCGTCCCTGGCCTCCACTCCCCGGGGCTGCTCCCTGGTAGTTCGGCCGAGCCGTTTCCATGTCAGCTGCCTCTTGCTCCTGCTTCAGAGAAGGCCCTTCTCTTTGTGGACTCGGGAGTCCACACTCACAAAGCCCGGGGTGCACCGCTGACCTCCGTCTCCCCCATCTCTGGTGTGCACAGCCTCTTAGGGGCCACCGGGGCAGAGGCAGATGCAGGCTGGGCTGGGGGTAGTGGTCTGGTGGCGAACACAGGCAAGCTGGCAAAGGCCCCAGGAGCCAAGTGGGGTCTCAGAGCCCGTGACTGATGAGGTTGCACGGGATTTTATTGCTCAGTTCCAAGACGGCACATTCCCCGTCTCTGAGCTGCCTCTGGGATGGGGTGGCCTGGTCGCTTCTCCCTCTTGGGGCCCTCGTTCCACCCAGAGGGACTGGTCAGTGCGGAGGAAGGGGCGAGGGTAATCGTCTCCAGGGCCTCACCCCTACCCAGCCTCGTGCAGAGAAGTCACTCCAGGCCCCTGGTGGCAGAGGGGACAGGAGGCCCTCACGTGGCAGCCGGGGAGGCAGGCCCAGCCCATTAAATGCGACGGTAAATGAAACATTTTAACGCCACCTCTGAGTGCTGACGCGCTCTGCTGTGAGGGTCCCAAGTTAACCTCCTGTCACTGGCTGGCTGTAATCAGGAGTCTCCAGAGCTAATGGGGGAAAGAAACCGCATGGCGCTCACTCGTGGCCCTTGTGTGATGTCGGCTTCCCCCAGAGCTGTGGGCCGGCCCCCACCCACCTCATCATATGCAAAGAGCGGCGACCATTCCAGGGTCCTCACCAAGGCCCCCGGGCCACGCACGGCGAGCTTGGCAGTGGCACCGCTGCACGTGATCTGGTCCCGTGGCCTGGGTCCAACCCAGCCTGGCAGCCTCTCCACAGCACATCAGGGGACAGGCGCAGCCCGGAGCTGGGGCGAGATGTGGCGGGGCTGTGAGTAAGGCCGCACTGCCCTCCTCTCCCCAGGGTGCGAGCCGACCGCCAGAGTCCCAGCACTGAAGTGTTCCCTAAGATCCAACCCTGAAGAGACTCGTGCAGAGCAGGCCGCGCGGAAGGTTCTCGGCGAAAGGCCGCTGAAGTGAAGGCAAAGGTCTTCTAGGCGATTCAGTCAGAGGGGCAAGTCTGGTGCTCACCACAGAGGGGAGCCTGAAATGGTGTCTCTGCTCCATAAAACACTGCAGCTGTGAACGACGGTCAGGGCGCCGGAGGGAAACGAGTTAAATATGCACGTAACCCTGGCTACAGAGCTCGAGGAAACAAACCACTGTCCAGACGTGGTGGGGTAACAAGTAGAACTTTTTCTGTTTTAAGTTCCTTGGGGATGGCGGTTAACGCTGTCTTAGGAAGGTACACAGTGGTAACAGCAGTGTTCCTAGTTCTGCCTTGACACGGCTCCTAGGCCTTTAATGAGGTTGAAAAGTCCAGGCCTAACAGCCCTGGGAGGGGCCGTCCAGGCCAGCCCTGGCCCTGGAACCAAAGAGCTGACTGGGCATGGCAAACGCCACCTGCTCTGCAGGCCATATCAGTTACCGGCAGAGGGCGGACCAGCCCCGGTGGGTCGAGATAGCCTTGGGCCCACGACACACCCGTGTCACACGCCACCTGGACACTGGCTCAGCCACTGGCTGCTGGAAGGCGTCACAAGGGTCCCCCAGCCGCCACCCTTGGACGGGTTCCTGATCTGCCCAAGGCACCCACTGCGGCACCTCCCGGTGGCCACCTGGAGACGTCACCCTCCACGGCCTGGAGAGGGCAGCGTGAAGGCGTGCGCTCAGGTCACGGTGCACACGAGGGGGCACGGCCCCGGTGTGACCCCAACGTGGGAAGGAGCCTCCAGGGGGACGGGAGAACAAGCCCCCCAACCCGACAGGGCCTGGGGTGCAGCGCCTCGGGCTCCGGGGAGGAGACCCCGGCCAGCGAGGGCAGAGGCCGCTCCTGAGAGGGACGAGGGCTGGCACTGCGGACAGGCCAGCCCGCCACTCACGGGGCAGCACAGCCTGAGAGAAAAGGCCCGTGGCCCCGACCCGGGACTCGCTCCTGCTGCGCTAGACAAGGCCAGGGCCAGGGAGGTGGGCCTCCTCGGTGCCTCTCCACGGCTGGGACACGGAGGCAGCCCTGGAGGGAACCGGCGGAGGCCAGCGGGCTCCCCGAGAAGCTGACCAACCACCTCGTCAATCACAGGCCCGCCAGTCGCCTCATAAATCATCAAAGCAGCTGCTGAGGGGCCATTCATCCCGGCCCTGGGGGACGCCAGCCTGCCGGGCCGCGTGCCCCACACTGGGCCGATTGTGCCTGCAGGGACCCCATCCAAGTTGCCCTGGCTCCTGGCAGGCCACCGCGCCCTGGGCGGTTCCTAGACGGAATCTTGTTTTCCTCCCTGGCCAGAAAGCCGGGCTGCTCCTCAGATCCAGCTTGGACCCTCCTGCTTGCCGGCTGGTACTGGGAAGCCATAACCCAGCCCAAACACCCTGCCCTGGGGCCAGGGAGGCTGGAAGCCGCAGTGCCTGCCTGCGGGGTGCAGGCAGTTGGGCTCAGTGGCTCTGGGGAGGGTGGAGGGGAGGGGAACCTGGCAGGTGGCAGTAGCTCAGGCCCAGGCGTTCCCTGAGTTTGGGGCACACCCCCCGGTATGTGCAGACCACACAGGTACCTACACACTGTCCCCTGGCTCTTCCCCACCACCGCCCTTTGAGTCTCCTCGGGAGAGCTCAAACTCCAGTGGTCGGCTCAGTGTCTTAAGTGGCAGGTATGCTGGGATTCAAGAACGCCCAGGGCCCGGGTGGGGGCAGAGGAAGCAGGATGCAGGTCCCTGGGACGGGTGCCTCTGCCATGCTATAGGGAGAGAGATGCAGTCAGGCCACGCCCAGCCCTCAGCCTGGTCACCAGCCAGGACTCACTGTGCTAGCGACTGAAGCTGGTACCCATCTCCCCTTACTGTGCCTCCTGGCCCTGAGAATTGGTTTCCTCTCTAATGTTACTTGGTTATTTTTCCATGTAAACTGAGCACTAACCTGTCTAGTGTGTGTTATGAAGTGGAAACAGGGAGGGAGGGAGGGGAGCAGATGAAACAGCTGACATCTTGAATTGTCTCTAAATGTAGTTCCCCAGAACCTGGGGAAGTGTTGTTAGTGCCCTGTTGTGAGGTCCAAGATCAGGGGTGAGATGACGGGCTGTTTCTCATATTTGGAGGCTCACTGGAATCACATGGGAGCTCAGATCAAGGCTCATGCCAGAGTCCAGACGTGGGATGCGGCCAAAGCAGGGCTGAGAGGGAAATTCATAGCACTGAATGCTTAGAAAACCAGGAGGGCAGGACTGGGCATGTCACTCAGGGTAGAGCACTTGCCTAGCCTGAGCAAGGCCCCTAGTTCCATCCCCAGCACCCCAATAAAAAGAAAAAAGAAATTAGGAGAGCAAATGGTCCTAAACAAGTGGAGAAGGAAATAACAGAGGTACCAGGGTGCCCCAGATTGTTGTGTGGTCTTGGACAAGTCCCCTGCCCCCTCTGGACATGGACCTTCATACCAGCTGGTCCTGGACCTGCCCTCCCTGCCCTCCCCAGCGCTGACTGGCACCTGCCACTTCCCAAAGAACTGGGGGCACTGAGCTGGGAGCTCCTGTCAGGAGCAGGACTAGGCTCCCCCATCCTTGGGTTGGGTCTAGTCTTTCCTCCTGGCACCCCTTCTTCCCCATGAGGCACCCAGGAGGCATCTGCTGCTCCCACCAACATCTCACATGCCAACATCTCCCTCACCCCGACTCCCCTCTACTAAGAAGCCTGGACCCCAGACAGCACCAACACCACCGCCATGCCTGCCCGCAGCTTATGTTCTACAAACTCCTGACCCACGTAGGAGGACTGCTGTGTCCCCATGCAGACCCAAGCAACAGGCAGTTCTCAGGCTGGGGCAGGTGGAAGCTTCACAGGAACGGAGATCTCAGGCCTCAGGTGGGGAGACCTTCTCTAGGTGAGACAGGGAACCTGCTTCCCATGGAGGAGGCTGTGACGTGCTCACCTATGACCACAACCCTCTCTTGTGTCACAGCCACAGCCAGAGCCAGGAGCTCATTCCGGTGTGCATTTATGCACTTTTTTGATCCGGTCTTTGTTCATGGACAGGAAGGGGCCGTAACCTTCCTTGGGTCGCAGAGCAGACCAGCGGCAGTGCTGGGCCTAGGCCATACCCTGTCCTTATCCAGGGGCTCTGCAGTCCCCCAGAGGCCTTTCTGGGTCAGCTGCAGGGCTGGGAGAGCCCTTGGCAGAAGGGCAGAAGCATCCTGTCCTCCTGGAGCCCTTGGCCTAGGGGTGACAAGTTCAGCTCCAACATGGGGCACAGGTGCTGTCTGGGGTCATGGGAGGCTCCAACAGGGAAACCGAGTCTCCTAACGGGGTCCCTGAGTGGCCATCTTGAGCAGCTAGAGAGGCTTACCATCCATTACCAAAGCCTGAATCCCACCTCAGTTCAGAATTACGGGTTGGGAAGAGCTCTCGGCTTTGGTGGGAGAAAGTCTGCCCCACAGGGGCCCTTCATGCCCTCCCTCCAGGAGAAAAGGCCAAGTCTAGAAGCCACGGCACTGCCCTCACAGGGGACCACGTGGGTGCATGAAAACAGAGGGGTTATTAATGGAGCCAGGCTTTTAGAACATCCCAGGCATCAGGAGCTACGTTGACAGAGATGCAGCAGAGCCTGCGCAGAGGGTTTGGCACTTCCCTGTGGACAGGGTGGGCCACCCTGGCAGCCAGGGGTGCTGTCCATCGTAGGACTCAGTCAAAGCCAACGCTTGTCCTGCACCCCACCCCAAATGCTCCCAGTCCTCGTCCCCTCACTTGGTTGCATGTGCCTGTGGAAGGACAGAGACAGACGCAGACTGCGACAGAGAGGAAGAGAGACAGGGGAGAGAGGAGAGAGCAGGGGAGGCAAAGGCTGGGCAGAGAGCGTGCGTGAATGAGTGCGCACTAGAACGGTGGATTAAAACCCGCAAGGCCAGTCGATGGCACGCCTATTTTCCTAAGGGGGTGAGGTGCAGTGGAGAGAACTTTCCTGAAAGAACTTGGCCTGAAAACCTGAAGTCAAACAACTGGAGCTGGCAGGCAGACAGCTCACGAACCCCACCCGCGGCCTCGCAGGGCTGAGGGCCGAGGAAGAACAAGCTCATTCAGAGCCCGCGGGCTGCCGGAGGCCTTCCAGCCAGAGCGGCTACAGGCTGAGCCGAGAGCCAGCCCCAGCTCTGCAGCCCTGGGTGTCCCACAGACGCAGGCCAAGGAGCCTGTCCCAGGATGGCAGGAAAAGGCCTTGCTCCGGGTCGTTAACACAGCAAGGAAGCCCCAGAGAACTGGAATTCAGGAAACCAATTAAGCCTGGGGTTGCGGGGAGCCCCCCAGCTCCCTGACCTTCCCACGCAGCCTGGCTCCCGTGCTCACACAAATGAGCGCTCTGGCTCCTGCCTGCTCCACCAGGCCAGGGCCCGGCCTGCCCTGCGGATTCTGACCGTGAGCTGTCTGAGCAACTCCGTGGCTGGGCCCAGGCCGCCTTTCAAAGCAGTTTTCGTTTCTGCTGGCTGAACCCCGCCTTTGAAGGTGGCTCACACTGGAATGGCAGGGCAGTTGGTGGCTCTGTGCATGGAGCAGATACGAAATGAGGACCCCCGGTGCATGCTCTCAGTGGATCGAGGGCCTGTCTATCCGGCCATGAACACGGCTACATTGAGCAGGCGCCGTCTTTAAACTGTGGGTTCCTGTAGGTGGGCCACTTCTAGGTGGACTGCCCCACAGTCCTCTGTGAACCTTGAGGTGGCAGGAACAAGGTTCTGATAAGGCTGGCAGAATCGTTGGTCCCCGGGGGCAAGAGGCCTGCTTCCTCACGTGGTCTACCACGAGATCACCGCAGAGTCCTCGTCAGCCGCGGCGCCAGGAAGAAGCTTGATTTATGGACTCTGCCACGGGCGTAAATACCCAAGCTGGCTGGCAACACAGCTGGTCAAGAAGCTGATGTCTGGCTTTCCCTAACCTTTGCTCTTCCTTCCCGGGGTCTCTGGGCATTGTGTAGCGGGTGCCTGGGGGGAGCTGCGTCCTCTGTTGGCTGTTGTCACCACCACAAGCTGTTGTTCTAAGGAGACGGAACCCGCCAGCACAGATATATTTGGATAGATATGGTAGAAATGCGTCTTTTCTTCTTTTTTAAAGTCCTGTCTTTGGGGCTTCGAGAACCCTGGGCTCCTGGCCCTCCACGCCCAGGCTGGGAAGGGCTCTCTGAGGCCAGATCCGACGCCCGCTCTGCCGAGGGCTGTGCCACCAGCCCTTAGGCACACTGCTGGCTGGGACCAGGGTCCAGAAGCCAGGAGCAAAGATGCCTGGCTGGGCGCAAACCTCCTGACCTGCAGCCTGCGAATCCCCGGCCTCCCTGTTCAGGGAGGTGGGTGCTCCCTCACGGCACGTGGAGTTCCAGACTGAGGCGGAGCCTGGACCACGTCTTCCAGGGTTTCCGTGGGTGGCACTTCTCAGGGGATTGGACCCCTCGCTCTTTCCACCGCCTCCTCTTCCTTTCTCTGCAAACCACCCAGCAATCCCTTCCTTCCTCACTACTGACCATGAGCTCCTCAGCCACTGGACACAGTCCCCTGAGTCACACTGTTCCATCCAGTCCCAGGGCTACAGGAGCACTTGGGGGTGAAATCAGCTAACGTCTACATTGTCGAATCGGTTTTGCCCCAGAAAGAGTCCCAAGAATGCATTTCCTCCTCAAACGTAAACCGAGGGGTCCACGCGGAGCTGCTGTGCCAGCTGGCCAGAGCTCCACCTTCAGCCAGGACGCTGCAGTGGGGCACCAGCCATGGCGTTTACACCACAAGAAGCAGCAAGTGCCACAGAGGGCCCCAAGAGCTGGTGGTCACATCCAAGGCCTGCACACGGCTGCCACCTGACTGCCCCAATGCTTCTCACAGGAAAACGACTCCGTGTGACAGTGATTTACATGCTCACGTAAAAATACGCCAGTGCTCACAGATGCACAGCAAGGCAATTTCCAAGGTAATGACAATAAAAATGAATTACTATTAATCCAGGGAAGGTCTCTTTAAATGAGCAGACCTTTCATTTGTAAGATTTTTTGAGTCATTAAAATTAATAACGGCAAGGCGCAGGTCCACAGGAGCGGCGGCCCCCTTCCTGACTGCGGGCCTCTGCACGCCATTTCCCTGCAGGAAAGCTAACTCCCAGCCTGCCAGAGATTCTGCAAGACTCGGCTCAAATCCCGCCTCCTCCGTGAAGCCTCCTGGGCCCTCACAGGTCCTGTGGCTGCCCTGCACTAGGCATGGCCCTGTGTCTCTAGGCCAGCAGACGTGGGTGATCCTTCAGGGTGGCCCAACTCCCCTCTATTTGTAACTGACCACTGGACACACTGGGTCAAGTTTGGGGCTGGGGGCTCTCTCCCCTAACCTCTGCTTCCTGTCGAGAAGGAGGGACAAGGGGATGATTCTAGGCTTTTCTGTGGCCGGGCCCCGTCCCTGGAAGAGGACAAGCTCACCTCATTGGTCTTCCCCCTCCTCCTCCCTGCCTGTCATCTAGACAGAAGGGAAGCAGAGCGGGGACATGTCCAGAACACCAGAACCGCTGCGAGGGCAGGAGAGGAGGGGCAGGCCCCTCAGGACCCACCTGCTTCACTGCCCGGGACCTTCGGCACTTTAGCCTTGAGCTTATCCAAGAGAAATTTACTCAGAAGTGTTTTAAAACACACAGAACGGGAATCCAATTCTATTTACAACAGCATCGAAAAGAATGAAATTATCACTAGAGGTACAAAGTTTATACTCTGAAAAATGGATAATATTGTCAAAATAAATTAAAAGAGGTCAGAAGACATAATAATATTAAGATGGCAACACTCTGAATTTCCCCTAAAATTCCCTAGTTGAAACCTAATTGCCATTGTGATAGTATTAAGAGATAGGACCTTAAGAGGTGGTTAAGTCGTGAAGGCTCTGCCCTGGTGAATGGGATCAGTGGCTTTATGAGAGGGCTGGAGGGGACAGTGCTCACCTTCCTCTTCCTCACCTTCCTCTTCCCTTCTGCTCTTCCCAGCACGTGAAGATGCAGCAAGAGGTGCCATCTTCAAAGTAGAGCAGCCCTCACCAGACACTGGGCCTGCTGGCATTGTGACTGGACTTTCCAGTCTCCAGAACTGTAAGAAAATACCTTTCTATTCTTTATCTTTTCAGTCTTAGGTATTTTGTTATAGCAGCAGTGGGTATAAGTACTCAAGAGAAATAAAAACATATGTCTACAAGAAACCTGTTCATGAATGCTCAGAGTAGCATTTCTCATAAAAGTTGACAAGCAAGTGGATAAAGAGGTGTGATATATTTTTAAGTGGAAAATCATTCATCCATAAAAAGGAATGAAGTATGACATAATTGGGCCTTGAAAACATGCCAAATGAAGAAAGTCAGACACAAAGACTATACATTACATGGTTCCAATCACACAAAATGCCCCAAATGGAAAAATCCATAGAAGCAGAAAGCAGATTAGTGGTTACTTAGGGTTGGGTAGACAAGGGGTGAGGGGAGCTAAAGGATACAGGGTTTCTTTGTGAGGTGATGAAAATTGACTGATATGTAATGATGCGTGAGTATAATTAAAACACTGAACTATACAAGTTAAATGGTTAAATTATATGGTATGTGAATTATATCTCAATAGAGCTTTTTAAAAACACATTTAACAGGATCTCATGAAAGTAAATATGGAAAGTTGACATGACAGAGTCAACATTCTAAGTCAGCGGGGAAGGGTGAACTGTTAGAAATGGTATTACAGCTGGATATCCACCCCGATCCCTACCTCACACCAAACACAAATCCAAGAACACAGAACCTGAGTGTACAAAGCAAAACTTAGAAACTTCTGAAGGAGAATTTTTCTAATTACAACCAGGAGGTTTCTTAGGTGGAAAACTCGCAAACCATAACAAAGTGATTAGTAAACGTGAATCTATTTCCATTTGGAACTTTTTTTGTTCAGTGTGCATCATGAGCAAAGTGGAAAGGAAACCACAGGCTGGGAGCAGGTCCTGTGCCAGCTGTAACCGCACAGGAGGGCACAGGACGTAAAGAGTGTCACGAGCCAGTAAAAAATGACACGCATCAGCAGCAAAGTGTACCAGGACATTCACAGATGACTCACTAAAGGGATGCTCAAGCATTTCAAACATCTGAAAAAGTCTCGATACTAACCATATAGAAAACACACGTCCTACTAAAACAAGGTATCATCACACGCCCTTCAGATTAGGAAAATTTCACAATACCGAGAACTGGCAGGGATGTGGGAAAATGGGATTCCTTCCAGCTGCTGGAGTGGGTAGAAATGGGCATGTGGCTTTGGCGTGGCCAGTGGGACCTTCTAATCAGTGAATGGAGGACGTCTGTTTGCTGGAGCCAGCTCTTGTACTTTAGCCGGCTCTACTGATTCTGCCTAAGAGCTTGCTAACTTCCCCTGGTAAAAACAGGACTCACTGAAAGAAAGAAGAGCGTGAGACCAACCTGGAGGTCTGTGCGCTGGGCAGGTTCCCCGAGATGGCGTTATTCCCTGGCAAGGCTGGGAAATTGCTCTAAAGAAAACCTAGCACGTTTGCGTTCCGTTCACTGCCTCCTGATTTATACTCATGAAGAAAATTGGAAACCACCCATATGCCCATCAACAGGAGCCTGGAATATGACTTGTGGGACAGTCACACATTGAAAGACTACAGTGAGGCTCTGGCCTCCTTCCGGACAGGCTGAAATGCTGATTTCCAGAGGCGGCCAGGCCTCCGGATGAATAGGTGCTATGTAGGGCCTCCCTGCCGGCGCCACGCCGCACAGACGCGGCTGAGGGAACCTGGACGGTGTTCAGGGCTAACTCTTCTGCCTTCCCCGGAGCTGCTGTTTGCATCAAAAGGTGGAAGTGACTCAGACCTGCCGGTGTCCACGGTGACAGGAGCTGCTGGCTCCGGACACCCCAAATGCTGGCCCTGTGACACGGCCCAAGAGAAGGGTGGTGGGCAGGCTCCGGGTCGGAATGCAGGATGCCACACACCATTACAGTGCACTGCTGTGAAGACTTGCTTAGAGAGACTCTGGGGTGGGCCCCAGGGACAGTGCCTGGAATAGCCTGGGGGACGGGAGGCGGAGGGGAAGGTCCCTCCAGGGCAGCATCCTGAAGCAGCCCAACAGCACCAGACTTAATTACCTGCAGAGGCCCTTGTCCAAGTGACCCCCTACCAGGAGGCCCCTCTGCCCTCAGCCAGGGCCTTTGAGAAGATTGAATGTGTGTAATGCTGAAGCAAAAGCAGCACCCCGAGGTGCCAGGAGCGTCTCCAAACCCAGAACATAGTGGGGAGCCACTGTGAGCACCCCGACGCCGGCGGCACAGTGGTGGGGCTCCAGGGCAGTGGGCAGAGGCTCTGGGGGCGCCGCTCAGACCCTGCCAGCACAGGCTTCTCTGGGATGGTGACTGCCTGGGTCCCTCCAGGTCTGCCACCATGCACCAGACACACCAGTGTAGGGGGACCCACGCGTGACCTTCCTGATGGCCCTCCCTCCCCACCCTGCTGTCCCACGGCTCCCCAGCCTGTCCCGCAAGTCCTCCAGGCAGGCGACCTTCCCACCGGCAGAGCGCTCGCCACCCAAGGCCCTGGAGAACCTGTGCTGAGCGAGCCAGCAGAGCCGCACCCTGCCCCGTGCCCTGCCCCGTGGGGCTCACGGCACACATGCAGCTCAGTCGGTGTCCCCTGTGTGGTTGTGGCTGTTCTGTTCCCTCTGCAAATGCCCACGGAACTGGGGGGTGGCGGGGAGGGTCTGGAGGGCACCCCAGAGGTGAGGGCACCCGGGCAGGCCTGGAGGGACACGGGGACCTGGATTCGCGGCTGTGGGAAGAAGGGCAGTCCAGGCGTGGGCAGGCTTCCTGTCCAGGCCTGCAGGCCAGGCTCTGGGCTGCAACCTCTGCTGGACACCACGCCCTGACCCTGGGGATGGCTCTGTTGGCTCCTGAACAGAGAGCAGAGCAGAGCCAAGTGGCCCAGCCCTGGAGCCCCGGCGGCACCGCTGCACCCCACCAGCGCACACGGGCTGTCTCTGTCCGTGTGACAGGTGGCCTCGTCCCGCCTTGGGAAGCTCAGAGCGTGGGACAGACGCCACGCCTGGACTTAGGGTGGCCAAGCACCGTCATGACCAAGGCCAAGCAGCCAAGCTCCAGTGCCGGGAGAGGGAGTCGGGGAAGCCCCCGAACAGGCACTGTCCACTAAGGAGGGCGTGTCCCCGGCAGCGGGCACGTGCGCACGCGCACACGGGTGTGGGACAGAGCTGGCACCCTCCCGTCAGAGAAGCAGCCACACAGACACACCTCGGGTGAGCGCAGCAGGCCCCGGCCCCCGGGCCACCTGGCTGCTCTGAAAAGAGGCCCCACCTGGTCTGCCCACCTGACTTGGGGCCTCTGAGGCCTCAGGGGACATGCAAGCCAGAGGTGGGTGTTCTGGAGAGTGTCAAGTGACAGCTTATGAGACTAATTAAGTTTTTCTCCAGATCAATAAAATCTCAGGGTGGGCTCATTCCAGGGCCTGCCCTGCTGCAAGGAAAAGGTTAGCTGGGGGACAGGTGGGGGTGGCGGGGTGCAGTCCACACCCGAGGCTGGCCCGGCTTCAGAGGAAGTGGTCTTGGGCCGGCTGGAGCGCAGCTAGCTGCCCTGGCTGTGGCAGTCAGGAGCAGGGACCTGTGAGCCCACCCAGCTGCCCCCTAGCTGAGCAAGGACACCCACCCACCCCCAGCAGTTAGGGCTCCTGTCTGGCCCCTGCTCCCCCATGGAGGGCGATAGCACCACTGCCCAGGGCTGGGGAGATCAGCGCAGGGGCCGGTGCTCAACAGCAGGCAGCGCTCAGCAGACCCTTGGGCATTGTTCAGTTTCCTCACCAGGACGCGGCACCTAAGAGTGCACCTTCTCATCTCCTTATGGGACAACCAGAGTGGAGGATCCCAACCATCCCTGGGCAGGGGCACAGGAGACTTGGCCACTGTGGTCTGCTGTTCAGAGCACCCTGGGCACAGGCATCTTGGGCCATGAAGGAGAGGCAAGGGAGGCAGGGAGTCACGGAGGCAGGAGAGGCAGGGAGACAGGGGAGGCAGGGAGGCAGGGAGGCAGGGGAGGCAGGGGAGGCAGGGAGACAGGGGAGGCAGGGAGACAGGGGAAGCAGGGGAGGCAGGGGAGGCAGGGAGACAGGGGAGGCAGGGAGACAGGGGAAGCAGGGAGTCGTGGAGGCAGGGAAGCAGGGGAAGCAGGGGAGGCAGGGAGTCATGGAGGCAGGGGAGGCAGGAGGCAGGAAGGCAGGGAGATAGGGGAGGCCTGACTCACAGCAGGCAGCCCCTCCAGGATAGCCCTGACAAAGGCGGTGGGGCGGGGGGTCCTGGCCTCCACTGCCACCTAGGCCTGCCCTGCCTCCCTTCACCCCTCACACCTCACACTAGCGCTTTATGTGCTGCCAGGTTCTTAACGGCTTTTTTCTTTAAATACATTTCTGGGAAAGCCGTGTTTGTGCTCCGGCCTGCCAGGTGGGTGTTTTCCGAGTGAGCGCTCCATCAGGCAGCAAAACCGCCACATGAAGTCACCCCCGGCAGCGAATGGTCCAAACCCTGGGGGCTGGGAGCAAGAAGCGGTCAAGAGCACCAGGCCTGACCGCCCCTGACAGGCGGGCAATGGCCGGTCCAGCGGGACCCACGCGCTCTCCAGCCCATACCTGTGCTTCCTGAACTGCTGACTGCCCGCGGCCCCCCCCGGCGTGTGAGCCTCTTGCGGGGCCCCGGCGTGCAGAGCAACATCCTGGCCCAGCCCTGGCCCTCGCCATCCACTGCTGGACAGCTTCACTCAAGCACACGTGACACCTTTGAGGGCCCGGGGTGTGGAGGAACAGGACGTGAGCTTGGGACAGGGACAGTGAAGGGGACGCAGATGGGACGCACTGTGGGTGGCTGTGTGGCAGCAGTTCCAGGGAGACTGGAGTGGGGACAGAGCTGCAGGACCAGCAGAGGGTCCAGGGCAAGGGAAAGATGGACACAAGAGCCACACAGCCACAGAGGCCACAGCCGAGACAGCAGGGAAGCAAGAGGCCGTCCAGCCCCTGGGAGCCTGCGCTGCAGCAGTGAGGGGCCCAGGGCGGGCCACATGCACCCTGGACAGGAGGAGAAGCGGGCCCTGCAGAGGGAGGGGCGTTCCAGGCTGCCCTGCGGCCAAGCCCTGGCCCGTGCCTGAGTCTGGAGACCACACACCTTGGTGCGTCCAGGGGTCCTTCTGTGAGCAGGCTGAGGGTGTGCGCACAGCGGGCCATCAGGAGCCACGGCGACTCCCTGCAGGTGACAGCGTCCTACTGCATGGCCAAGTGCGTCTGCGGGACCGCCACCGTGCGTCTCCCGTGTTCCCTTCGCCACTGCCATTTGGGGGGCGTGGATCCGTTAAGGCCGTGCAAACATTCTGTCTCTGCTTAGACTCTGAACTTCTCGGCAGTTGCGAAGCCGCCCAGCGGGGCTGGGAGGGTCTCAAGGCTGCTGATGGCAGTGTCCGGAACCCAGGGCAGGGGCTGGCCGAGGCAGAGGTCAGGGAGCCTCCACACGGCTGGGTTTAAGGCTGTGGATGGAGACTCTGGGCGACTGGAGAAGGAGGTCAGCAGGCTCAGCAGGCAGCCTGGGAGCCCGCGGCACTGGAGGCCAGGAGGGAGGTGGCCCCACAGGGAGATGAGGGCGCCCCAAACGTCCTTTTACTCTGAGGCACGAGAGGACGGCACGACCCAGCAGTGACACTCGGAAAGCCCGTTTGAGGTCACGGTGACAGCTCTGCCCACCTCTGCACTGCACCCATGGCCCCTGCCTGCGCTGCGCCCCCTCCGGCTCCTTTCCCACACTGCCTTGCGTCCTGTTCGGATGGTGCTCCTCCAGGGCCGTTCCAGGTGCTGCTGGGATGGGACCCTCCGTCCCTGCGCTCTGACATCCTCAGGACTTCAGTTGTGCCCTTGGGACAGCGCAGGGCCAGGTCCCTGTGACCTGGTGTCCAGAGCCCAAGCACCCAGCCCCCGTGCACACAGAGCACATGGTGAAGAACAGGCCCGAGAGAGGCAGCAACCCACCACAGGCTGCACCGGGCCAGGCGTCCAAGCAGCCCGGCCGAGGGTCCCCTCTGCCTGGGGAGCCTGCTGCTGGCACGACCCTCTCCTGCCTTCCCGCAAACCTGCACCCTGTGCGCGGCTGCCTGTTGCCGGGGCTGCGTGCTGAGAGCCATATGTCACACAGACTCCCTGTCTGTGTGGTGGCAAATATTTTGGCAGGCGGGTCTCATCTGCTTATCCTTTGGGCTTCACACGTGCACGCAGACAACACACGTCGCCTGGAAGACGTAACTGGCACAGGCGTCAGGAGCAGCCAGCGCTGGCCTTGGGCCCCTGAGCCTGGCACGTTCACAGTGAGTGCTGAGGGCAGTGCCCTGGCTCTGGGCACCAGTGTACCTGCAGCCTGCGAGGGGGCTTTGGGCTTCCAGGTCTGTCAGGAACTGGGGCCTGAGTCTCAGGTAGATAAGGCCCCGCCCTGGGATGCTCACTGGCACGGGGAAGCTGAGCGGCCTCCTTCCCCTCTACCAGAGGACCAGGCTGGCCAGGGATCTGGAGCCCAGAGCGCTGCGGCCCCACCTGGTGACAATGGCTGGGGGTCGCGACCTTGCCCTCTCTGTGGGGTGCTAATAAGACAAAGGATGTCAGGACTTCAGCTGCTGCAGAGGGCTGCTGGCAAGGCACCCAGAGTTCACGATCGCCATGTTATTTGGCTGGGAAGTTTCGTGGGCAGGAGTGAGGGGGCGTGTTTTTCCTTCTATGTTCTTGGCCAGTCTTGAAGAGGGTGCCCTTTCCTCAAAGAGTCAACCAAACGAGTACCACATGACCCAGAAATCCCACAACGAAGTGTATGCCCCAGACGCGTGTCCACACAAAACTCACAGACTAACGTTCATGATACCCCAAAAGTGGCAACAACCCAGCGTCCATTAACTGATGAACGGACACAGCGTGTCTATCCACACAACAAACTATTACTCAGCCATCAAAAGGAAGGAAGAGCTGACACTGCAGCATGAGGAGCCCAAGCCAGTCATGGGAGGACAGGCCCAGGTGACGAGAAGGCTCCTGCCCAGGCCAACCCCCCGGGTGGTAGTGGACGGCACTTGCTAGAGGTGGGGGAGGCGGGAGTCAGCTGCTAACGGCTACAGGGTTTGTTTTAGGAGTAATAAAAGTATTCTCATTTATGTCACGGTGATAGCTGTGCACTTTGTGAACACATCAAAAACCAAGAAATTGTGTACTTTGAAAGGAACAATATGGTATGTGGATTATATCTCAATTAAAAAATTTAATCAGGTTGCTCATATGATAAAACCCCTGACTTTAGACCAGTTCACTGGGATCCTTCATCCCCACAGGTCTTGGGGCCAGTCAGCACTTGGCTAAGCAGGTGCTTCATGGATCCTGGTTCACTGAACTCAACCACCCAGCATCACCTTGCAGAGTTGTGGCCAGGGCTGTGGGTGAGACGCCCATCCACCCACAAGAGACGGTGTCCTCAGCAGACATGAGGGTCTGAGGAGGGCTGGGAAGGTCACCTGGGTGCTGCAGGGGACAGAGGATTGAGGATAGCCCCTGGAGGATACCTGAAGGTGAGTGCCAGTTAGCTCAGCGGGCTCTGTGCGGGGACTCCATGCTACGCAGAAGGGGTTTGAAGCCAAGGCGAGACTTGGCCAGATTTGCTTGTCGGCAGTAAGTTTCACCCTAATCAACAGTAACGGCCTTCCCACGGGCCATAAGGAACAGACAAGAAGCAACGGAGACCTGTGGGCTGCGAGTCCGAGCGCAAGTCACCTGCAGGGCAGGGCGGGGCTCAGGGGGACCCGGGTGCTGTGTTGCTCGATCCTGGTCTGGGGGGTGGTTCAGTGTCCCATGCTGTGCGATGCTCTTCATTGCATGTCACGCTGCAGCCCGTAAGGAAAGGCAAGGACAGGTGAAAGCAAGCAGCTCAGGACAGTTGCTCCTTCCTCATCTCGGCTCCGTGGTCTTGCCCTTTCTGTCACAGCACCTGAGACTGGCCAGTGGCATCTGCCTGTCTGCCTGGTCCCTGAGATGCCCCAGCACTGGCCTGGGGCCCCCCAGCAGGCATGCACTTCTGGGTGACAGTCCCGTGGACAAGGGGGTGTCTGCAGCCGCCCTGCCCCAGGGCACACCGCCTCTCCGTTTGCTTTGGACCCCCGGCTCGCCCAGCTCCGCCCTCAGACTTCCCGTGACAGAGCTCAGTGCCACCTGCCCAGGCCTGCTGCGGTGCCGGGAACAGGCTGGACTGCAGGCTGCCCTTCCCGGTCGCAGAGCAAGGCGGCCTCACTGGGACCACTGAAGGGCTGAGGGCTCAGGCGTCCACCAGCACAACCTCATCCAGAACTGGGGAAAAGAGAAAATGCAACTCTGTGGGAGCCTGGACCCCCTCGCGGCTGCCAGCTCACACTTTTGGGCACTGGTGGAGCCTCAAGCCACGTCCTTGGGGCTCAGGCAGGTAAAGGCACGCACCCGGTGGCCCTGCCCACAGGAGGGTGCTGCCCGGAGCTGGCATGAGCTTCGCCCAGACAGTGCGCCTGTGAAGAGGGGGCCAGGACACAAGGGCCTGGGACCCCGGAGCACAGGCCTGCCTCGGAAACAGTGTGCCCTGCCCCATTACCACTGGACTGCCCCGCAGGGCTGCTGCTCGGCACCAGAGGGGAGCCCGCCCCTCACAGCGAGAGCAGGGTCCTGGAGGGAAGGCTGAAGCACGAGCTCATTCACGGAAACAGCAAGAATTCGTCCCAGTGCCCCCAGGTCCTCGCTGCCATGTCACTTCCTGTGCCTCCGTTTCCTCTTCCGTAGAGCAGGGATGAGATCAGAGCTAGCAGGCCGTGTGTGTAGTCTAATGGGCGGGGGTGGACTCTGCCTGGCTTGAGGCTGGACTCGACCTTCTCATGCTCCCTGGGGACAACAGGCCCCTCTCAAGAGCTGAGGAAGGAATGTCAGAGCCCACCGCCCGAGCACACTCACCAGAAACACGCCTCATACACACAGGACCCCTGCGAGGACACTCCAGAGCATCTGTCCAACAGGGCCAAAGGGGCATCAGCGTAAGGGGGACATGGTGACACGCTGGCACGACGCACACCCCCACACTGCAACGAAGGGAACTCAAGAACTTGGCTGAGCAGCAGCCAGGCAGGAGCAGGAACCAGCTGTGCGGTGGCACTCACGTAAGCACAGGACGCAGCTCCCTGGGGCTGAGGCCTTCAGAGGATGGAGGTGAGGGGCCTGGCCTCTGTCATCCTAGACCCAGGCAGGAGCCTGGCTTTGAGCTTCTGGAGTTCCAGAGAATTCCTTCACCTCAACTGCACTGTTCTCTGTGGGACCCCCTGGGTTCCCTGTCCTCCCCTAGACTTGGGGTTCTGCGGGCCCAGTCAGGCCTGCCTTTCTGCAGGAGGCAGGGCCCTGGTGCCTGGAAGCCCCATCTGGAGGAGCACTGAGTGAGTGCAAGTACTGGCCACCAAGTGGCACTCTCCTATGGAGCGTGGTTGACTTGTCTGTGTGGCCAGGGTGCCTGGTCTCCTAGAAATGGGTGCTGGCCTGGGAGGTGGGACCCTGCTCCAGGCACAGCATGGGGAAACCCAGTGGAAAGAGTTAGCGTGGCCAAGATGAGCCCCAGCAGGCTCTAGGACAGCTGCTCACTGACTCCCAGCAACTGGGTGGGCCGCTCAGCTGTCCACCTCCCATCATGTCTCAAGGTGACCTGCCCAGTTTCTGCTGGGATTCTGTCAGCCCTCACGAGAGACCCCACAAAGCAGATGCACACTAGTCTGAGGGCAAGTGGGGCAGGTTTGTAGCACTGGCCGAGTCCCATGATGTCACGCTTCCACAGAGGGCGATTCCAAGCTAGAGATGAGCTCAGGCTGAGCAGAACCGGGATAGGACATGCACAGCTGGCTCCTGCAAGCCATGCTGAGACAGCATGACTGTCACCCACATGTTGCCTGAGCGACAAAGCACAGGGAAAGCATGAAGAACTGAAGAGGTGAACCCTCCAACCTCAAGGCTTAGTGACCCAGGGGACCATGATGCTCCCAGGGGTACCCAGACAATCCCCCATGTGATGCTAACTGGACTCCTGGGGTGGGGAGGGCTCCATGCACTTGGAGAGTGGATAATGACACGCCTGGCTCTGGGGTCTGGCCCCACAGGGTAACTGGAGAACGTGCGGCTGGGAGCCAGGCTGAGCTGGGGATCTCTGGGCTCAGCCACACCTGTCCCAGGCCTCTCCCAGAGACGCCAGAGCGTGCCATGGCAACTGCCCACAACAAACATGGCACGGGGGCCAAGTCCGGTTCTGCAGGCCACCCCGGGCGGGACTGCCAACTAGATTCTCGCACCGCAGGACTCGAGGACAGCAGGGGGCACCCTCGGCGTTGGCACCTGGGTTTTCTCTGGCTCCTGAAGGACTTTCTCCCTAGCTCCAGCAGAGACGGGTGTAATCTGACCCAGGGGCTAGAGCAGGGAGCTGACAACCGTGTCCCGGCTCTGTTCACCAACCTCAGCTGCCTTCCGGTGACCTTGAGCAAGGCCAACATGCTCCCCGGGTCTCTGGCATGTTGGGACAATGGGAGTGGTGCTTCTTTTCCATCTAGTAGAACTGGATGTGCCAACAAGAGATGCCGGAAGGGACCTTGAAATTCTGGGATGACGGTGGCCACCCAGGAAGAGTGTGTGGGGCTGTGTTCCTTCCCTGTCAGCTACTGGGCACTGTGCCTGTTCTAATATGGTCCCTGAAGAATGTGGGGTCAGATTGATACTCTCGCTGCATGGTTATTGATTTAAAAATAACGCCCTTTCTAGAAATAGATGCAAAATCTGGAAATACTGTTCCATGGGTCCCCCTCCCCCGAAACTGAGCCATAAATATAAACTGCAGCAGAGACGAGGCAGGAAGTGAATTGTTGGGGACTGTGACCCAGGTGGAGACCTCAAGCCACTGTATTCTTCATCAACCCCTAGTCAAGGATGGCAAAGGAGACCAGGCCTTCCTTCTGCGAGTGGATGAAGAGCAAGAGAGCAAAGCCCACCATCTCCACCAAGAAATGCTTCGCAGGAGGTGTTGCTCTCCACACCGGCCTCGCGGCTTGCTGCAGGTGGCTGTGGGAAAGCGGGCCCTGAGTGAAGCCCCTGTCTCAGGTGGCCCTTACCAGTGGACAGCATTACGCCCGCACCCAGCAGTGCAGAGTGTGCGCTGAGAATGCGTACGGCCGGGCACAGCCTGTGCTGCGTGAGGACGCTGCCTCTGGACGGCACAGGCTCCTGCGACCGTCCCAGCCTCTCCTGAGTGGGGACCACCCTGTTTTATTGCCTGGCAGAACAGGTGAGGACAGTGTGCCTGGCCAGGTGAGCACACGCGTGTCAGGAAGTGGCAGAGTGAGCCCAGTGATCTCTCCCACCTGGCAGGTCAGACCCTGGAGCCCAGAGGGGTCACCAAATGACTTTCCAGGAACTCGTGCACCCTGGGAGCTCCTGGAGACTGGCGGCAGAGCTGGACTCTGCTCATGTGGTTTCCTTTTTTAATATCTGTTTTTCCATCATAAAAAAAAATCACATAACTAGACCACACAGTGGACTCAGAGATGGAAAAATCCCCGAGCCTCCGGCAGGCGGTGCCTTCCTCCCGCACAGACTCCTCTCTCACCTGCCTCTTTCCTGCTGGGGAAGCGGGGCTGGCCCCGCAGCAGTCACACCTGGGGGGCTCTGCAGGAAGGCTGGCCAGAGGACTGTGCTCAGACAGAGGGCACCAGCGCCCCACTCTGCCAGCCTAGATGTCCGGGTGTGTTCTGCGGCCCCGCCCCGCTCCCTCATTCCAGAGTTATCTTCACTCCCGCGTGGGCAGGGACGCTATCCCTGGCCCTGAGCCCCGGATTATCACAGGCTATTCTTCCGGGTTGCTACATGCAAAGCCTTTCCCCCATTTCACTGTATTTTAGTAAACCTTTTATTTTGAGAGATTTGTAGGTTCAGGTGCAGTTGTTAGAAGCCCACTAAGTGACTCACTTTCCCCCAATGGTAACATCTTACAAAACCATAGAACAATGTCAAAACTGACACGCAAACACCAATACCGTGGAAATATGGTTTCCATCACCTCCAGATCCCTCACGTGGCTCTCTAACCACACGCACTTCTCTTCCGCCCGACCCTTGGCTTAACCCCGTTCCCAGCGATGTGCTTTCCATCATTACATTTCATGGTTTTACGAAGGTCATGCACATGGAACAGATGGCACACGACCCTCTGGGATGCGTTTCACCGCCACCCACCCGAGGCAGCACCTCTCTAGTGGGTGTCGGGTGGTGAGCAGCATCCGACTGCACACAGCTAGCTCTTCACCCTCTGAAGAGCATCTGCGCTGCTTCCGGTTCGGGATCGTTATGAATAAAACCGCTGTGGACGTTCACGAACAGGTTTTTATGTGAATCGCAGGTTTTCACTGTTCTGTGATAAATGCCCAGGAGTGCCACTGCTGGCTCATGTGAGTTTTATGTGTAGATTTTTAAGAAACTGCCAAACTGTTTTCCAGATTGCTCCACTGTCTTCTCCTCAGCCCCATCCTGGTGATCCACCATCTTCATCGGTACTTTAATGAAGCCTCATTGGGATTTTAATTTGTGTGTCCCTAATGATGAATGATACTGAGAATCTTTTTATGTGCATATTGGTTGTCTGTATCTCACCTTTGGTGACATGTCTCTTCACTCTATTTTTTTCTCTGTTTTGACTGGGTGATCTCTATTTTCTGTTTTCAAGTTCACAAATTCTTATTTGTACCCTTGATTCTGCTGCTGAGTCATCCACTGAGCTTCTTATTTGGGCTCTTATATTTTTCAGTTTTAAAATTTTCATTTGTTTCTTCTTTCTATCTTCTATTTCTTTGCTGAAATTTTCTACCCTGTCATTGGTTTCAAGCATATTTGCAATTCCTTGTTAAAGTATTTTTACAGGAACCACTTTCAATGTTTTGTCCTAACATCCGAGCCTTCTCAGTGCCAGTGTGCCTCTCCTCCTTTCGGTCAGCTCTATTCATTTTATCACTGATATCTAGGGGTCCTAGTTGGACTTAGCAGGAGGAAGAGGGTCAGGTGCTTAGTGTGGCTCCACCTTGCTCCCATCAGGAGACTCTAGAAGTGCTTTTCATATTTAGATTTCTTCCTCTAGCGATCAGGGTGGGTTTTAGTGAAGGAGCAGAATTGCCTCTGACAGAAGACCCATCCGGCTGCCCCTTTAATGTCTGCTTTGCAGAAAGCTTGAGAGCCCTTGGGTGGCTCAGGAGGGTGCTGAGCGCTCGGTGCTCTGCCACAGGCCAGGTCTACACTACCCCCACTCTCCCCGATCCTTTGCGCCCTCCAACCTATGGACACAGAGGGGGTGCTTTCTGGGCATAAAGGCCAGTGCCATCAGAAGGCTCACTCGGTGGAGGCCCATCCCACTGGCCCTGGCTCCTCTAGTGAGGTCAAGGAGGAGGTCACTTAGGTCTCCTTCCACAGCCTCGGCAGAGACAGCAATCTGTTCTTTTCCTTGCAGCCCATTGAAGAGCAGATGGGTCTATTTCAAAGCTAACGAGAACATGCTATAAGATCGCACATAAAATGCAATCTCGATTGTTTTAAAAAAAGGCGTGGGGGGGGTGTGACTGGAAGGAAATATGCCAGAACGTTAACTAATATCGCTGACGATAATGAAAGGGGTTTTGTTGTTTTTCACTGCTTCTTTCTGATTGTTCATATTTTCCAAGTTTTCCCATGTGAACGTATGACTTTTATAAAATTAAAAACAAAACTTAAAACCAAGAGACAATCCCCTCTCTGCCTCATCACCGAGGCAGTGACTGCCCTGGGCCCCTGCAGGCTGCCTGCCCCATGCGACCTGGGCCACTCCTCAAGACCAGGGCTCTGGGGCCCTGGCACCGGGCTCTCCAGACGGATGGGAGGTGGAAACTGCACATCTTCCTTGTGCTTTGGAGGTTCGCTGTTTCGCTGGGTCCCAGGCTCTCCAGTTCTGGGGCGAGTGGCTCTGCAGCTCTGACCCAAGATGGAGCTGGTGGTACACACCCTGGATGAGTGCTCTCGGGCCTGTGGTGGACGGTCAGTGCCACCGAAGGACTGGAAGGGCAGTAAGCCCGGTACCTGCAAGCGTCAGTCTCTCAGGGTCAACTCCGCAGTGGCCTCAGCCGGTGAGCCTCACTCACAGTCCTGTGTGTGATGATCCCAGTTCAGGGCAGCTCGGACCTGAGCGTGGCCTCTGCCCCGGCAGATTCATCACTGGATCCTCCAGCAGACCCCTCTGTGGTCTTGGTGGGTGGCCTCCCTGTTGACAGGGCTGGGATGTGACTTGGCTGGAAGGGTGTGGGTCCTGGGACCCTCTGCTGAGCAAGGCCAGCAATGTGACAACTGAGAGCCAGCTGGTTGCCTCACTGGCAGGTGCCCTTGGAGCCCTCGACTCCTCCAGCACAGGACAGTGCCACCAAAGCACCAGAGGGCAGCACAGATGCTTCCAAAGGCCGTGCCCGGTAAGCATCCCTGAGCTCAGAGCCTGCCCAGGCCCAGGAAGCTGGCTGCGTCTTTATTTATAACTTCTTTTATTTCCAGTGTTAAGCCCCACAAGTCCGGTCAAGGAAAGGTCAAGAGAAAAACGAGTGCCTTGACGTCCTTTCCAAGTATCCTCCAGCCGCGCCTGGCGGGGGACTGGCTTCGCTGAGGACAGACAGCCCGTGGCCACGGGACACTTCCTGGATGGCTCTGTTTTGCCTGGGGAGACATCTGTGCTCTGCGAGGCTCACGCGTGGGATGAAGCGGGAAGCGGGGACCGTGAGCTCCCAAGAGACCGACTCTGAGCACGGCTTCGGGGTGGGGGGTGCCAGTGACTTCCACTCCCGCCACTTTCCTCCTCTGATGAACGCCGTGCAGGCCAGCCTGTGTGCAGCCCGGAGCATGAGCTGCCCACGTGGCCCATGGTGAGTGCCAATGGCAGCTCACGGGTGTGCCCACTCAGGGAGGACGGTAAGCCCTTCCAGCTGCCCCCACCAGGGTCTGATTCCAAAAGAACCCCGTGGCTCTCTGCCCCAGGAACGTCCAGGGCCACTCCCGGGACTGGTGTCCTTGAGGCGCTGGCACAGTGGTCCAGCAGCAGCATGAGAACACAGAGCCCGGCAGCTGCTTCTCTCTCACAGTCCCTGAGTCATCAGGGCACCTCTCTCCTGTGACCCTGAAGCAGCTAGGGCCTGAGGGACAGGAAGAAGCCGGCACCAGAGGACAGACTCCACATGACCATCTGTGGCCCAAGGCCCAGCCTGCCCCAAATGCCCTGGACTCCCCCACTGTACTCCACTACTCAGCCCAAGACCAGCAGGGGGACCCAGACACCCACAGTCTACAGCCCTGTAGCTGCTCTCCCCCCGAGCACTCTGTCCCCTCTCCCGACAGACTTGCCTGGCCTCACTGTGGGGCATGGATGATATGTGAGCCCACCAGCACAGCAACGCCAAAGTCACCCTGAGGCCACACCCCAACTCTCCTCCAGGAAGTAGAACTTCCAAGGGGACCTGATGTTCTCCAAGGCAGATCATTTTCTATGTGCCTTATCTCCACAATTCCTGAGGACACAAGAGTTCAGATACAAAAGAGCCAAATAAAATATGTGTGGCCTCTGACTCCAAATGCAAACCGGAGGGTGTGGGCTCGGAAACCCACTCCTCTGCCTCTGTGCTGCAGCCGGCCTGGCCTCTGGGCACCCCTACTCAAGGACGGTGCTGAGCACCCCCGAGCACCAGGCCCTGTCTCGGCCAGCGTTCCCCTGGGCCTTCCTCTGTTAGCTCAAATCCCTGTTTCAGGGCAGATCTGGGCTGGACACTGGGGAAGGGAAGATGAGGAAGACTTGGTCCAGGTGTCTATCCTGGTTACTACAGAGAGGGGCCTGTCATGAGTCCCGTGACCAAGGCACAAATGAGACGTCACAGGAGGACAGAGCTGGGGACGCCTACACGTCCCCAAGGGCCTAGGGAAGGTTTCCTGGAGGAGGCTGCCCTCCAGGGAAGAGTCAGAGTGGAAATATGGGGAGAGGAAGAGAGTATGCCAGGCCTGGAACAGCTCTTCCGGCATGTGATCTGCTGCCTGGAAGTCGGGATGTGAGGGAGGAGAATGGGCAATGAGACCAGAATGGGGTGGGCAGTTCTAGAAGGTTCTCATATGCCAGGCAGAGGAGCTCAGACTTTGCCCTTTGAGAATAGCACAACGAATCCGGACAGTCCTGCAGAGGTGGCCTCACCTTAAAACGGAACCAAAGGCTCCCTGGACGGAGGCCACAGCCCCACCATACAAATCAGAGTCTGCAGAGCACCTGGCCCAGCCTCAGGGCCACTCCAGCTTGTTCCCACAATGGAGTCCCAGACACAAGACTCAGGAGACCACGTGGCTCCTGATCCCCCACTGCACACATACTGAGAACCCGAAGTAGGTGGGGAAAGCCCCTCATGGGTTCAGAACTTGAGGACCCAGGCCATGGTGGGAATGGGAATGGCCAGTCCAGGTCTGTCGCTCCCAAGCTCTGCTTTCTCAGGCAAGTCATCTTCCTCCCCGTGCCTCAGTTTCCTCATCTGTGAAGTGGGGATACAACAGAACCTACCTTAGGCTCAGTAAATATTAGCAACCACAGTGAGAATGCCAGCAGTAGACAAGCACAGCCCTTCTGCCCACCACGGCTGCAGGACCCCAGCCTCCCTCCCCCAGCCGCAGACCCGCCCCACCCGCCTGCTTCCTGGCCACCCCTGTTCAGTTAGCGTATGAGGTGAACGCCGCAGGCTGAAAGTCAGTTATCCAAGCATTTCTTGCTCAGCTTCCTTTTATTCTCCTGACCCTTCCTGGCATCAAGAGCTGGGAAGCACCCAGCACCAGGGCCATTTGAAAAACCACCGCTCGCACTGCTTCCTGCAGGTTTTAATCAGCAGCAACTAAGATTTCCTTCTGGTTTGTTCCAGTGTCCCGAGCTCTGGGCTGAGACGGGAGGCTGGGGATCTCACTGGCCACGCTCTGTGGCATGCCTACCGTGTGCCAGGCTCAGAACCCCCATCACAAATGCCCAACAGCACTTAAACTCACCGCAGAAGCTCACTGTACAGCCCAGAAAGACAAGGGTTCCTGAGGCTGGGGCATCCCAGTCTCCCCACCAGAAACTGGCTGAGTAGGGACTCGAACCTTGGTCAGTGTCCACTCCAGGTGGCCTCACCATTCTGAGTAATCAGGATTAAAAGTAATCTCCTCGGCTACAATCCTGATATGCACCGACCGCCAGTCTCGCATGCCTGAAATTAATCTGCCAACATCTTCAGCTGTGGCATCTGATTGGGTTAGAGAAAAAAAAGAGGTGCCTTCTCCAGACAGCAGATGAGCCACAGGCTCTGCGTGTTCCACCTTTGATGAAATGCAGCTTTCTCATTAAAAGAAGAGCCTTCGTTTAAAACACAAATAAAGATTGATATGAATATGCAATTTACAGAAGAAAAAATATCAGCCACCAAGGAAGGTGGGAAAACCTTTAGTCTCATTAACAATCAAAGAAGGTTCCATTTTCCCTTATCAATGAAGGCGTGCTTTAAAAATGATAATACCACTTCTGGTTGTTTTTCATCGGTGAGGATACAAAGAAACGGGATTGGCCGTGGTGCAGACGCAAATGTGGTCACTACTGAACCTGAGCTCACTACTAAACAGAATGAAGAGCCCGCCACCCGGGCACACAGTGGCAGGGGGCCACCAGATGGCATCGGAAGCCCCTGATGGTGGCAGCTCAGCACTTCACTTTCTACATTTTCCTGAATTTTCCATGGTGAACGCAAGTAAAAGTTTGGGAGCTAAACTGTCTGAATTTGGGCACTTCCCCTGCCACCTGTAGCCGTGGCCCTTGGGAGGTTGCAGGGACCAAACGGGCTGGTGTGGCAGGCACTAAATAAATGCAGAGCACTGGGGTCAGCAGACCAGGCTCTGCGTGGTTCCGCTCGCCACGGGGCGTGTAACCCCAGCCAGGGACACGCTTGTCTGTAAGGGGGAATAAGGACGCACCCACAGGGGTTTGTGTGCGAGTCCAGCCAGGCGACACAAGGAAACCTGTCTGCAGCTGAGGGTGGAGCTCAGTAGTGTCGGTGGCTTTTTAACTAAACTATTACATTGAATTTTTTTAAATGAGGAGGTTGATGGACACGACAGTGACTTCCCTGCCTTAAAGCAACAGAAGAGGATGAAATACGTGACACGAGCGTATCCAGGCCCTGGACACCAGGCAGGCCGTCCCAGAGAGCAGGGGCACCAGCGAGGCCAGCCCTGCAGCTGCCTGTGCAGGGAGAGGGCACCCAGGCCACACTGGCCTCCCAGGGGGACCTGCCCCTCCCAGGTGGGAGGCACAGGGGAGATGAGCTGGAGGCCGAGAAGCACAGAGCACTGGCACCCAGGACCAGCAGGCTCGGAGCCAGGGGTGCGCCCAGGATGGCGAGGCCTCCCTGGTGGCTCCTCGCTGGGTCCTCCACCGAGGGGCTCTGCCTGACAGGCCCCCAGACCACCCCAAGGTCCCTGGACGGGGTTTCTGAATGCAGTCCTCGCCTCCCCCTGCAGAGGGCAGCGTGCAGCACCTGCTGGCCCTGCTCTGGTCCAGCCAGGGCTCCCCACCTTGTCCACCCTCTGCAGCGCCACCCTGCCTGTTCCCCACTACAGGCTGAAGCTGAGCACACCCAGCCCTCACCCAGTCCCACTGCCCCCCCTAGGAAGAGTGAGACGGGGGAAAGAGGGTACAGTGAGGCCGAAATGTTCTGGGTTCAAATCCTGGCCCGACCACCCACTTCCTGGACACACTCAAACCCATGATTCAGCTTCTCTGAGCCTCGGTCTCCTCACCCACAGGATGCAGCTACTTGGGAGGCTGAGGCAGGAGGACCTCAAGTTCAAGAACAGCCTCAGCAGTTATAAGGACCCTATCTCAAAAAATAAAAAAGATTAGGGAGCTCGGTGGTACAGCACCCCTGGGCTCAACCCCAGTAAAACACACAGACACACAAGCGCACACACACATTAGGTAAGGCCGGCCACACTAAGCTGTTTTCAGGAGTCAGTGAATCATGTCTGTATGGGCTTCGTCCAGAGTCTGGCGCAAAGCAAGTGCTCAATAAATGGCTGGCATTCTTAGGATTTGTCATTTTCTCCCCTGATGCGGGAGTTATTCTTGGTTCCACAGAGAAACCCCCGACACGTATCTGCCTCATTCCTCCATTAGAGATCCTGATCCTGTCTGGAAATTTAGGTCAGAACTGCAAAGTCACTGGAAACATCCTGAAGCCCAGAGATGTGGAGAGTGTGTGGAAATGAGGAGGAGAGAATACAGCACCAGGGCCACCAGGTGGTTCCAACCCAGGAGCCATCCTGGTGGAGTCAGCGGGAGGCACCAGAGAGACATGCCACGCACTGCCACCTCCACCCCTTCCAGCTCCTCCAGGGCTCCTGTCGATGAAAGAGCCCCAATAGTAACAGGCGCATTACTCGAGTGCTTACTGTGTACCGGGCACTATGTTAAGCCCTTTATGCACATTATTTAATTGTCATACCCCCATTACATAACTGAGTCTTAAAAAGGTTGAAAAAAAAAAAAAAAAAAAAACCAACAAAACAACTTCCTGGCTAAGGTCGTGACAGCCAAGTGGCAGAGGCAGGATCTGGATCCGATGACCACTCCCCCTGCCCTCCCTGTCCAGCTTGGTCTCCTCCCCCCGGTTGGAATCCCTCACACAGAGTCCCACATGCTGCCGTCCAAAGGAGCTCCTGGTCCCCAGAGGACAGTCCTGCAGGGACACAGGCGGTCCCCACCCTGCAGCAGGCAAAGTCCTCATCAAGCAGCTCAGCCTGCAGTAACCCTTCCCAAGGCTGGTGGTGGCCTTCAGGGCTTCTGTGTCCCCCAGGGGCCTCTGTGCCAGATTCCCCGAGAGCCAGGCCCTACTTGGGCTCGGACCTAGTTCAGCACGTGCGTTTCTCCTTCTCTTTTCTCCAATACGCCACTTTCTCAGGTAGAATCTACTGGGCCAGAAAATAAGCTGAGTCCGGGGTCAGGGGAGCCCCAGGGATCTGCCTCCTTGGTACCACTCCTGGCAGGGAGCCCTCCTTCCAAGGCTGGCAGGAGGACAGCAGGCGCTGACCCAGAAGGTCCAACAAGCAGAACAGAGGTGCGCTGAGCAGCCCTCATCAGCTCAGGTCCCGCAGAGAGGATGTTCCAGCGATCGCAAGGGGTGGCGGAATGCTAACCACGCTCGCCTTAATTGCCTCCAAACCCGCCAATCTATGGATTATATTAGGTTTCTAAGTGTAATTAGCTTAACGGGCATATGGATTACTATCATGCTCCAATTAAATCCCAAACCTATAGCATATAAATTGGCACAGGGAGTGTCCTGGTCTCTGGCAGTCCAAGCCCAGCGGTCACTGTTTGAGCTGGACTCCTCATGCCACGAGCCTCTCCACTACCCCTGGGGGGTCGCACTCTGCCACTGGCCACCACTACACCCTCCTGCTGCCACCCTCGCCTTCACAGCGTCCGATGCCCTTTCCCCAGGGCCCTGCGGGGCTGTCCTCTCCTGCCTGGCCGGGGTACGGCTCCTGCCCTTTCTCCTGGTAACCACGGGCCCTCAGGTTGGAGGTGGCCTGGCAGGGAGGTAAGGGTCAGGTGGCAGGAAGCAGTCCTGAGCAGGGCCCTGGGATGAAGAGACGCCTGTGTCAGGTGGGTGAGGTGCTGTGGACTGAGTCCCTGTGGGCTGGCCTGGCCTCCGGGGAGGAGACCCACAGCAGGGCAGGCAGGTATTTGAGGGCATGTGAGAAACACAGGACCCCAGCCTGGCCTCACTGCCTGGCCACATGCAGGGTGTCAAGGTCTGCGTGACGGGGCCGCCAGCTCCGTACCATGAGCCACCTTCCAGACAGCTGTGTCCAGAAGGGACTCTGTGAGGAGGCCCAAGGCCCCCGGGGACCAGCGAACCCCTCTCTACCTGCCACAGGCCCGTCTGTCTTCGCCCTTCCCCCCAGGACTGGCCCCTGGAGCCTTTCCATCCCTGTTTGTCAGAAGAGGGGACAGGGCGAGCATCGCAGGGCCAGGCACCCCAGGCTCCCCTGCCCTCGGTGCCATCCCTCCCTGCAACGTGGATTAACAGCATCCACCCCAGACCAGGAGAGAAAGCCACCTTTGCTGGCGGAGTGGGAATGAGCAGGCGGCCGAGGAGCGTGGGGGCTCCTGGACTGTCCTCACTGCGGAGGGCGAGTCAGCCCTGGGCCCTCCAGGCACTGCCACCCCCACCCTGCAGGCATTTCTAAACCCAGCCAGGCCCTCCTGCAGGCAGACAGGATGCTCTCCAGGCGACTCCATCAGGCACAGCACAGAGACGGAAGCTCGCCTCTGTGTGCTCACACCACCACCTGCAGACAGGGAGGCTGAGCTGCCCACGGTTCTAGAACTTGTCTTTCCTCCACAAACATGTACCCTAGCAGACAAGGATCATTAACAGAATTCCAAGTCCAGACAGTTAAGTGAGAAATTAGAAAGTTTTGAAACATGTCAATAAGTCTAAGAAGGCATATATTTTTTTTTTTTCATTTGCAACTGGAAGGCAAAACAAGAGAAGAAAAGAAAAAAGGAAACAGCTCAAACGTCCGTTAAGAGGGACTTGGAGGAATCAATAGGGACATGAAGCTGCCTCCATTACAAAGCACGAGGTAGTGACTGTGCCTCTAACCGGGTGGGGTGTCCAGGCAGAGTCCCCAGTGAGACGAGCAAGGTGCTGAGAGAAAGGGGTGATTCAGTTTTTAAAAAACGTAGATAAGACAATGCTCGTGTGTACAAAGAGGGAGGCACAGAAGGTGAACAGATTATTCTGGATGGGAGCAGGGTAAGAGGGGAGGGAGAGCCGGTTTGAAAGAGGTTGAAGGGTCCGGCATCACGGAAGCACGTTCCTGGGCAACCTTGAGAGCGCCGAATACAAACCAGTATGGACAGACCTCAATATGCACATGGCCAAGCAGCAGGACAGAGCGACAGGTGGGGGACATCTGGGGAAGGTGATGCTGAAGGCGGGCCAGAGCGGCCAGTACGGAAAGACCTGACCTGCCCACCAGGGGTCAGCTCCACCTCGCAGGCAGCAACCCCCGCAGGGGGAGCTGGATGGACTTGCACAGATCTGTCTGGCTCTCAGGGAAGGTGGCCTGGGGGCAAGGCAGGAGGTGCCAGGGGCGCAGGGAGGGCTGGGTGGTGTGAACCAGAGGGCAAGCTCTGTGACCCAGGAGGGGTGACCACAGGGCTCCAGAAAGGGTCCTGCCTGAAGGTGGGGATGTGGTTTGAAATTATCCCTCTGAAAGTCAGGTGTGGCTGCCCCGCTGAGGGGCCTTCAAGAGGTGACAAGGCCTTGGGGCCCTCCTGGGCCTCATCAGAGGCCTCTCCCCTTCTTTGGCTAGATTGTGCCTGAGGACACAGCGTTGGTCCCTTTTGCTCCCACGGCCCCTCCCAGCTGGCATTGGACTCGCCAGCCTCCTGAGGGACGTGGGGCTGTTCCGCAGTGGCCACTCAGGCTGCAGTGGAGGGCTGGAGGCACCCTGCTCTCCAGCACGGCCAGTCCCCGCGGCTACCCACACCGAACCCAGACTGACCCCGGGGCACGTCCTGGATGCTGCCTGGCCTCTGCCATGGTCAGGGTCCAACCAGAGCAAAAGCACAAGCAAAGAGGCCCTGCTGGTGCCACTGGCCTGACTCCAGGTCCACGAGCCACCGATAGCAGCACCCCCCCCCCGTGGCTCCCCTCCAGAGAACCGCCTCACCCCACGCGTTCCTGCACGCGGTCCCGGGAGCCCCTGTGCCCCAGCTCTGCCCTCACCCGTCCCTCTGTGCCAGCACAGGAAGGCCTGAGCCCCGACTCGGATGCTGCCACTGGGCTGGAGTCAGGAGACAGAAGGACACTCGGCCCCGCAGCAGGACACGTGGTGCTGATGAAGGGGCTGCCCCCAAAGGCGTGGGGTGGTCGATGGACACCGCTCTGTCCCCCAACCTGATGTGTGGCTTCCTGGGGCCCTGGTTTCAAAGGGACAGGGACAGGGACAGGGCCCCGATGGGAAACAAAGGCCCTGCTCCTCCTTCTTCCTCAGGTGCCCTTCTGGTGCCTGTCCTCTGGTGAACTCCACTTTATCCCTCGGAACTCTGCTGAGGGAGACCCCACCCTCTGAGCTGGCTCTGTGTCCTCTGAGTGTTTTCCTGCCATCCAGTTCAGAAGGAGCACTTGCCTATTTATGCACCAACTCTCCTCCTTCGGCTGAGAGTTTCTGCAGAGCTGGGACTTAAAAGTCCCTCAGACTGAGGCCCACCACTTACGCCACCAGGTGGCTTTATGACTGGTCTAGCAGAAGCCCCTTTAAGAACTTGACCATGAGAAAGAAGAGATGCATGGTAAGCTTCCATTCATAGAAGCTGCAGAACAGGCAAACTAGTCTTTACTGTTGGTGCCAGGCCGTGGGCATCTCAGAGACTGGGAGATGCTCTGCCCACACAGGTGGGTTCACTTAATAAAGCTCACTGAGGTGCTGACCACTTTCCTACACATATATGTTATGTGTTAATAACAAGGGCTTAAAAATTAGACTCCTGACCGCAGCAGATGGTCCGCAGCAGCCAGGGGCGTGGCAGCCACTCTCCGCCCATCAGCCTGGCGGATGCTGCCACCAAGGTGCTGGATGCAGGCCACCCCATGGGGGCTTGGAGGACCTGATCAGGGCTGGCAGGGGCAGTGACACATGCAGAGTTCTCCTGGAGGCATGTTCATGTTGGGGAACACAGTACCCCAGCCCTGCTTCCAGAGGGAAGGGCTTTCCACCCCGTCCCTACAAGACACAGGTGGCGGGACCCTGCCCCACTCTGAACCAGGGCAGGTGGTCCGTCCATTGGCAACACAGGGCAGAGCACACCCCCGGCTCTGACCTTCTGCTCTCAGGGAGCCCTGGGGAGGTGCCCCCACCCTTCCTGCCCTGCTGGGCCCGCAACTTCCTGGCAGGATCGGCCCTGGGGCACCCCAAGGGGACCCCCCACTGCTGCTACTGATTCTGGCTAGAAGACCAGAGCACGGTGGCTCTGGGAAGCCACAATCACATGCCTGGGACAGGAATTGGCCAGATGCAAGTGACCCTTTCCATATGATTTTTACTCCAGAGCTATACTTTATAAATATTTGCAATTTGCTGAGAGCACAGATGATTCTGGCTACTCGGAGGCTGAGGCAGGAGGGTCTCAAGTTTGGGGCCGGCCTGGGTGAGAACCTGTCTCAAAATAAAAAATAAAAAGGGGCGGGGATGGGGTGGAGATGTGCTCAGTGACAAAATGCCCCTGAATTCAAACCCTAGCACTGTAAGAGAAAAAAAACAATGATAATAATAATTGCAATTTACTATGCCTTTTTTGTTGTTTTTTAAACACGCAAAACAAAATGCTAACTGTATAGTTCCCTCTGGGGTGTGGGTTTGTGGATTATCTTTGTGCATCTCTGTATTTTCAAAAAAGGCGTGCATTTCTTATAAGATCAGAAAAAATTACATTAAATCTAAAAAGAAAAAATGCAGGCACTATCGACATGTAAAACCTAGAAGGTGGAACCTTGAGGGTAGAAAATGGCGCTGTGCAGGCTGCTACGCTGGCTCCGCGGGCCCACAGTGGTCAAGGACCCCAGGACAGAGCCCAGGCTCACCACCTCCCAGCCGCAGAGGCCCCGCAGCCTCGGTTCCACCTCGAGGAAGGTGCTGAGCCAGGGACGCCGCCTCGTTCTGAGGCTCTGAGGCCTCAGCTCTCTTGGGCTCCTCAGTCCCCTCCTTCCTGGGGCATCATGGCAGCAACGGCCACAGGCACCTGCTGTGTCCCCCTGGGAGTGACAAATCTGCAACAAGGCACATCCCAGCAGGGTGACAGGCGTCCAGAGTCTGGTGGACAGGCGGTGACATCCCCGGCTGATCAGGCGCTCCTGCCCCAGGGGAGGCCACACAGGCAGCAGCAGCCTTGACCCCAGGGGAGGCACAGGGACATCCCTTCTCCTTTCAGCTGGGGGACGCGGCTTGTCTGGACATCCATTCCTTTGGCAGGTCCTGCTGTAGGACCTGCGGTGCCCTGCACCCTGAGATGGGCGCTGGGGAGCAGTGACATGGTTGAGGTGGCCCCTGCTCCCAGGACACGTGCAGTGACGGATGAGGGCCACTGACCTGTTGCTGCTTCACAGCTATATAGCAGGAGCGATGGGGCAGGAGGGCTGGGGAGATCCACCGGCATGAGACCCAGACACACAGGCCCGCCTTGGCCCTGAGTGGGAGAGGCAGCTGGACGCCAGGCACAGAAACCCCCACAAAGGCCAGGGAGGTCAGGTGGGGAGGGGCGGGCGGCAGCAATGGCGGCAGGAGAGGGTTGTGCAGGGTAACAAGAGCCCCAGGATCAGGGCACAGAGACTTCCTTTGGCCCTAAATCTTTGGGAGATTTTTTCCTTTTAACTAAAACACACTCATGAGCCCGTGAAGCAGTGGTGGGTGACAAGTGGCCCAGGCGCGCCAAGCTCGGACTCCAGGACTCCGGCCTCTGTTCTTGGAGGCCCCACCCTGGAGTCCAAGGTAGGGCCTTCTGGAGAGGATACATGTTCTCCCAGGACCCTCGGGGCCCTGGTCACCCCTGGAGAACCCAAGCAGCTCCACAGGCGGCCAGAGCTGGTGGTGCGGAGGCCAGCCTGAGCAGCGGGGTCCTGGGGAAAAGGCCCCTGTAATGAAGGCAAAGTCGAGCAAGACGGTGGCTGCTGAGACCAGGCTGAGTCACGTGGACGGGCACAGCGCTGGACAGTGCCTGGGGGACAGAGACACTCTCGGGGCCTATGCCGCGTGCAGCAGCTGCCTCGGGGAGTCCCAGGAGAGCGAGGCTGGGGGCCAAGGAAACATGCGCTCTAGGTTGCAGTGGAAAGGCCCTGGGCTCATGTGGCTCCCCTGGACCTGGACTACGAGGCTCCACTGCCACCTGGTGGGCCCTGGAGGCACGGGGCAGGGCCATGCGCCTATGCTGTCGGCCCCTGCTGGGGAGGGAGAGGCTGACACAGAGGGCACACCCACCCAGAGCCTCTCTATAGACACAGGTCGGGTGGCACACAGTCACAGAGACATGGCCAGGCTGCAGAGACCATGAGGGCAAGGAGTGAAGTCCCCTTTCCCCAGAGTCATCTTGCACCCACATTACCCAAATTATCATACCAATGAGAACTCCAATAAAAAGCTAGTACGAGCTGGGCACGGTGGTGCACGCCTGTAATTCCAGCAGCTCAGGAGGCTGAGGCAGGAGGATTGAGTTCAAAGCCAGCCTGAGCAATTTGGTGAGGCCCTAGGCAACTTAGTGAGACTGTGTCTCAAAATTAAAGAGGAAAAATATATAAAAATGACTGTGGATGTAGCTCAGAGGTTAATCACCTCTGGTTGAATCCCCCGGACCAAAAATTTAAAAAGCCAGTACGAGCTGAGCACTTACTACCTGCTGGAAAAGCTTATGGAAGTTCTCCACGGGATACGCCCTCCAGTCTCCCTGAGACCGAGGTGTGGGAACTCTTCCTGTCCCTGTTTCAGAGGCAAGGAAACAGGCCTGTGGGGACGTAGGCAGACATGAACTCACCCTGAAGCCTCGAGATCCACGCTTTGGAGAGCTCAGGGCGGAGGGGTCGTTTTGGTTTCGAGATGGAAGAAGAGCCACAGAGGACACCTGGGGGCCCTCTGGGCAAGCAGCCCCTCAGGGGCAAGCGACGTTTTCTCAAATCACCGACTCCCCCAGAAAGGGCCCTGAGTGTGCCTCTGCACCTGAAGTCCATCTGCCTGACTTGCAGCCACCCTATTCTCTGAGCCCATGAGGCTAAAAATAAGTCATCCCTCCAATATTCTAGAAACACACGCAGTGCCTGGGTGTCCCGGAGGCTGACGGACCCCACAGGGTGTGCACCCGTCCTCTGCCTGTGAGCGGGCAGGAGAGCTGAGCTGGTGAGCAGGCCCAGCTTCCAAACAGCTGGGCCAGAACTGCTCTGGGCCTCGCTTCTCTGCAGGAAGGCTCTAGACCATCCAAGGGCTTCTGCCAGCTGCGCGAGGCTCTGAGCAGACAGACTCTCTGTAACATGTCTCGGTCCTCATGGCCTCTTCCTGAGCTGAGTAGCCCAAACTCAGCAGCACTCTTCTGTCCAGGGTGCCCGCAGCTGACCGCAGCAGGCCGCAGCGGGCGGGGTCTCTCCTGCACCTGAGGAGGGAGCCGGTCCACCACATTCCTTCAGCAGCCTGCACCTCTGAAGCCGCAGGAAGTGTGTGGACCAGAAGCCCTGTGACACCCACGGGGCGTCTTCCACTCGGAACATCACGAGGGGTGCGAGGCCCCAGGAGACTGTGCTGCCCCAGGCGGGAAGGCAGAAGCCACGCTGGGAACCGGCCCAGCCCAGCGAGGCCTGCAAACCCCGGAGAGGTGACGTGGGTGGGAGGGTGCCCAGCCACTCCTGCGCCCTGTGTGGGTGGCCCTGGGGTGCAGACTCTGGGCAGGCGGCCAGAATGGAGGCGCCTCAGAAGCAGACGCAGACTTCCTTGCAGAGGGCTTAGAGGAGCACATCCTGGGAGGGTCCTCTCGCCCACATGACCGTGTCCTCACGTGGAACGCTGCCCACGTCAGTGTCACCATGATCCTGCCCCGAGCCCAGTCATGGGCCAGGTGGCAGTGCACGTCCAGGGCACAAGTCCTCACCCCTATAGTGGGCAACAGGACACGTTCTTGTTTGTGGTGTTGGGGACGGAATTCGGGGCCTCCAGCATGCCGGGCAAGTGCCCCACCAGAGCCATGCCCAGCTGCCAGCAGGTTTCAGGAGGCAGCCGAGGTCACTCACACTGCAGGGCGCTAGGTCTTGGGTAATGTCAGCCTGGCCTAGTGGCACAGAAATGGGGCCCGCCCACGGGAGCAGGAACGGGGAACCTGGCTCATGGGACAGCCCTCAGGCTGGCCACCTGGCTCTCTGGCCTGTTTCCTCCTCTGTGGAGTGCGGGCAGGTGGTGGTGAGAGGAGGCCACCCGAAGCCGTCCCCTCCTGGTGGGCTGTGAAGGGCCTCAGGAGGCTCTGGGTCTGCTGAGGGCCCAGGGCTGGCACCCAGGCAGAGGCCTCACTGCTCCCTCCACTGTAGCCCTGGCCCTCTGGCATGCCCAGTCCGCACACGTCTGTCCCCCGGGACCCTGAGGCCTTGGCCTGCCCACGTCCTGCCCATGCTGCCGGGGGTGGGGGGCTCCCTCAGGCTGCAGGAGGTGGGACACAGGCCCAGCAGGGGCACTTGGGCACTCATGTGCTTCCATCTGGCCCCAGTGAGATCCGTCTGAGGAGCAGAGTTTATTTTAAATGATTTCATATAGAAACACTGGAGCTTCCTCTTCACTGGCGGGTTCCAAATAGGTTAACCCCTTCTTCCCTGCGGACAGACTCCTGCCGAAACAAAACCAGGACTGTCTTCTGTGCTCTGTCTGGATCCCGCCTGCAAACTGCCTCTCTGGGAGCCACAGGGCCTCTGGGCAGACACTCAGGAACAAGTCAGAGGACAGGCCTGAGCCCATTCAGCTGTGAGGTGGGGCTACAGATGGAGGAGGGTGGGACGGGCCAGGGACTGGTGCTGGTGCCAGACCCCACCCAGAGGCCTGCCTGTCTCAAGCCCCCGTCTGGAACGCGGCAGATGAGAGCTCCCCAGACCTCGGCAGTGATTCTGAGGCAGCAGAACCCTTTCCTCTTCTACTCTGGCCCGGAACAGTCTTTTAAGGAACCCTAGAAAAGAGAAGACCTGCTCTCAATGAAACAGGGGCGGAGGCCCAGAAGTCTCACTACGGTCCCGAGTTCCCTGAGGAACCAGGGCAGAGCAGAATTGCGGCTGGGGGTGCAGAGCCTGAGGACCCACGCCAGCCACATGCTCAGCCCTGCAGCTCTGAGCTCCTTGAGCAGGCAGGGGCAGCTCCCGCGCAGCAAGACCTCCGCCATGACCCCTGGCTGCCGCCCGGAGAGCACCCTCTCCAGTGTCAGAACTGGTCAGGGTTCTGAACAGGCCAGGCCCTGGCGCTCATGGGGGCTCGTGAGAAGGGGAGGATGGACTGCAGGAGAGCCACCCTGTACCCGTAAGCTCACCGGTGCCCCAGGGAGCCTGACAGCGTCCTGGGGTGACAGTGCCCAGCCTCCTGCCCAGCTGCCTGATGCCGCTCCTGAGCCAGCACTGTCCTCTTCTGCATGGGTTCTCCGTACAACCGAGGTACAGAGCAAAAAAAGAAAACAATGACAACGACAACAAAAACACTGAAAGTCTAAAGGAGAAACCAGACCCTGCTGCGGCTGGAGGCGGCTCGGGGTGGACGGGGTGGATGCGGCTGGAGGAGGCTCGGGGCTGCTGCTTCTGAAGCTCGGGCAGCGGCTCGCTCCTCAGGGCCTCTGGGGGCTGCCTGCATCCTCGGCTCGACGACCTCCAAACTCCGTCGTCAGAGCTGCGGGGCGCCCATGATTTGAACCTGGGGTTCTTGTCTCAGAGGTGTCCTGCCATGGCAGCACCGACCCGGGTGAGCACCCGCAACAGAGGTGCCAACACACGCCCCTTCCCCTGGGCCCCGAGGCACCACATGGCAAGCTTTCATGGGGACGGAGGGACAAACAACACATGCTGGAACTGCCCGGCATGAGCAGCAGGTGACCCTGGCCGGTCAGCTCCTTCCCAGGAAAATGGGAGACCTTCTCTGGCCGCCCTGAGGCTGGATGAGAAGTGGCCTGGGAAGCGGAGGGGCGCTGACGCTGACGTGCCCCGCGCAGCGGGGGTGAGCAAGGGAGTCGCGGCCAGAGAATTATGGGAGCCGGGTCCTCCCCGTCGGAGCAGGAAGGTGCGAATGCGCAGCGAGGGCTGGGAGGGCCAGTGCTGGGCTGCAGTCAGAGGCCGGGCCGGAGCTCCTGGCCCTCACATCAGACGGGCGCGGAGACGGGCGCCGCGGAGGTGTGCCTCAGGCGCGCACTCTTCCCGTCTGTGCTCAGGAGGCCCCAGGGCAGCAGCACCAGGGACAACAGAAGGGCACTCTCCCGGGGCTTAGGGGCTGGAGAGCGCTTCTCCTTGAAGGAACCAGAACTCCCTGGAGAAGCGGCGACTCTGGGGCGGAGGACGGGCAAGAGGAGCCAGAAAGCAAGGAAGGTCTCAGAATGGCAGGGTGTGCTGAAAGGACACAGGGGCAGCTCACAGGGGCTGCCGGTGGCCACTGGGGGCCATCTGAGCATCAAAATAAATAACGACAGTAACAGATGATGACCTGTTGAACGGAAAGCGTGTCTGGGAGACGGGCCCAGGGCTCCTCGAAGGACAGTGCCAAGGGCAATCGTAGGAATGACGGAATCGTCTGGCCACCAGCACTGAAGTCATCGACTCCAACGAGGAACGTGAGGGGCGCCAGGACCGGGCTGAGAGGGTGAAGGGGGCTGCCCCTCAGTGCTTACCGGTCACGGGGGGAGAGCACCGCACGGCAGTCACCACCAAGTCCTGCGGCATACCGTGACACCACGTGTGGCCCGGCCAGCCGCTCTGAGCACCCGCGCTCGTGTGCAGCTCTGGCCGCAGGTGCGACCGGACGCAGTACGAGGAACGCCACCCCAAGTGACTGCCTCGTGATTTCTGAAGCTGCCAGTCTGAGAGCTGGGGTGAGACCAGGGCAGAGCCTGGGACAAAGGGGCCTTGAGCAACGGCTGTGCCCACGACCCTACACTGGGTCCTTCTCAGCTTCCCACCTGGGGCCAGAGGAGCCCTGGAGGGCCTGCTGTCACCAGGGAAGTCCCAGAAGACCAGCAGGATCCGGCAGAGGAGGGGGTGGTGGGACAGGCGGAGGGCTCGGCACGAACAGAGGCTCAGAGGAGAAGGCGGGAAGGGACAGGAGGGGACCTTGGGGGTGAGCCCCCACCTCATCCATGCTGGATGGTGGCGACCCCACGTGCCGTGCACAGAGCGCAGTTCTCAGGCCACCCCCCTGAGAAGGTGCCAGTCTTGAGAACGCTGGTGAGGCCATGTGGGTCACTCCCCCTGCTTTAGGCCCTGGGACCCCTGGGCTGCCAGGAGGCCGCTTGCCTGCCCATGGTGTGACAGACATACGCAGCGGCCATGGGGGGAAGAGGGTGAGGGCCCGTGTGCGTGTGTGGGTGTGTGCCCTCCCTGTGGGCTCAAGCGGCCCGCCTCCCCAAGCTGGGGGCCAGGCGCCCTCTAGCGTCACCAGCAGACACGGTGTGAGGAAGAGGAAAATGGACGCTGACCCTGAAGATGGAGAGGGAGCAGAGTCCAGCAGGACATGCTGCAGGAGGAGGAGGGACGGGAGGAGGTAGCAGAGGGAGACCTGGAGGAGGGAAGAAGAGAGACCGCTGAGTCTCAGAGGCCACTGGCGCCTGCCTGGCGCCCTTGGGTAGGGCAGGTCCCTCGCAGAGGTGTCCCCTCAAATATGTGGGCAGGTGGGCTTGGACTGGTCTCATGGCCTGATCAGGGCCCGACTGGGCCCTTCAGCAAGGTGAGCTGGGGTCTGCCTCCAGAGGCCACCTCACTCCAGCAGGGTCACCCCGGCCCACATGTCCATGGCCAGCGTTCTTACCCTGACCTCGGCCCCTGAAGGGCGCACTGGGGCTGCAGTCCACAGACTAATGACCCCGGGTACCCATTTCCCGTTCCTGACCTCAGGTGGCCAGGATGGGGGTGTGTGTGAGCTGTGCGTGGGACCTGAGTTTGAGCGTGGGATACGAGGAGGCTGCATCTCCACCCAGCCCTGTAGCAGGGGAGTCGTGGGGACAGAGTGCAGGTCACGGCCTCACCCTCCCCGGTGACAGGGATTCCACAGAGAGGCCAGAGCCTGCCAGATCCTTCTGGAGGCATGGAACACGCAGAGGCTGGAGCGGGAGCACCTGCCACAGCGCCCACCCTAGGCCAGCTGCGGGAGGAACTTCCACAAGGAGGCCCGTTACCAGCAAGGAAGGCCTGGTGGGAGAGTGTGGCCCGGCTGAGTGTCCGTCAGCTTGCGGCCAGGGGCTCCGGCACGTGTGCTTGGCTTGATTTTAACTAACTGAATTTTCAGCTGGTTTTGCTTCTTGAGAAGCCTCAAATTCTCAGCCGGGGGCGGTGCTGCACGTGCGGTAAGAGCAGCTCTTGCTCTGCAGAAGGACACCAAGGAGGCAGGACGCGGTCGCAGTCCCTGCAGCACCCAGGCTCCGTCGGGTTCCGCTTACAAAGCTGCACCCCTGCGTCTACCCCTGTGCTCCTGACTGCTGGGCTCCAGCTCCCGTGCCGACCTGCCAGGACCCAGAGCAGGAGTCACAAAGCGGGAGGAGCTGGAGATCAGGGACAGGGCAGCCAGAATAACCCTGCCCCATCTGCACCTGTTTCCACATCCACAAACAGAAGGTGGCAATACTGATATCACAGGGACTCACGTCACTTTTGAGACTTGGGACTCTGTCTGACAGCAGCAAACAGAACTGACCTCCTGAGGTTATAGGGACAGCGGTACAGAAACTGCCCGGACCCCGCAGGTGCCTAACTGCCAGGCTATGAGGAGGAGTCTGAGCCTGTACTGAGCTGCGTGCGTCCCTTCTTTGGCTTCCCCAGCAGGAGTTGCCAGCTTCTGGGGCTCAGGGATGGGGACTCACCCTTTCAGGCAGTCCATTCTATTTTGGGACAGCTCTGACACATCTTCATGGGCAAAGTTTCCCCAGAGGTTAACTGAGGTCCCTTCCAGCACTTTCCAGACACAGAACAAGTTTTTTATCTGCCCCTTGAAAAAAGCAGCACAGGAACCAGGCCTAGCATGCCACGTCCCTCACAGGTGTAAAGAAAGCGGAACCCTGCAGGCTCCTCACTGGGCACACATCAGAAAAAGCCTCCTGGCTGACCAACCAGCTTCAGGAAGGGTTAGGTCCAGGTGCTCAGATGATATAACTGGGAGTCTCTGCACCTGGAGGTTCTGCTTCAGGACAGTGGGCTCTACCCTCAGGCACCTTCCCCTGGAGTGACAGGTGGCTGCTGCTAGGTCCCAGCTTATATTTCACTGGCTGCTCTCCAGGGATTCTAAAGAATCCTGGGACAACTTATGGCCCAGGACACATGCACAAATCTGTGGCAGGAGCCTCTGTGCTCCTGACTGGCCAAGCCTGAGCCCCATGCCTGAGGCCAGTGGTGGGCTGGTGGGCAGGAAGGGGCCTTGACACTCAGAGGAGCAAGCAGAAGCAAAGGTGCCTGCACATCCAGTCACGTGGTGCCCTCAGGTGGCCTCACAACCATGGTGAGCCCTGGGTTTTTTCCCTGCCAAGAACTGGGCAACAGGGCCAAGTGAGAGGCTGCACAGAGGGCCTGAGGACCCTGCTTGTGGGCCAGAGGTCAGCTCTGTGCCCCACAGACTGCTGCTAGGCAGGGCCACAGAGGTGAGGATGACGGAGTCCCTGCCCTGGGTGGTGGAAAGGTGGAGGCTGAGCTCCAGGCTAGAGGACCTGCAAGGGATTCCCTCCCGGGCCCTGACAGGAGCAGCAATCTGGGGAAACCTGGAGGGCCCTGAAGGCCCTGGGCAGCACGGGACCCAAGGTGGAGTGTGGCAGGCCACTGTGTGGGGCCAGCAGGGCAGGGGCAGGTGAGCAGAGGGGGGAGCGAGTGGGGGCCCCAAGTGACAGCAGAGGCCTGACCTCCCTCTCTGGAAGGATCTTGCTTCTGGGCCCATCGGTTATTTACCATGCCCTCTGCCCCCTGAAGGAGCAGCCCTAGGGCAGGGGATGGCTGCCAAGTTCACCCTGTCCTCCCACCTGCCTGGCCACAGTAGGCAGCCTGTAGATGTGACGGGCAAGGGAGTGTGGAGGACAGGGTGAGGACTGCCGGGTGGAATGTCCTCAGAATCCTCCTGGCTGGAGCTGGCGTGCCTTCCACCACGTCAGGACGCAGCAGGGCCCTGGGCAGAGAGAGCACTGTGGTCCCAGACCTGGGAGCCTCCAGAACCACAGCCAAGGAACGAGCGTTGCACCGGTTTGCCAGTCGGTGGTCCTGGGCAGGAGGCACAGGAGGCAGGGCGTGCCCATGCTGAGGGAGGCGCTCTGGGAAGCACTGTGGCCACAGGGTGGTCAGAACCCAAGTGCAAAACGCCCCAGAAGCGGCATCCCGCCAGCCTGATCCAGGACAAACTGGGAGCCGTTTGGGAAGGATGCCACCAGGGATCACCCACTCGCCACCCGCTGGCCACCCACTGGGGCCAAGCCCGACCCTCTCCCGTGCATCCTGCACAGCTCAGGGCAGGCCAGTGGCGGGGATGCTCATCCCCAGGGGACACATGAAGAAAGGAATTAGACATCACATCCAAGTTTACCTAGTGAGCAAGTGGCAGAGCCACCCTGAGATTCCCCTGGGGTCTCTGGCCCGTTGCACCCTGGTGCTCAGAGGAGGGATCTGGGCTTTTCCATTTCCCGGCAGCTCTGGTTTCTGAAACTTTGGCAAATTGATTCTCTCAGCAGTCCAACTTTCCTCCCCAAAACTGGTGACCCCACATACAAGGGCTCTCTTGCTAGTGCACGGTGTCTATCAGGCCCGAGCCGAGCTTCGCCAGTGCTGGCTGGGAGGAGCCCAGAGGTGCGGGCAGAAGCAGTTTCGGCGAGCAGCGTCGACTCTGATCTAGCTCTTCTCAGGGAGAACGTGGTGTGTCTTGGGGTGAACAGGCGTGCAGCACAGTCACCTCCCAGAACTTGTAGAAATGGCTTCAATTTGAAGCGTCTGTGCGGCACTGGGAGCCGCGGGGGCGTGAGGCACTCCAGTCTGGGGCTGCGAGCATGCTGGGCGGGGGCCTTGCCCCTGGCTGACCCCAACCTGAAGATGACCCTGGGCTGAGGGAGCAGGCCAGGATCACGGTCTGCCCACCACACAGAGGAACCTCCACACAAAACCTGCTGTGCCAGGGTCCTAAGACAGCGCTGCCTCCGGCTGTGAGCACAGGAACAGGGGCCGGCCCCGCCCCTTCTCCCTCCTCTCCTGGTCTTTCAGGAAAGATCAGAAATCAGAGGTCCCATTAATAAATCTCAGTGCATGCTCCCTGGGTGTTAGAGGACAGTAACAGCAAGGAAAGCTTTGGCCAGCAGCCGGGCTCTGGCGGCCCTCAGGGGCTTCCTGCAGAGTTCAAGCAGCCAAGGTTAGTGCTGAGGGCAGAGAACATTCTAGACAGGCAGGCGGCCATAGTTTCTGCCTTGCTTCTCTGGTATGCTGCAGCCTGGCCAGAGCCACCACCTCCCTGTCACTCCCAGCCGGTAAGGGGGCTCCAGGTCAGGTGACTCCAAGTAAAGGCAGCAAGGATGTGACTCTGAGGTTGCCACATCACCTCATCTCGCCAGACCCTCAGGAGGGGTGTTTAGGCTCAAGTGATTCACCTTAGGTCTGCCCTGGGTCAGAAGCCTCCTAACCAGGCCTGGGCTCATTGGTGGGACCAGACAGGCCCCGCTGTGTGTGGTGTGTATGGGACAAAGTAGGGAGGGCAGGATTGAGCAGAACCATGAGCCCCGGTACTGCTACTCCTGTTGAGAGAGGCTGGCCCTGCTCTGCACTCTGCAAGACCTGGCTGACCGGGTTGATGTGAGAGCGATCAGGGGAACCCAAGTCAGGAAGACATGGGTTCAAATCCTGACTCTGACCCTGGCAGGCTGGGTGGCCATGGGCAAGTTACTCCACTTCTCTGAGCTGTCACCTCCACATCTGTAAGTGAGAGGTAGATGAGGGGCCACTGCCCTAGGCTATGAGGTTGAGATGGGCTGAGGTCACGGGTGACAACTGCTGCACATGCCCTGCGTGGGAAACGCCCCTCTGGGGACCCTCTTGCTGCCCACTGCAGGGGGCCTGCCAACAGGAGCAGCAGGCCCAGAGCACCTGCCTCGGGAGTTTGCAGAGCAACATGTGGAGCGGGCCTGGTGGGACCAGAGGGCCCCGCTGACCCTTCCTCTGTCCTGTCCCACCACTCCAGAGCCGTACAGGACCGGAGAGCAACTCCCTGGGGGTGTGGGCCGCCTGCATGGGTCCTCCCTTCTGGGCTAAGCCCTGGCCCTGATGGCCTTGCCCTGCAGAGACCTCCCAGCGTCCACCTTGCCCCTCCATCAGCCCAGAGCCCATCACCCACTTGGGGAAGGCCCCAGGGAAGCAGAGAGTGTGGCCAAGTGCTGGCGGGTTCAGAGACCTCGCCCTCCCGTGCTGGGCACGAAGCTGCGGGCTTAGGGCCCAAGAGCAATAGTGAGGTCGGGCACCAGGAAGTGCCCCTTCCCACCCTGCCAGCCAACCAGAGAGAAGGGAGGCTGAGCAGGTGAGGGAGAGGCTGCCAAGGGCAGGCCAAGATGGGTGTCTCCTGGGAACTGCCCCCTTCGCCGCTGAACCCCCATGTGGGCCTGCCTCTGTCCCCTCCCGCTGAGGCCTGTTCTGCCCTTCCCAGCCTCTTGGGTCCCCTCCCATCTCTCAGGGTCTGGTGACTGCACTGCCCCCCAGAGACCTCGCCAGGTCACAGAGTGGGAGGGTCACTACCTGGTGGCCACTGTGGTGGGAGTGACCAGCCTGGTGTCATCTGGTCAAGCTGAACATGTGCACTGCCACCTGCAGGACACTCCTGGCAACCTGTGCAGAGGAGAGACCCCCAGACGTCCCTCTGAGAGCCGGGCAGCGCTGGAGCCCACACCTACATGAAGGCCACCAGCTCCAGCGGGAGGGACCGGGTAGGTGGCCCGGAGCACACCAGGAGGCGGCCACCTCCAGGGCAGGGACCCTGGGTGCTGGCCCCCGCCCAGGCGGGGACATCTGCCATGTCATTCACGACACTACGCGCTCAGGTTTCATTCACGTCATGACTCAAAGGCATGTTCAATTTCCTAATTTTGCCACAATAAAACATTTCAACCACTTTAATGAAAGTGCGACGGAAAACAGTCGCGGCTGCCGCCCGCCGTGTGACCTGGGGCGAGCCCAGGGGCCTCTCTGAGCCCAGAAGAACTCACCCACAGCCCCACCACCACAGCTCCGTCCCCAGCAGGCCCCTTGCTTGACGGGACCACTGAGGAGCCGCTGAGCCACGCCCGGAGCAGCGTGTCTGTGGTTCCTTTCCACGCGGGCAGCCTGGACTGCAGCTAGCCCTGCCCCTCTCCCTGCACAGCGGCAGCCAGTCCTGGTTCCACCTCTGCCGGGCCACAGCCCCCGAGATGGTCCTCCAGTGGCCGGGCTCAGGGGATCCACTCGGGAGGGCCTGCTTGGCCCCTGGGGCGCTGCTTGCCTGCAGGACAGAGGGCCCAGGCCTGGGCTTTGCTGACCGCCACCCACACCTGGACTCCATGAGGCAGCTGTTCACAGGGACACAGGTGACACCTGTGACCTGAAGACGGCACCAACATCACCCACTTCCTTCAGACTTGCCCCCGAGCCTCTTTGGACAGGAAGCACTCTGAAGCCAGCCGCCACAGGCAGTGGCCCGGCACGGGCTCTGCTTTGGCAGAAGCCATCTGCACAGGCCGCTGGCCAGGCTCAGGAGCACGCTCCCTCCTGCCCCATCTAGTTCTGCCATCAGACACGCTGTCGTTCCCATCAGCCAGACCGCGCAAGGTGGCTGGGGTCCCAGGTGGCTGGCTCCCCTGGCGTGTGGAAAGCGCTCCAGCACCCAGGCCCCGGCTCAGCTCAGGGGCAGAGCGTGCCCCGCAGCCCAGCAAGGGGGACCCTTGTAGGATCCCGGAGTCCTGGTCGGGAAACTTCCCCTCTGCAGGCCAGAGGGCAAAGAACATTCTGGGCACACGAAACATCCTCCAACCTCGAGCAGACCATCAAGGAGGAGCTGGTCCTTTCGCCCAGCGGCTAATGGCTGGGGGCGGGCAGAGACACCGTTGAGTTGTGCTTAAGAAACAGGGTGCCAGCTGTGGGGTGCAGGGTGGGTGGGGGACTAGTGTGACCAGAAAACAGGTACCCCAGGCACCCAGGAGGAGGGGCAGGTGGGGATATAACGAGGAAGAAAGAATCCATGATGTGTGACACTGTTCCTCCCCTCCGGGGACAGAGAGGGCCTCTCTGAATGGGCAGTGTGTCCCTCGCATGTGTGGAAATGGAGGCTCCAGGCCCCAGGGAAGACTAGGCGGAGGAGATCAGCCCCTGGGAAGGAAGGAGGGAGGGAAACGGTGCCCAAGGCTGGTGAGCAGCAGGCAAGGCCTGGTCCTTCACCCCAGGCTCTGCCTGGCCCTGAAGCAAGGCTGGGACAAACAGCCCCTGTGGCTGCCACAGATTGACAAGAGCAGGGCGCTCTGTTTGGGGGTCAAACGCCAGGCAGCCTGCAACAGGTGGCCTGGGGCAAGGCTCAGTGGTGTCATCTGAAAGGTCCCTGGCAGAGGACAGCCAGCACCCAGCGGTCTGCAGGACCCACTGGGACCAGGAGGATTTGCACCAGCAGGCGTGGGGACCCCAGGTGTGAACACTCTCATCTGGGGCCCGGGGCGCCCATGGGAGGAGGAGGACCCGGGGAGTCCGAGAGTGGCTGCCTGGCCTCGGGCGCCAGGTCCTGCCAGGATTCCTAGTGTGCCAGCCGTGGGAGAACAGGGTGGGAGACACCCGGGCCCTTCCCTGCCAACCAGGCAGGGCCACACCTCGGCTGGGCCGGACTGGACTTCCAGAAAGAGGGCTGTGTGCGTCACTGCCCACGGCTCCGCGCGGTGCTGCTGGGTGGGCGAGGTGTACAGCCGCCCACGGAGCCTCTTCCGGCTCGGCCCTGGCAAAGTCCCAGGCTCCCCCTACCAGGGCACTACGGGCAGGGCTCCGTGAAACCTGCCTTCCAAGCTTGGGCCACCCTGTGACCTCTCCTAGCTCAGGGGCTTCCCTGTTCCTGGGGCCAGGCAGGGAGGAGAGGGGTGCGGGCCCGTAGACGGTGACGGCGTGGGGGTCTCTCACAGCCAAGGAGCAGGCCCAGGCCCCCAGTGACAAGCCGCCTCAGAAAACACTGTGTGCGCACCTGTGCACAAAACTAGAGGAGGGGCTGGAGGGGCATCGCGCAGGCCCAGCGGGGGCTCCCTCTCTGGAGCCAGTGACGCCAGTCCTGCCCTGCTCAGCGGCCCAGAGGGCTGTCACCCGTCCTGCCCTGGCCCGCACCAGGTGAGTGGGGTCACTCACTGCCTGGCTCTCTGCCACCTCTGCGTGATAAGGCCATCCTTCCCTCCCCCTGCTCTCCTAGTTGGCCACCAACAGAGGACAGGACCAGAGAGGACTTTCAATGCCCAGCTGACCCCATCTGCTGGCCCTTGGCTCGGGTGAGGCCACCAGGGCCATGGAAGAGAGACCTGGCACAGGGGCAAGGACACGCCTCAGTCACAGGCAGGACACAGCCCCTGCCACGGAGGGGCCACATCTGGTGGAGGTGGGCCACGCAGACCTCCATACCCAGTGCTGCCCACCAAGATGTGGCCAGAGGGGCGTGGGGCCCTGGAAGGACAAGATGGACACTGCCCAGGAGGAGGGATGGTGGCATTTCCACAGAGGGAAGGGGCTCTGGCCCAGGTTCAGGGTTCCTGCCAGACTTCAGAGGCCACCCACTGGCCAGAGCTGGTTACGACATCGGGCAGCAGGGCGCCAGAGTCGTCAATGGCAGAGGGATGGCAGTTTCTTCAACACACAGGCCCTTCTATGAACGGAGCCGAGACTCCTCTCCTACCCAGGTGGCTTCCCTGTGGGTGACACATGGCAGCCACACACTGAGGGGCACCAAGCAGGGTGTCACAGGGGCCTGTGGCTCCCAGCACATCAAGACCCGCTCAGGGCCAGGGAGCACGCTGCCCACCTGGCTGTCCAGCCTGGGCAGCACCAGGTCCCGTGGATCTGCCTATGCGCTGAGTGTGCCACCTGCAGGGAGAAGAGGGCGGTACAGGGACAAGGACAACCCCCCCCCCACCACCACCATGCTCCCCTGAGGCCACCAACGCAAGTCAGAGGCAAACAGCCATGGTCAGGACAAGCATGAGGCCCCGGTGAGACGAACATGAAACGTGGGCTTCTCAAGCTGCCGTCCATCTGGACAATCCCTTCCGCTCGGTGCTGGGGCCTGGCTGCAGGCTACCCTTCTAACACGACCCAGTTTGAACCAGCAGCACTTCAAGTGCTTGGTCACCACCTGCAGCCGTGGTCACAGCACCAGGCAGCAGGCTCCAGCCATGTCCCTAGCCCCACATGTGCCTCCTTTAAATGCCACGCACACAGCCAGACTGCACAGGGCCAACCGGCAGAGGCGCAGGGCGGGAGTGGCCCCCCACAGGCCCTCTGCTCCTCTGGGGGCCTCCCAGTGCCTGCCCGGTACACTCTCAAGTACAGGGCAACTGGCTGAGGCCGTCCGGGGAGAGCCTCGTGAGGAGACACAACCAGAAGGCACCCTGTGCACAAAACTGCACGGGCCCCAGGTTCGCCTCCTGCTAGGCCACGCCACTGTTTCCTCAGGAGCTGCCACACTGAGCACCTGCTGGGGGCTCCTAAAGCTGCCACCACCCACGGAGGGCAGCAGGCAAGGAGACCTGCGCCCGGGGGCACACCAAGGCCAGCTCTGCACTCTGGAGGACAGGGGCTGGGGTGCCTCAAAGGTGCTGTGGTCTCAGTGTGTCCCCAAACCCAGCCTTAGAAATGGAGCCTTCTGTGCCACAGTGTCGGGAGGTGGGCTGTGGGGGTGTTTGGTCATGAAGGTCAGGCTGTTATAAAAAGGGTGTGGGAATGGGTTCTCTTCTCTCTTCCACGAGTGAGGACAACGTTCCTCAAACGAACCAGGGAGGGTCCAGGCCGTGGCTGCGAGGTTCTGGGTTTCTGACCTCAGGTGCACTGAGGCTCCCTCATTGACCCTGTGTTTGTTTGCCTGTGGCCCCAAACCACAGGCCCGTCACCCAGGACAGACCTCAGAGTGAGAGTCCGACCTCAGATCCTTCCCACTCAGCAGATCACTCAGGACAAAGGCAACCAACCACCCTCCCCAGAACCCAGGTCCCCTGGGTGCCCACGTTTTCACCAGGTCTCTCCAGCAAACGGCGATTTTCCCAAAGTCATGGAGAACAGGCAGGACAGCGCTCTGAGGTCTAAGACACTCTCAACGGCCAAGCAAGCCAGAGCCCAGTCACCACAGGGCAGCTCCACGTGCCACAGGCATCTTCCCACACAGGTGCCCACGGCTCTGCTTGGAACCTGGTGGACCTTGGACCCAACAAATAGAACTTGAGCTGCTGCTTGTGATGGAAGCTCCAACCCCGGAGCATCCTGACAGCTCTCGTTGTTCTAGGTTCTCTGTGTCTCACAGACCAGGGAGAGAGAGGGGTCAGAGGGACAGGGCCACCAACCATGATGTCTGCAGTAGTGGAGTCTCCAAGCGCACTGCCAAAAGCAGCGCAGACGCAGTCCGACACCCCAGTGGGCCGCACCTGGCGGGCGGAGCCTCTCCCTGCCCATCTCTGCACGTCACACCTCCTTGCAGGGTTTCAGAACCCAGACCCGAGACCAAAAGTCACTCTGCCTTACCGCCAGACAGCAAGCAAGGAGGGGCAGCAATTTCTGCTACAGAGGTCAGCCAGCTCTGTCCTCAGAGGTCAGTTACACACGAGGCAGTGAATGTCCACATACTGCTCAGCCATTTAGAAAGAAAAGCCTCTTTGCTTAAGAAAACGAAACAGACGCAGGACCCTGGCACCCGCAGTCCACAGAGAAGCGCGACACTGACCTGAACTTCCCGGTCCGCACCTGCAGCGCTCTCATTCCGCACCGCTGGGCACCGCCAATGTCGCCCACGATGTCATCCCCGATCATGATGGCCTGTCACAGAAGTGAAATACGCTCAGAAGGGATGTCAGGAGGACTTTATTCCCGGGCTCCTTCGTCTTTTTTGACATAATAAACTGCTTGATTTGATGTTTAAAATCACCATCACACGAAATAAACAAGATAATATTGTCACAGTATTGATTAAAAGTCAACCCACCTTGAATATATCTCCTGCTGCCCTGTGGGCCGCACCTGTGAATGGTTTATATTTGTGAAATCTGAAATCAATCAGCAGGCGCACAAGGGATGTGGCGCCCAGGACGCATGGGCGCAGCTGTGTTCGGCCCCCAGGTGGGCACGGGCTGCGTTTCACCTGGCACCAAGCCCTCTGAAACCTGACTTTACCAACCCTTGGTTCTGGGACAACCAATTGCAAACCCCTGGCAAATCTTTGCAGTCAGAGTTTAAAAGGTTTTGCTTTCAGTAAGGAGGGTGCTGCCTATCAAAGCAGCGTAATGTCAGCACAGCACGGGACGCTCCAGGCCTTGGTGTTCGGCGGCGCTGGAGATGGAGCCGGGCCTTGATGTGCTCGGCAAGCATTCTACCACTGAGCCACGTGCTCAGCGCACAGGAGACCACTTCCTTTCAAAGGCAGCCTCAGAATAGACTCCTGAAACCACCACAGAACCAGGCACGCTAGGAACCAGCAGCTTCCAGGACAAAGGACAATAAGCAAGGTCAGACAGTGGTTTCTGAAACCCAGGGAGCCGACGGGGTGAGTTCTGTGATGGGTACACCTTTCTGCCTTCAGCGTTTCCAGACTGTGGGTACAGAGAGCCTGTAAAGGACCCCAAAGTCATACTTTGCTGCAGCCCAAACCCCCAGAGCGATTGTATTTGGGGACCAGGCCTCCAGGAGCTAATTAAGGTTCCATGAGGTCATAGGGTGGGGCCCTGATCCAACAGGACTGGAGTCCTCATTAGAGACACCACAGCTCTGTCCATACACACAGATGAAGGCCACGTGAGGACACAGCAAGAGGCAGCCAACATCTACGATCTGGACACAGTTGGCGAGTGCCCCCCACAGGTCCTTGTGCTGGGAGCTCGGTCCCCGGCATGGTGGTATGGAGTTGAGGGAACTTGAAGAGGCACGGTCCAGTGGGAGACCTTTGGTCCTGGGGCACGGCTCTCAGGAGGAGTTGCTGCTGGCCTCGTGGAGTGCGAGAGCCTGGTCATCACAAGGCGAGGCCACCCCACACAGCTGGACCCTTCCACAGGCAGCGCTTCCCCTTCTCCGTCACGTTGTGATGTGGCTGGGCTGGCCAGGGTGGTCACCAGAGGCTGAACAGCTGAGGCTGCCCAACGTTGGATTTTGACCTCCAAAACTGTGAGCTGAATAAACTTTTCCTTATAAACTACCCGGCATCAGATATTCTACTGCAGCAACATAAAACTGACCAAGATGACCACCAGAAAAAGCCAGGAAGAGCACCCGCACCAGAGGTAGAATTTGCCGACACCTCGATGGCAGACGATCTCTGTTGCTTACCACCCCCCAAGTCTGTTGTTTTGTTGGTCGCTAGTGTGATCTGACAAATACAGGAAACTCAGGTGGAGCCCATCAGACAGACACCGCCCCTCCCAGACGGAGGAGAAGGAGCCCCTGGCGAAGATTCTGGGGAGGCCATGGCAGCACAAGGCCCATAGGGCAGTGCCAGACGGGAGCAGGCGGCACTGGCAGCACTGTGGGGGCATGGGGACGTTTCCCTGGGTTCGGACGAGTGACCAGTATCATGAGTGCGGTGACTCCCCACAGCCTGGAAAGATCCGCACCAAGAGAAAACGGTGCCTGGACCTCACACAGGGTTGAACCTATTCTCACCAGCCAGACTGGAAAAATCTCATAATTCACAGGGCATGGGGTAGTGTTCTCAGAAGGGCCCTGTGGAAGTGGAGAGGAATCATTAGTCCTGTTCTGCTGCTGCTGCTAAAATCCTTTTTTAAGATTTTAAAATTTTGTTCTAATTAGTTGTCCATGACAGTAGAATGCATTTATACATTTTGATAGTTCATACATAAATGGAGTGTAATCTCTCATTTTTCTGATTATACATATTGCAGGATGACATTGGTCATGCGGTTATACATGTACGTGAGGTAATGATGTCTGTCTCACTCTACTATCCTTCCTACTCCATACCCCTTCCCCTCCCTTCACTCCCCTCTACCTAATATAAAGTAACTGTATTCTTCCCTATCCACCCTCCCCTTACTGTGTTAGCTTCTACATGTCAGAGAAAACATTCAGCCTTTCATTTTTTGGATTTGGCTTATTTCATTTAGCATAATATTCTCTAACCCCATTCATTTACCAGCAAATGGATGCTTCTAAGATCTTAAAAGATCTAGAAGGATCAAACTTATTCCTGGTAATTTAACTGCATCCCAGAACGAAGCTCAAAAATATTTATGTTCATACAAAAATATCCAAAACCCCAAAAGGTAAAATTCACAATGCCTGGCATCTAATAAAAAATTATCAGACATAAAACAAAAGAAAATATCACAGACATCAATCAAAACTGACCCTGTGGGGCTGGGAGTGTAGCTCAGTGAGAGAGTACTTGCCTATCAGGCACCCAGCCTTGGGTTCAATCCCCAGCACTGCAAAAAAAAAAAAAAAAAAAAAAAAAGAGACAAAAAACAAACAAACAAAAACTGACCCTGAAATGACACACAGTGAGAATCAGCAGACAAGAGCACTAAGTCAGTTCTTAAAACTGTATTTCAAATGTTCCAAAAAGTTTAACAGAGAAACAAAAAATAGAAGAAAAAGATCCAAATCAAGCTTCTAGAGATGAAAACTACAATGTCAGGTTCAAAATACATTAGGTAAGATGTCAGAATAGACACCGCAGAGGAAAAGATTAGTAAAATTGAAGATGAGAGAGAAGACAAACGTATTTGAAGAAATGATGGCTAAAAAATTTCTGAACTCGACAAAAATTCTAAGCCCACAGATCCAAGCTTCCAGTGAACACAAGAAATAGAGAAAACTTCATCAAAACTGATAAAAAGGAGAAAAATCTTAAAACAGCCAAGAGAGAAAAAAAACTATCATCTGGAGAAACAAAGATAAGACACGAGATTATGTTGGAAACGATGTAAGTAAGAAGACTGGAGGCATCATCTTTAGAGTACTGAAAGGAAAATCCCCACACATCCAGAATTCTATACCCAGCAAAAGCTTCTTTCAAAACAAAGGTGAATGAAGATATTTCAGATATCTGAAACCGTAAGAATTCATCACCAACAGATCCATCCTACAAGAACAGGATGAATCAGCTCCTGGGAAGGGGAACAACACTATGTGACCAGCAGAATGGACAGAGTACAAATCTCAGACCAGAAAGGGCAGTGAGGTTGGGGGTCCCAGTCCTGCTGCGTGCGGCTCCATGACCCAGGGTGGAAGGTGGCTAACTGGTGGTGTTTAAATAAAACCAAAAGCTAAACATCTCCCACAGCGCCTGGACACAGTATGGCATCCAACATGTTAAAGAAAAGCAAGTATTGGGAAATGTTCTGCAGATGTGATCATGCTGGAAAAGTCTGCATACCTCACAAGAGGAGCCCTCCACTCCAGGTCCCGGTACCTCAGAATGGAGCCCTGTGTGGGTCACAGTGCTAGGCCAGGCAGTGGGGACCCATGTGAGTCAGACAGACATGGTCCCTGCCCTTGGAGCTCAGAGTCACATGCTAAGACATTCCATAAATTAATGAGCATTTTTTTTTTTTTTTAAGCAGTGCTGGGGATTGAACCCAGGGTCCAATAACACATTCAATAATTTAGACTTAACGGACATTTATAGAATATACCATCCAACAAAGAGCGAATACACTTTCTTCTCAGCAGCACATGGATCCTTCTCTAAAATAGACCATATATTATGCCACAAAGCTACTGTTAGCAAATATAAGAAGACAGAGACACTACCTTGTATTCTATCAGATCATAATGGATTGAAATTAGAAATAAATGACAGAATAAAAAACAGAAACTACTCCAACACCTGGAGATTAAATAATACGCTATTGAATGATGAATGGATAACAGAAGACATCAGGGGGGGGGGAATTAAAAAATTCTTAGAGGTAAATGAGAACAAAGATATGTCATATCAAAATCTCTGGGACACTATAAAAGCAGTACTTAGAGGAAAATTTATTTCATGGAGCTCATTCAATAAAAGAAGAAAAAAATCAACAAATAAACAACCTAACACTACAGCTCAAAGCCCTAGAAAAAGAACAGAGCAACACCAAAAGTAGCAGAAGACAGGAAATAGTTAAAATCAGAGCTGAAATCAATGAAATTGAAACAAAAGAAACAATTGAAAAAATTGACAAAATAAAAAGTTGGTTCTCTGAAAAAATAAACAAAATTGATAAACCCTTAGCCACACTAACAAAGAGAAGGAGAGAGAAAAATTACTAAAATTCGGAATGAATAAGGAAATATCAGACAGACACAACTGAAATACAAAACATAATTAGAAGCTATTTTGAAAATCTGTACTCCAACAAAATAGAAAATCTCGAAGACATCAACAGGTTTCTAGAGACATATGAATTACCTAAACTGAACTAGGAGGACATACACAATTTAAATAGATCAATTTCAAGTAATGAAATAGAAGTCATCAAAAGCCTACCAACAAAGAAAAGTCCGGGACCAGATGGGTTCTCAGCCGAGTTCTACAAAACCTTTAAAGAAGAGCTCATTCCAATACTCCTCAAAGTATTCCATGAAACAGAAGAGGAGGGAACCCTTCCAAACTCATTCTGTGAAACCAATATCACCCTGATACCTAAACCAGACAGAGACACATCGAGGAAAGAAAATTTCAGACCAATATCCCTAATGAACATCGATGCAAAAATTCTTCACAAAATTTTAGCAAATTGCATACAAAAATATATTAAAAAGATAGTGCACCACGATCAAGTGGGTTTTATCCCAGGGATGCAAGGTTGGTTCAATATTAAGAAATCAATAAATGTAATTTACCATATCAACACACTGAAAGTCAAGAATCACACGATTATTTTGATAGATGCAGAAAAAGTATTTGATAATATAGCATTCCTTCATGCTCAAAACACTAGAAAAAAATAGGGATAGTGGGAACATTCCTTAACATTGTAAAGGCCATCTACGCTAAGCCCATGGCCAATATCATTCTAAATGGTGAAAAACTGAAAGCATTCCCTCTAAAAACTGGAACAAGGCAGGGATGCCCTCTTTCGCCACTTCTATTCAACATTGTCCTTGAAACTCTAGCTAGAGCAATTAGACAAACCAAAGAAATTAAAGGGATACAAATAGGAAAAGAAGAACTCAAACTCCCTATTTGCTGATGACATGATTATATATTTAGAGGAACTGGGAAATTTCACCAAAAAACTTTTAGAACTCATAAGTGAATTGAGTAAAGTAGCAGGATATAAGATCAATTGTAACAAATCTAATGCATTTTTATACATAAGTGATGAATCCTCAGAAAGAGAAGTTAGGAAAACTACCCCATTCACAATAGCCTTGAAAAAAAATAAAATACTTGGGAATCAATCTAACAAAAGAGGTGAAAGACCTCTACAATGAGAACTACAGAACACCCCAGAAAGAAATTAAAGAAAACCTTAGAAGATGGAAAGATCTCCCATGTTCTTGGATAGGCAGAATTAATATTGTCAAAATGGCCATACTACCAAAAGTGCTATACAGATTCAATGCAATTCCAATTAAAATCCCAATGATGTACCTTACAGAAATAGAGCAAGCAATCATGAAATTCATCTGGAAAAATAAGAAACCCAGAATAGCTAAAGCAATCCTCAGCAGTAAGAGTGAAGCAGGGAGTATCGCAATACCAGAACTTCAAATATACTACAAAGCATAGTAACAAAAACAGCATGGTATTGGCACCAAAACAGACAGGTAGATCAATGGTACACAATAGAGGACACAGACACAAACCCAAATAAAAACTTCATCTAGTTTTCTCATACTAGACAAAGGTGCCAAAAACATGCAATGGAGAAAAGATAGCCTCTTCCACAAATGGTGCTGGGAAAACTGGAAATCCATACGCAGCAGAATGAAACTAAACCCGTCTCTCACAAAAACCGTCTCTGCACAAAAATCAACTCACAATGGATAAAGGACCTTGGAATCAGACCAGAGACCCTGCATCTTATAGAAGATAAAGTAGGTCCAAATCTTCAACATGTCAGCTTAGGATCAGACTTCCTTAACAGGACTCCCATAGCACAAGAAATAAAAGCAAGAATCAATAATTGAGATGGATTCAAACTGAAAAGCTTTCTCTCAGCAAAGGAAACTATCAGCAATGTGAAGAGAGAGACGACAGGTGGGAGAAAATCTTTGCCACTCATACTTCAGCTAGAGCACTAATTTCCAGAATAAATAAAGAACTCAAAAAAACTCTACATGAAGAATACAAATAACCCAATCAACAAAAGGGCTAAGGAAATGAACAGACACTTCACAGAAGATCTACAAGCAATCAACAGATATATGAAAAAATGTCCAACATCTCTAGTAATAAGAGAAATACAAATCAAAACTACCCTAAGATTCCATCTCACCCCAATTAGAATGGCAATTATCAAGAACACAAGCAACAATAGGTGTTGGAGAGGATGTGGAGAAAAAGGAACACTCATACATTGCTGGTGGGGCTGCAAATTAGTGCAGCCACTCTGGAAAGCAGTGTGGAGACTCCTTAGAAAACTTGGAATGGAACCACCATTTGACCCAGCTATCCCACTCCTTGGCCTATACCCAAAGGACTTAAAATCAGCATACTACAGTGATGCAGCCACATCAATGTTCATAGCTGCTCAATTCACAATAGCCAGATTGTGGATCCATCCTAGATGCCCTTCAATTGAAGAATGGATAAAGAAACTGTGGTATATATATATATATATATATACACAATGGAATATTACTCAGCTATAAAGAATAATAAAATTATGGCATTTGCAGACAAATGGATGAAATTGGAGAATATCATGCTAAGTGAGATAAGCCAATCTCAAAAATCCAAAGGGCGAATGATCTCGCTGATAAGTGGATGATGACACATAATGGGGGGTGGGGGGGCAAGAATGGAGGAAGGAGGGACTGTATAGAGGGAAAAGAGGGGTGGGACGGGTGGGGGGAAGGAAAAAATAACAGAATGAATCAAACACCATTACGCTATGTAAATGTATGATTACGCAAATGGTACGCCTCTACTTCATGTACAGAGAAACACGTTGTACCCCATTTATTTACAATAAAAAAAAGAAATCTGACAATCGTGAGAACACTGAAACAAAATATTTCAGATCCCCCCCCACCCCTGCCAAAAAAAAGACATTCCAAAAAGCACAGCTGATAAGCCTGAAGCCACTGTCCCTGGAAAGACGGGGAGGAATCCTGGGGGCTGTGGAAGGGGTCTAGAACAGTTGGGGCCGCCCCCAGGCTGGGGCGGGGGTCATTTAGCTAAAGGGCGAAGCTTTTCTAAGAATCAGCCTGGGGGCTGGGGAGATAGCTCAGTTGGTAAAGTGCTTGCCTCATAAGCACAAGGCCCTGGGTTCAATCCCCAGCACCGCAAAAAAAAAAAAAAAAGAATCAGCCTGGGCTCTTCACATAAGCCTAGTCAAGCAGAGGCCAGAGGGGCCCCTGTCAGAGAAGCCACAGGAGACGGCAGCTCGGGGAGAAAGCTGGGGGAAGACCGACCACCACCAGCACCGAGTCCTGCCAATGTGCCCAGCCACCGCCCAGTGACACGGGTCCACACTTGGTGCTTCTCCCTGGATTTCTCTGCCTTCTCTCCACCCCTACCCAGGTTTCCCGAAGCATGTTAGATGTACAGGCAGAGGATCTGCTCCTGGGTGGAACGAGGCCTTGCATTTCTTAACGCAACCATGTGATACTCGTTTTTAATTAATTTATCATGGTAAACTGGAGATTCTGTTCTTCCATTTATAGTAAAGGTCAAAAGTTCCTCTTTGAATACATTTGTTTAGTTAAAAATGTGTCAGTTTAAAGAAGCATCAGATAAATATTAGTGCCAGGGACAAGCACCTGATAGGTGTAGGCTAGAATCTCTTCTTGGGGAGGACCCGGACGGGTAAGCCAAGCGAGTGGGATCTTCTGCTTATCAAACTTCACAGAGCTGTCTGGAAACCATCAAATCACGAGGAGAACCAGCCAGGCATGGATTCCCAGAGGGGACAGCACAGGGGAGCCCACCACCCACAGAGGGCGACTCCAGATCTCCCGAAGCCAGGGCTGCCAGGCGGGTGGCCAGACGCCTCCACGTCAGACTCCGCTTCACCTTTGCAAGGTGAGTGGGAAGCCATCAGCTGGGCCTGTGAACACCCACCGCACTTCCCCTGGACCCGGGGGCTCAGGCCACCATCCTGGCGGGCTCCTTGGGAATGGAATGGGTCTTCCCAATACCACGTCATGCCTGGCATTTTCCACGCCTCTAGGAAACATGGAAGTTTGTGTGTACGCGTGGCCACACACCCACACCCACACCCACACCCACACCCGGCAGCAGAGATTCTTCCTTCTCAGAAGGGACACTCTCAGGGCTTCCAGGGCTGGACATTCGTTGATGCGGCTCATGGAGACAATCAGAAAAGCCAGGCCTTGGAGGAGCTGTCAGTCAGGCAGCAGCCGCGTGGTGGGGCCTGAGACGCCGCAGCTCGCCCGCAGCAGAGCCCGGAGGCAGCGTGCGGGTGTGGGGAGCAGGGGCCGCGGCGACCGGGCGGGCAGCCGCCCGGAGCAGCGATGCCTGTCTGGACCAGCTTGTGGGCTCCGAATACCAAAATGTGCTGGGCACTCTGGGGACTTCAGAGATTTACTATCGGTGAAGGGCGATAATCACGCCAGGAGGAGCAATTATTCCCAAATCATTTAGGACTTAAAAAATCATTGGCAAGAAGATGGAGGTCAAGAGGTGCACTGCCGAGGGAAATAAAAAACTCTACCTGTCAGGCCCGGATCTCGCCTCCCGCCTCCCTGAGTTGGTAGCGGGAGACAGATACACTGAACGGCCAGACTCCGCAGACCCTGGAAATCCAGGGAGCGGGGAAGCGCCACGGGCCTCCAGGTGGCTGGCCGCGTCACTCATCCTCCCTCAGTGTCATCTGCCTGCCAGGCCTCCCTGGCCACCACAGCTGCCAAGAGAAGGCCATGGCCTAACAGGTGGCAGTGCTTGGGGACAGGCTTCCAGGGCTGGTGTCCCAGGAAAGCCTATGCTGCACGACATTTTTAACTACGTCGGGACTCTGCTGGGCCGAGCCTTTCTCCCCGTCACAGGGCAGGGAACAGCAGAGCCGGTGGGGACAGAGCAGCCCAGTCTGCTCTGCAGCCCAGAGGGGCACACACCTCACCTGGAGAGGCCCAGACGACCTCTAGACCTTCAGCCTCCAGGACCCCTCAGAAAGCCGGGTGGCACATCACTAAGCGTTTCCACCAGGGTCTGGCACATTCACAAGGAGCAAAGCTGAAGGGCCGGGGGCTGGGAGGCTGGCTCAGCGGCAGAGCACTTGCCAGCATGTGCAAGCTGGGTTAGATCTCCAGCACAGCCGGGGGGGAAAGAGAAGGAGGAAAGGAAGGATGGGCAGATGGACAAACAAAAAAACTCAAGGATCACTATCTTTCAAAAAGCAAGAAGCCATGGTGTTGGCAGGATATAGGAAACCCTGGCACACAGGTGTTCTGGAAGGTAAGAGATGTAAGCAGTGCCAATCATAGCTCCATGCCACACCACCAGACGTCTGGAAAATCATCGAAGGTGTGCAAACGGAGGCACACATAAAGCTGTCCCCTGGGGTCATGTACAAGAGGGTACGTGGAAGCAGCCCCATGTCCCTCAACAGGGGAATGGTGAAGAACAGTGGCCCACAGGATGGAATACTATGCAGCCACAAAAACACTCTGCAAAAGTGCTCCAATAAGCACAAAGGAAATTGTTCCCAGTAGACTCTGAAGGGAAACCAAGTTTCAAATAGCAGATACAGGATTATTCCAATTTTGTGTTAAAATGTACATTTAGACAAACTGGAGATGAAGCATGATTTGTTAATGATTTGTGTTATTTGTGTCCTGAGAGCAAGAGCCCAGCAAAATCACCACAACCTCTGCTTTCCCTCAAGATCGTGGGTCACTTGATTTCCTATACTTTGTGTTCTGCCAATAGTATGTATTTTATAAAATATTTTTCAAAACAGAAAATGATATTGTACTACTAAGTCTGCCATTCCAAACGTCATTTATGAAGCCTAATTCTGACAGGCCTGGCCCGTGCTGAGAGCTGAACGGCAGAGCAAGCTGGGGACTGGAAGGCGAGCGTGGGTCCAGCCTCCCTCCTCGGACTCCACCCCAGCCCAGTCTGTGGCTAGTCCCTCAATGCCGTGGTTCTCCCAGGGGACGTTTGGCAAAGTCTGGAGACAGCCTGAGTCTCGTGACTCGGGAGGGAGCCAGTGCTCCTGCACCCAGGGCTGGAGGGCAGGCAGCTGACAAGCACCTACAGAGCACAGGACAGCCCTCCTCCAAATGACGGGCCCCCAAACATTCAGAGAGCCGAAGCTGAGACCCGGCTTATCTTTTAGATGCAACACAAGCACCTGTGACGGGGACTCAAATAAGGACTTCACAAAAGAAACAGGCAGCTGAAGGGCTGGGTGTCCAGGAGCTTCCTCCCCAGCCTCAGGCTCCTGGCCTGTGAAATGGGCTGCCACGTGTAGGCTCTTCCATGACCAGGCGCCTGGTGAACAGCCCCAATTCCAGGAAGCTGCACAAGCTACAACCAGCAACCCGAGGCTCCCGGAACGTGGTTCAGACCCTCCCAACTCACAGGCGTTAGCATGAAGCTCTACAAACACCACAGATGCAGAGGCTTCAACCATGGGAATCACGCCTAATTGCTAGAGGTAACCTTTCCACGTTTTTCTTTGCCTGATCACTAGATCCTCCAAAGGGCCTCGTTACCCCTAGGAGGTTTGAATTGCCAATCTATCAGAGCGTTCCAGCCGTTACTTCTGGGCTGCGGAAAGGTTAAAATGGAAATTGGATTTGGGAGCTCTGTCCATTCACGTGCAGGCGGAAAGCGCCTCTGCAGAGAGCAGCAAGCCCGGGCTCAGGAAGAAGCCACCGCCCAGGGAATGGCGGGTGATGACTCTATTGATTAGAGCAGTTGGAAGAATCCCTGGCACTGGGCAGCCAACAGCTCCTCACAGCCATTGCTCATTAAAAAAAAAGGAAGCAGGAACAGAGAATGACTACCTTCTGCATATAACCCAGTTCATCTAAAATGGCCTTATTTTGAAATGATGCTTTAAAATGGGGACACATCCTGATATTCGAATAACATCAGCAAGCATTTCAGCAAAGCACTGGGCTGGGGAAGTTAAGAATGTGCAACTGCTGCTCAGCCGTCTGTCAAGGGCAGGACAGAATGCCGCTCGAGGGCGTAACAGGGAATGATAAGGTGGGAGGTAAATGAGGTACAGCTTTGCCACATGTGCTTGGAGCCACCAGAGAAAACAACTCCTCAGCTGCCCAGGCCACAGATGCTCCAAGGGACCAGCCAGCTGGACCCAAGCAGCTACAGTGACCTGGCAAGAGTCCGGAGGCCTCAGCCCTTCCCGGACCCACTGCCCCAGCATCCAGACCCAGAAGGGCACTGGCTCGTCCCCAGGGTGTGCGGAGCGAGCTGCGGGAGGGCAGTTTCTCATCCAGAATGTGAAAATCTGACCCAAAAAAAAAACTGAAAAAATGTCCTGAAGAAGAAAAAGGAGTGTGTGTGTGTGTGGGGGGTCCATCCAAGATGGAGCGAGGCACATACAGCCCACGACACTGTCTGCACGTTGGGTTCCTGCTGGGGGCGTTTCCAGGCAGTGGTAGGTCTCACTGTGGTGACTGCTGTTTGAGCAACGCTGGGGTTTGGGGGAGGAGGTGGGTTTGGTGGTAAGACTTGAACCCGGGGCCCTGGGCATGTCAGGCATGCGTCCACCACAGAGTCACACTCCCGGCCCCCCAACACTGCTTTTCCCCTCAGATTGTAACAACCACTGTTCTTCTACCGGGTAAGAAAAACCCTCAGGACGTACTCTCTCTTAGGTTCAGCCTAGGAGGAGACGAACACACATAGTTGCTTATATTCTAAAAATGGAAAGATGAGCCATAAAGTCTGTAAGACGGCTCCCTACGGGAGACAGGCAGGGACAGAACAGAGCGGGAGCTCAGAAGTTGACTGCCTTGAACGTGACTTGTGCTGTGGATTTGATTTTGGAACTACATAAATATTTACATGACTATGAAACCAATTCAAATGCTGTGAAGCCAATTCCTTAAAAACTAAAAGTAAACTGAATTCGAAGAGGATCCAGCTGGGGGACCACGCTCCAGAAAGGAGGTGTCCCTGCAGGCTTGCAGCGCTGTCGTGGTCATAGACCTCTAGAGGGAACATGCTGTCCAGAGAAAATAACCGTCGAAAAGAGATCTTCACCTGCAGCAGCAGCCACCTCCTCACACGCGGAGATCAGCGGCCACATCACCAGCGATGGCAGCGGTGGACACGAGGGGCCACCGCTCCGGCCAGCACGGCGGAGCGAGCTCTGGTGGCATCTGGCTTCCTCCCACGGCATGCTCTGGAACCCAGGAGGCGCGTGTGAATTAAAAGCCAAGCAGGTGACCATGTCGCTGCTCTGGGGAGCGGGGATTTCTGAGTGGGATGGAGGACGAAGCACAGCCCACAGGACCTCGATCGGAGTCTCAGAACGACATTTCTGGGTGCGTTTTCTGTTTAATGATGTGTATTTGTGAGGCTTACTGACGGGAAAGCTTGAAATGACGCTCAACCCAGCAACAACGGGAACTGAGCCTCTCCAGCCTCTAAACACGCTTTCCATGAACAGGGAACATGGCTCCTTAGGAGGGTGGGGGTCAGGCCTCTGCCAGGAAAGGCACGAGGCAGTTCTGGAACATTCTGCCACAGCAGGGAATGACGACCCTCTCAGGCACCACTGGGGTCAGGTCAGAAGGACCTGGGCGGCCACTCAAGGAGGTTCCCACTGGTGACATGAAATAACTGGCACTTCACGACACGCCCCATGAGTCCAGACCATCTGCCTATAATGATGTGCACATTTTAAAATCTCACCTGCCACCTCGGGAGGGTGCTAGAGAACTCACTGTTCTAAAAACGAATACAAAAAGGAAAAGAAAGGTTTTCATCTGGCGTTTCCAACGTGAGTCTCAAGGCAACAAGCAGTTGATGAGATTTCTGTAGAGAAGAATCCCAGAGAAGAGAAGATAGGCCACCAGGACACAAATGTCACCTTCTAGTGACCCTTAATGACTGGATGGAGCTGGCCCTGGCCATTCACAGAGGCTGACACCAGGTAAGCACATGGCTGCATGGAGGGTCTGGGTGGTGGTCACCTAGAGAGGAGTACTGTCAAGATCTGAGCCTGACCCTGACCAAGCACAGCGGTGCGGGAGCGGGGAGCACACGCAGGCCCCACACCATCCAGACCAGACCGCAGGAAACCACGGGGTGAACACCCAGATCCTCCCTCAAAGTCTCAAGAAAAACGAGAATGGGGGAGGAAAGAAGGGGATGGATAGATCAGACATTCGACGCCAGCCAGTCGCAATGCAAGGACTTTGCATCCTGATTCAGACAAATCGTGAACAACATGAAACGTTTATAAGAAAGAAATATGATCTTTGATGATATTAAGGAATTGCTGTTAATTGTTTTTAGATGTGATATGGTATTAGCTATGCTTTTTAAAAACATCCTGAGCTTTTACAGGTACATAGAAATGTTCACAGGTAAATGCTGCAATTTCTAGGTTTTGATTCAAAATAACCTAGAGGAGAGGAGTGGTGGGCATACAGATTAAATAAGTGGCAATAAAACTTGAAAGAGGTTCCAACAGCCAAACATGGGCCATATGAACAATAAAATAAATAACTGTAGGAACGAAGTGTAACTCATGCAATAAAACAAACATTGTTTGTTGGGTCCAAGTTGGGTCCTTGGGTCCATGTTGGTATGAACAGAAAGAGGCAGAAGCTCTCCCTTATGGTGGATTCCAGTTAACAAACAGTGCCACGTGGGAACACCACGGTAATGACTTTCAGGTCAAAATTACCAACAGGTCAGGTGCAGTGGTGCCTGCCTACCTAGGAGGCTGAGGCAGGAGGACTGCAAGTTCAAGGCCAGCCTGGGAAACTTAGAGAGAGCCTCTCAAAAAACAAAGGGCTGGGGATATAGCTCAGCAGTACAGCGCCTGCCTAGCATGTGCAAGGCCCAGAGTTCAGTCCCCAGTGCCCACACACGTGGCCATGCACGGTACAACGGGGAGGGAAACAGTGATCAGGAAGAGGATCAAGATGCTCATTGGCCAGAGTTACCATCGGGGTGACAGGCCAGACTAACTCAGGTGCCTGCTATCTGGTTCTGTGTGATTCCAGCCACAAATGCATAACTGAAATGAAAACATGAGGAAACAACGGGAAAACCAAATGGAGGGGCTCTGACAGCACGGCTAGCCAGCACCCTCGAAATGCCACAGCCACGAGGGACAAAGGAAGACCAGGACTGTCCCGGGATGACTGGCAGCAGGGGACAGGACTGCTGAATGCAACACGTCCCAACAAGAGCAACCAGTGGCACTGGCTGGGGACAGCTGATTGAGGCCTCTGAACTGGTGGGTAGTCCTGTCCCGTCCCCTTGTCCGTTTCCTGGTCTCTCGTGGTGCCACATCGGGGGCGCTGTGGAAGGCACGCGGGGTCCACCCACCTCCGTGGCAACTTTTTCTAGGTGTGAAATTTCTTCAAAGTGAAAAGTCAAAAAACGATTTTTAAAATGGCTATTAGTTGATGAGTCTGAAGCTCGTGATGTACCCTGTGGTTCCCGTGCTGCCCTCTAACCGCGGATACTTGACATGTTGCATGATGAGTATTAAAAAGCGATTTAGGATGACTGACCCTCATGTGCAAGGCGTGGACCCTGCTGGGTTGGATGCCAGCAAATCAACTGGAAGAGAACCCTGCTGAGACGGCTGGGGGAGCGGAGATATGGGTTTCATTGGCCAGTAACCAGGAATCATTGTTGATGTTTAAGGTGATTTTTAAGAATCTATTTAGGTGAAACACATGTTAAGTAAGACTCATCAGGACAATGACATCAGTGTTGGAGCTGCTGACATACGTGTGTTCACAGGCTGTGCAGCCACCTTCACGGTGTAGTCCAGAGCACTTCTACCCCAAAAGGAGATCCTGTACCCAGAAAGCCCGCAGCCCAGCTGCGCAGCCACCGTTCTTGCTGTGTCTCTGGGTTCGCCCAAGCTTGACATCTCCTGTAGGCGGAATCACAGGGTATCTAAGTCCTTCCCTGCCAGCCTCCTGCACCTAGCAGGTTGTTCTCAGGACGCATCACCCGGTAGCACCTGCAGCACCTCACGCCCTTTATGGCTGAATAACATGCACTGTGTGAACTGGCCACGTGGCCACTCATCCACCCAGCCACTCATCAGGTGACGGACGGGCACTCGCGTTAACCTTCTGCTTACTGTGAACACACTCCACAAACATCTGTGCCAAGCTTTCTCACTTTTCCTTGGTTTGGGGTGTGTTGCTGTTTGTGGCACTGGGGATTGGGCACAGGGTCTCGAGTGTGCGAGGCCAGCGCTCTACTGCTGAGCCACATCCCCAGCCCACAAGCTGAACACCTGCTCGTGTCCTCTGGGCGCATCCCTAGGAGAGGAACTGCCAGGTCAGATGGCAGATTCTACCTTTAACCCCCTGAGCCTGTTTCCACTCCTCCCGGCAGTATGTCGTGGTCCTGATTTCTCCACGTCCCTTGCCAACACTTGCCAGTTTCTGTGGACTTTCTCTGAATGAGGATGGGAAGTGATGTCCTGCTGTGGCTTTCATTTGCATTTGTGGCTTTCATTTGCATTTCCTAACGAGGGGTGATGCTGAGCATCTTACCATGTGCCTCTGGGCCTTTGCTAAGGGTCTTCACGCACTGAGGTCACATCCCAAAAGTCATGTTTTGAAAGGCATGTGGGAATATGATAGGGCACGATAACAGTAAGTCTGAGATTTGCTTGAAACTATGAGAGCAAAAAAAATCTTTTAAGAGAAAGAAGAGATAAGCCAGACTCCAATGAATCTGGCGGATGGACACTCGGGGGTGGCTGCCTCCTCCTCTCTGTTTGGCGTACGTTTGAAATCGCTTATGTTGACGGATACGAGGGAGGGTGCCTGGGTATTCTCTTTACTTTTGTATGTGTTTAGAATTTCTCACAATTAAAAAAAAAGACAAGAAATTCTGCCATCCCTACCTGGTGCGCCTCCACTCCCAACGCTTGCAGAGCAGACTTGAAAAACTCGGGGGAAGGTTTCCCCACCACTTCGGCCTCAATCCCACAGGCGTACTGGGAAAAGGGAGAAAGACACAGCATGGGTTTGGGGTCCAGATCAGGTGTGTGCCCATGAAAGGACGTCCCAATGTGTCCCCAGGTCAGCAGCCGCAACAGGGAAGGTCGCCGCGGGCGTGAGAAGCCCGTCTCACAGCAAGAGCGTCGTGACTCTCGTGCTTAGGGCACCCAGCGTCACCCACTCCGAGGCCCGTGACAGCAGGAGGCACCCCTGGCAGGCACAGCCACGAGCCTCTGGCGCCAGGAGGCCGGGCCCACTCTCGCCCACTCTGCTGCCATCCCTCCTGCTTCCTCCCGAGGCTCCTCCAGCTCCACCACCGGCCCTCCCGAGAGAGGCAGGTTCTACCTGCCACCTGCCCCTTCCTCCCACCGAAGAGCGGAAGGAGGAGCTGCCGCTGTGAGGCTGACTCGGGGCAGGAGCTGGGGCGAGGGCAGCAAACGGGGTGTGGGTCAGAGCGGACTCGAGGGCCTGGCCACAGAGGGCCTCATACGCTGGAGGGGAGCGTCAGGAAGGAGGCCAGTGGTCGGCACAGACACCAAGCCATGAGTCAGACAGGAGAGCAGCAGAGAGCATGCTGGGAGAGCAGGCAGGGAGGGGCGGGAAGAGGGCACAGGGAGGACAGAGAGGTGACCAGGACAGCTCCAGAGGATGGGGAGTGCATGGCTGGAAGCCCCGCACAGGAGGGCGACTTTGAAACATGAAAGGCCACTAATGCATCAAGCCCAGTCCCTTCTCCAGGAAGCTCTGAAGCGTCTTGGTCAAACATGTCTGAAGAGGGCTGGGGCAGAACCAGCCGGGCACCTCGAGCGCCTTCACGTAGGCTCCGACGTCCAGCATCAGCCCCGAGGTCTCCTTGTAGTAGCGTCTACGAGAGAGCAGAGTGGGGAGGTGAGCAGAGCCCCGGGGCGGGCAGCGCCGGTGCCGTGCCGAGCTGACTGGTGGGGCCAGGACAGCAGAGCCCATGGTCCAGCAGCCCTGGAGCTGCCTATTGAGGTTGGGCCTTCAGTCTGAGTAACCCCCTGCCCCAGGGGCAGCTGGATCCAGTGGTTGACACAGAGAAAGCCACGTGCCCACAGGAAGGAACAGCGGCCCACAGAGCGTGTGGTGAATCCCCAGTTGCTAATAATTAACCCTAAGTGCGGCTGAAGAAGAAAGTGCCATTAGTCCCACATCCGCCTGCCACATCTCCCACTGGCCAGTCAAGCGAGGGGCCAGGCTGCATGGGTGCCAGATGCTCTCAGGAGCCAATGGAGGCTAAGTCGGCTTGGCTTAAGGTGGGTTCCATGAGGCCAGCGGCTGGGCTGAGCCCTGGTCCCATGGCCTGGCCTGGCCACCCATGTGGGACCTGAGCACAGAGCTCTCTGAGCAAAGCCATCCGGCCACAGAGAGCGGTGAAGGGAGCCCAGCCTGTGCTCTCTGAAGGACTTCCAGAAACCCCAGAGCAGAGTGGATCTGACTCCAAAGCTGTGAGGGTGTCTGCCACCCGCCACATCCGTGTCCCTTCCCCGCCTTGCCCTCCAGATTCAGGGACATTCAATGTCACGTGTGCAGAAAACCAGAGAAGAGCAAAGTGGGTTGGCTTCGGGTGCAAACCCTGTCTTGGCTTTCTAACAGTGACTCTGGGTCACACAGGCCTCTGGGCCTGGGAGCCTGAAGACCCACAATCGAAACCCAGGGCTTCTCATGCTGATTTCTGGGGTTCAAAAGGACCGCTGACTCCTAGAAATCAAAATGAGAGTCTCTAATATCTCCTTCTTTTTTAACCAAATCTGGGCTGGTCTTTATAGAACCAAGAATTTTTCTGTATTTCCTATTCATTCAGGAAAATGAAAAAGCCATCTTGAGCCAACTGTTGGACAAAAATTTTTGGAGGTACAGTAAATACAAGTATTTAATTTATTTCTATGCCCTAGAGACTGCAAATATTTCTCTTTTGTTTCTGACCCAAAGGGCCGCAGCGGCCCTGGACAGGCCCCGCACGCTCCACCACAGGGGAAGCGGCGCCGGGAAGAGGGGACCAGCGGGAGCAGCAGTCAGATCCGATTTTATGCTTTATTCTCCTGCCGTTTCCGATTATTCAGCACAGCTCCCTTCAAAATGACCACTTGACCTTTCCCAGAAGAGCCATTAACCTTCCATAGTCTGTTGCGTAAACAGCTTAATTTTCTGACGGCGGCATGACAGAAGAAATTACAAAGCCAATTCCCACTCTTGGGTCCAAACAGATGCCAAATGTAAATCACTCCATCTCCAGGAGGAGGACACCCTGGCCTGCCCCCGCCCTCCACTGCCGGGCCTGCCTCCTCCGCCGTGCACGCAGCGGCCACCTGGGTCAGCAGCAGCACACGACAGCAGCCTGTCCTGGGTCTCGGGCCCAGAGAAGCTGTGACTTCGCCCAAAAGCTCTCCGTTTCCTCCTCTGGCTTAACCACCCCATGCCCATGTGGGAACCCCCAGCTGGAGGCCCACCCACCTCTTGCCCAGCCCTCCTGCTGCCCAGGGGTTGCCCACTACAGACCTGAGAGCATCTTTTTTTCCAACAACATTCCGATTTGACTACTACTCATGATCTGGAATATTATTACTTTAATAATTATGAGAAAAACTTTAAAGAAGAAAATCTAACATAAACGCGTCATGAAGAGCTTCTTAATTATGCCAGTGGTCTAGTGCAGGGCTGCTGACCCACACGCCCAGGGGGTGCGAGGGAAGGAAACAGACCAAACGCTGCGTTGTGCATGTATGGGCGTGTCACAACGAATCCCACCGTTATACGTGATTATAATGCATCAGCAAGAAAGGCCCACCCAAGGGCCCAGCCCAGGCAAGGGAGCCAGCAGGCCAGGGGCTGGGCGGGCCCCACAGCAGTGATGAAACTGCAGAAGGTGATAAGAGAACGTGGTGGTTGATTTATACATCACCCTGACGGGGCCACGGTGACCAGCTGATCAAACATGATTCTCGACGTTTCCACGGAGGTGTTTTTCTGGATTTACATGGTGGAGTTTGAGTAAAGCAGACCACCCTCCATAACGTGGGCGGGCCGAATCCCATCAGTCGAAGGCCTTAACAGAGCACACCGCCCGCCCCTGAAAAGAAGGAATGGCGGGCAGACGGCCCGAGCCAGCTGCAGCCCCGCCCGAGCGCCGGCCTGCCGCCCCTCTCGTAGATTCTGGCCGCACCAAGCCTCCAAACCAACATCTCTAGCCACCCTGCAGGCTCCTCTTTCTCTGGAGAACTCTGTCTACAACGGGACCCACTCTGTTCAACACACTAGAAATGTCTAGCTTTTGAAAATACATATTCCCTTTTTTTCTTTCTTGAAACATCTCTCAATTGCATATTTGGATGAAGAGGTATTTCTCTACTTTGAGAAAAACAACAAACAGCCTAAGATAAAAAAGACAACTGCCGGTGAAGCTTGGAAACAGAGAGTAGGAGAGCTGGGCTCTGCGGGTGTGAGGGGACGGGGGCTCCGCACCCCGACCTTCCGTCCTCAGAACCTGGAAATCTGGACACTTGATGTAAAATCTTCCAACTTTTAAACACAGGCTCAAAAACACTTGAAGATCTTGTAAGGTTCAAACTTCTGTTCTAGAACGTAACCCAGAGGTGCAAGCAGAGGCCCTGGGGTGGTCCAGGCCAGGGGCACTCCTGTCTCTTCCAGCAGCCACTGGGGGACGGGATTCGCTTCGCCTCTACAGGCCTCTGTGCACCAACCCGCGGGACGACAACACTGCCAACGGCTCCAGGCTGCGATCAGAACCCAGTGAACCAAGGGCGTCAAGTGCTTGCAAAGGCCAGTGGCCAGATCCAAGGTCCCTTCCTGTCCTTTCAAACAGCTGGTCCTGTTCAGCAGGCAGATGCCGTACAACCAGTCACAGAAGGACCAAGCTGGACACGGATCCCAGCTCCGCCTGAAAGATTGGGGTAGGGACCCCAGAGTGTCCTTGTAGCCTCGAGAGGCTGTGATTCTAGAGCTCTAGTGCTGTTTCTGTCGACGATGGGATGAACCTGCACGGCTCTCTGGAAAGCAACCAGGCAACGCGCACCAAGAACCCCAGAGATGCCCACCCCCTAACTCTCCCAGATGCCACTGCTGTGGTGGGAAATCAGAAACAGCCCCACAGCGACCGGCGAAGACAACTGTAGGACAGCCACACCATGGGGGACCGCGTCTCAGAGACAGCCACTCACGGTGTGCAAAGCCATCGGCTTGGTGAACAATAAACATGAGGTGACAAAACAAGGTCAGCCTGGACGCCAAGGTTGTGGAGACGCCATCTGTGAGGGTCCCCGCAGCCAACACCAAGATGCTGGATTCCTGTGCAGTGAGACTAAAACCATATTTTGATTTCTCCTTTTGCATCTATAGCAAGTGCACTCTCTTGGCAGTCAGCAGAGGTATTGAGAAAAGTAACCACAGCTGGTTCTTTAGAGAGAGGGATGGTGCTGGTTTGCATCCGGAGTGATCCCTGAAGGGTCCTGCAGTGGGCACTTGGCCCCGCTGACTGAGCTGTTGGAGGGTGGTGGGACCTTCAGGAGGTGGGGCCTACGGAAGAACTCGGGTCACTCGGGGGTGTGCGTGGGGATGCTGGGACCCCACCCTGTCCTCTCTCTCTTTGCTTCCAGCCACTGTGAGGTGAACAGGTTCCTCTGCCACACGCTTCCGCCATGATGCTCTGCCTCACACAGGCTGAAAGCAACAGGGCCCAGTGACCATGGACTCAACCTCCAAAACTATGAATCAAAATAAACCTTTCTCTCTTTAAGTTGATTTATCTCAGGTGTACGTCACAGCAACAGAAAGATGACTCAGGCATGGGCCAGAGGCTCAGACGAAGGGCTGCTCATAAAACTACTGCTTTACAGAGATGATGCTCTGGGGCCACAGACGCCTGGTGCCCAGACCAGATTATCCCCCAGGCCCTCGAGCCAACTGGTCACTACTCAGGTGTCCCTTGGGACCATTCTTCAACACTTTGGCTACATCCTGTCCAACTGCACTGCCTTCTTTACTCCAAACTTGGAATGATCAACATTTGGCCTCTGAGATCTCTGCAGAGTCTCCATCCACCCCATGCCTGGCCTCTCCTAGCCGGGAGTCCTCACAGATGCTTGATCAACCAGCTCCAGAGGACAGAGTACTCTGGTTTCCTAAATTATTAAAGAAGTGGAAGGAAGAAATGAGGAGAGAAGGCAGGGAGAGAGCCGGCCACTCTGAGCTCACTCCACACCACTGTTGGCAACCTTCTTATGTGTCAGAGAACCAAGAGCATCGTCCAAAGAAGCCAGAAGTGCCTGTCTCTGGAGTCAACTTACCCTTTTCCCAGCGATATGAGCACAGGATTTTCCAGTTCCATGAGTATCTGGAAGGCTTTATTCATGTTCTGATAAGAAAAGCTTTCACCAGCATCTGCCATTACCACACAGTTCGGGCTGGACTTGTCAATCTGATCGAATTCTGAGCGGACTCCTGGAGCAAGAGAGAAAGAGACAGGAAAGAGAGACCAGGATCAAGCCCAGGAACGACGCGGCCGACCCCCAGCTGACCAGGCACCCTCTGGGCACATCTGCCTCTCTCTCAGAGGCTCTATGTTTGGTTTTTTCCTTTTTATTAAATTAATTATTTATTTCTAACAGGGCCTGCTCCTGTCTGGGCCCCACAGTTCCACGGGATGTGGACAGGGAGGGTGTTACTCTCCTGTGGGAGACAGAGGAATCCCGGATCCCCATAGTTGGAGAGCTCGTTAGCAGAAAGACGGAGCTGCTCCAGGGACCCTCCACCCGACCCTGGCACCAGCCCTGGGAGCTCCCCTCGCCTCCCCAGAGCTTCACCACCAAGCGGGAGACCTGGTGGGAGGACAGCATGGGCGCAATCCCGAGTGTTGGCCCTGCTGGCCTCTCGCTGAAGGGCAGGGACACTTCAGGGGAACCCTCAGGTAGGTCCTGAGAAGCAGCAGGTCCCGCCTCCGGCCGCCAGGCCCGTAGGAAGGGCCCTCTCTCCTGCGGCAGAGAGAGGCGGGGACACAGATCCAGGCGCACGGCTTCGGTTCCCAGAGGAAGCCTGCTCCCGTCACGCCTGGTGTTCCACGTCGGCCTTCCGGATGGAAAGAGCTGAGGCAGCCACACGAGACCGCTTCCTGCCCACCAGCACGGTGAGAATTAAAAACACGGACAGCATCCAGAGCCAGCAAGCACAGAGTGGGTGCAGCAGCTGGCAGGGTGAATCAGCACACCCCCTGGAAGAGGGCTCGCGGGGTCTTAGAGAACTGAACCTGCACCTGCCCTCAGGCCCAGGGACTCCGCTCCTAGGCGTTTACCCAGAGAACCACGCAGGAATGCTCGCTGCCTAAGAGCCTAAAACTGGAAGGCGCCGGGCGCCCAGCAGTGTGGGAATGGACGGACAGGGCGGCACACTCATGGACGGACCACTACCTGGCAAAACAACACTCGCCCACCTGTGCTAAAGGTATGAGGAGTATCAAAAATGTTCCAGTGAAGAAAAATTTGTGAAAATTCTGGAAGTTTTGGTGAAAAAGTGTTTTGCACGAGAAGCTTCAGCAAAAGACTACTGCGGAAGAAAGGGCTGGCTAGCAGGCCCAACCTGTCCAGACCTGCACGTCCCGAAGAGGGTCTTCAGGGCTGACCTCGCCCAGCTCCAGGGAGCAAACTGCTGGCCCAGGGACAGCCTGCCCGATAAGGGATCCAGGCGCCTGAGGCCTGTGCCACACTGTATCAGCTTGATCTCGGCGCTGGTGGCCCTGCTCACTTGCGCGACTGACCCCAACCCAATCCCGGACACGGAGGCTCGAGGCGCTTCCTGCTTACCAACACGTCACATGTGTGGCTGCCACTCATCACTGCCACCGAGCACAGCCAGTGCAACTCCAGGGACGAGGGGACCTCACAGCTGGTGTCCCGCAGCCTCTGCCCTGTGCATCTCCCTGCCTGCGAGCTGTCTGCGTTCTCTCACTAAACAAACCACAGCCTGAGTGTGGCTGCTGCTTGGGCCCTGTGAGTCCTCCTGGTGACACACTGAGGCTGGGCCGGTCTTGTGGCCCGACATGATCACACACAGTATGACTCATATGGAATTCTAGGATAAGAACACTTACTTACAACAGAAAGTATCAAAATAACGGTCACCCTTAATGGGCAGGGGCTGGGGACTGGCTGGGAAAGGCAGGGGTCTTTCAGGTGATGGTGATGTTCAGACTGTATGTGGTGTGTGTGTGTGTGTGTGTGTGTGTGTGTGTGGTGTGTGTGTGGTGTGTGTGTGGTATGAGTGGTGTGTGTGTGATGTGTGTGTGTGGTGTGTGTGTGTGGTGTATGTGTGTATGTGGTGTGTGTGTGTTGTGTGTGGTGTATGTGTGTATGTGTGTGTGTGTGTGTGTGTGTGTTGTGTGTGTGTGGTGTATGTGTGTATGTGTGTGTGTGTGTGCTGAGCACTGAACCCAGGGATGCTCTACCACTGAGCTACCTCCCCGGCTCTCTTTATCTTTTGAGACAGTCTGTAAGCTGCCCAGGCTGGAACTTGCAATCCTCCTGTCTCAGCCCCTGGAGTAGCTGGGACTGCAAGCATGAGTCCCCACACCCTGTGATGTGGTAGACGCTGGGTCACAAAGGTGCCACAAAGGTACGTGCACTTGTCAAAACAGCCAGAGTTTACTTGAGGTTTGAGTGTGTCCTTGTATGCAAACTTTGCATCAACAGAAAAGACACAGATACTGACTGCTATAATAGTATGTTGAAGCACTTAGGGGACATCTACCAAGTCTGCCATTTCAGTGAACTGAAAATATAACACAGATAGATAGGGGGAGAGAGGGATGGACCGACACCCGGGAGGAGTCGGTGACAAAATCCAGTAGATGGGTATAAAAATACTCTCAGGAAAATTCTTTGAGCTTTACTAAATGCTTGAAATTTTTCATAATAAAATGTTGAGGGGAAATCCATCAACAATAACATTTGAATTTTTAAAAAAATCACAGTTTGAAGATGCAGGCGCGCACACAGGAAAGAGGCAGGACGCCCCCCTCCAGCCTGCTCGAGCTCCACCGCCGGCTCCTTCCGATCCCAGCTCAACGCGGCCATTGAGGTAAATGCGGTGCTTCCCTCTCCTCCTGCCAGCGCCACCCCACTCCCACGTCCAGAAACCTTTCTCTGGGGTCCAGGGAGACAGAATTTCCTAAGTCTCCTTTCTCCGAGGACCATGTTCTAAAGACACTGGCAGGGATCCTGGTTCCAGAGAAAGGACTCGGAGAAGCACGATTTCTAAAGGCTGGGCAGGCTGCCCTTCCTTGGTTCCAGGGCTATGAATTCAACCCTTGGGTCTTCCAGGGAGCACCCTCCACCTCTGAGAGCCCCCACTCCTGTCCTGGAAAGGAGAAAAGCAGCTCGCCTCTGCCCAGGGGTTTGTAAAAATCAAAATCGAGTGCAGAGGCACAGGGAAGAGGGCCCTGTGGGGGGACGGAGAAGTGCCCTGAATTCCAGAGTGCTGCTGATGTCTCTTCTTTCTAAATACTCAGACAGCACCAGGTCATATTGCTCTTTTAGTTTTGTCCCCCAAACTCCCAGCAACGAGGGTCAAAGGGGCTCCTGTCCTGCATTCAGAGTAAAATCAGGATGCAAACCCTGTTCCTACAGTCATCTGCAAGCTGCATCAAAGAGCAGGACTGGCTGTGGGTGCCACATTCTAGAGAGCGGCAGGCCTGCATCCAGCTGTCCACTGTCCCCTAGTCAACCCCCTGGCCCCTTTGACCAGTCTAGATCAAGGGACTCCATCCTAGGCTTTCCTTCCGGAACCATCCAGAGTGGCCTCTAGTGACCCTCTGCTGAGGTTGGGGGATGGATGGGGCCTGGTCCCAGCTTACCCCCACGAGGTCTCTACCCCACAGGCCCAGGAGTGTCATGGCAGGAGCCAGGTGTCAGCTCCATGTCCCTTCCTTTGGTTCTGTCCAGGTGAGAAAGGGGACCCTCCACCCAGCCCCCATGCTGCTGAGGGGACACCTTCACCCCGACGGTCCCAGGACTCAGCAGGCCTACCGTCATGGATGAGCAGGTGTGGCCGCAGGCCTCGCTCCTTCAGGATCTGACAGGTGGCCGGGGCTGGGGCGGTCACCTCCTCCTCAGAGATGTCGAATCCCAGCCGCCGAAGCAGTGCCACCAGCTCTCCCCGGGACTTCTGCGACTCGTTGGTGCAGAATCTCACCTTCAGCTGGGACCGCTTCAGTCTGTGGTGGGAAAATGACAGGTGAGGGTGCTGTCAGAACGTGGAGTATGGGTTCCTGGGAAGGGACCCAGAGACGGACACTTCTCCCAGGGTCACTGATGAAGTTCACTCTGGGACCGGAGGTGGTTCTGAGGGGCCTCAGGTGTGCTCAGGATGAGAGGTCTCACCTAGAGCAGACCCCTTGTTGGGGACCTCAGGCCATGGCGCACCGTCTCCTGTCCCCCCGTCACCGGACTTGATACATCTGAGATTCCCCAGAGCTCCCCCTGCTCTGCCTGTACCTCTCCCTCTACCTGGGACACACTGTACCCCTTGACTGAGGACACGTCTCTGCACCTCGACCTGAGTCCCACGCCTCTGCACCCATGCTCACTCCACCCCCACCCCGATCCCACTGAGCACCTCCACCTTGGAAGACGTGGAGCTATTTCTCTGTGCCTTTCCACAGCATTCCACCTGGCCTCTGAGTGCTGTGTATCTGGCCTTACTGTCTTTGAGTCCACATTTCCCAAAAAGGCCAAAGGCAGAGGGACCAGGTGGAGGTCTGTCTTCTCGTGGCTGTCAGAGAGGAAGGGTTACCCGACACAATCACCAGAGCAATGATGGTTCCAGATGGACAGATTGGGGCCTGACCCAAGCAAACCCTGCACCAAGGAGGTGTGACCCTGAGCCTCCATCCTTCCGCCTGCCACCACAACAGACCTGCTGCATCCAGGCTGCACTTGGCCAAATTCTCCAAAGGCAAAGTCACAAAGCAGGTGACTAGAGGCTCCCAGTGAAATGACATTCAACCCTCAACAAGCACTTACTAAGTGCTTACTGAACGCCTACTAAGTGCTGGGCACTGGGCTAGTGCACTGAACTGCAGCTGTTCCCGAGGCAAGGTCCCTTCTCCAGGGTGGGCGGGAGGTGGGCAGTAAATGAGAGGGAAGGGGAGGCCGCAGGCCATGATCTAAGTAACATATTGATACAGTGTCACATGCATCATCTCTAATCCGTTAGTAAACACATCTAGAGGAGGAATGTGCTCAAGTTCTGATTTTGCAGATGTGGCCCTAATCAAAGGAGTTCAGAGGCGACACATGGATTACACCCAGTTGCTTAGAAATGTGGCTTGAGATCGACCGCCATTGGATAAGTAAGTGAGACCCAAACGAAGGCTCAACTCAACCCAAGGAGAGGCTAACGGGTGAGGAAACTGAGTCCCAGAAAGGTCTAGGGCTTCTGTTCCTGCTCTTGAGGCTGAGACTCTGGGGACGCAGGCGATTTTTCTCTTGAATCCCACAGGGATCCTGGAACTCACGGTGGATCAGGAGCAGGAAATGGGTGCTTCCAGATCTCCCACCGAGGGGAGAAAGCGCGTGTCCCAGTGTGAGGTCTTAGAGGAGATTCCTGGAAGACCAGGCCCAGCGGTGGCCTGCAGGCCACATGGAGGGACGAGCAGCCCATGCCATGGGCAGGCAGTGTGCCCCAGCTCCCAGGCAGGAAGATGCGAGCAGCCGGGGCAGACGCAGGGTGGAGCTGGGGGAAGAGGCTGGGATGGAGGACCACTGAGAAGACAGGGAGGAGCCGGGCATCTGTCTGCTGCTGGAGTGAAGAGCGGACTCCAGATACAACCCCTGTTGGCAGTGACAGCAAGTGGCAAGAGTGGCAGGTCTCAGCTGAGTGTCCCCTCCTCCCGCCCCCTGTGCTGCCGCCCCACCACACCCGTGTCTAGCCCTCACGCCCTGCTTTTCTTTCTCTGTCCCATCAGTATCTCCAGTGGTCCCATTTACCCATCTGTTTCCTGTCCTTCTCCCTGACCTGCACGTGCCACACACAGCTCAGGCCAGGGCCTGCTCCGTTCTCCACAGCCTCCCCGGTGCTGGCACAGCAGGCTCTCCATAAACGTCTGCCGGACAACGGATGGAAGTCCTGAGGACCTCACCTGCTGCTTCCCTGGCGCTGTCACCCTTACGAGCTCGAGCCCGACAGAAGCAGGCAGGCTTCAGTGCGCCTCCAGACCCCCCCACCCCGGGCTGCCAGGGGCAATTTAGGCAGAAATCTGCACAGCGCTGACAGTGGAGACGCAGCCACACCATCTTCCCCAGCTCAGGTGACTTGTTCCTTTCTTACTATTTGCCTTTCCTAATCAGAGGTTTATGAATGATCAATTACACTTAGTGGTTAATTGCCCTTCATAAAGATAGCTTTTTATTTTTAAATTAGGCAGTTAATATATTGAAACTAATAGCATCACCTTGTACACTGCGGATAGATCTTCATTGATTGGCGCCCGGAACGTGTGATTCACACCCAAGTTAATGGAGCAGTTGAGGGAAGAAGTGCAGGGGGTCCCAGGGGACTAATTACTCCTGATGAATGATGATGTGACCTTCTCAGAACAGTGAGCAATCGGTGTGACAGTGAGATGGCAGCACCCCACATCTGTCACTCCACACACAACTTCAGATGTGGTCGGGAGCGAGCTCGGCTCACTCTGGGACACTCACACCCAGGACTCCCTGGAAACAGCACAGAAGTTCATCAGAAATACGCGCTTTCTAAGTCAAAGGACACATTTTAGAGATGATCTGCCCTGAAGAATCTAGTGGGAAATGTGTAAGCACTGCCCTCCCTCAGGAAGGCCACCACGTCCCCTTCTGATGTGTCACCACACCATGGTTCCTGTCTGGCCAGCAGGGACCAATCCCAGGTGAACTCTTCATTATTTTAAACTACTATAATTAATAAAAGGGGTCACCATGGTTGTTAAAATGGTGACATGAATACAACCCTGTATGGACGCTTCCCTCCAGGGAAGCCCTGTTCCTCACCCGTTGTCCAGGGCCTGAGGGCAGGAGGCGGTTTGCTGTCCCTCACACACATCCCCAGGGCCAAGTGCCTGGCTTGCAGGCACCCTGCTAAGCAGCACCTGCCGGAGGAAACCGGCAGGGGCGCGGAGAGCCACCACCCCCTCTAGAGATGATCCAACAGGCTCCCGGGGTCGAGAGTTGACCCAGGTCGCCAGCTTGTGGGGACAAAGCCCATGAGCCTCACATGTCTGTGGTGGCAGCTGTGGGCCCTTGCATAGGAGGGCAAAGATGCCAGGACCCTCGAGTGGAAGCACGGTGCCCAGCTCTGCCACGGGGCATCCTGAAGCAGGGAGGAGTGTGCCGAGCTCCTCCGTGTGAGCACATGAGGGACAGGAAGGGTGACGTGGGCTCTGGCATCAACGGTGAGCTCTGAATGGCTTATGCTGTGGACTAAATGTGCCCACAGAATTCAGGTGCTGAAGCTCCTAGCCTCAATGTGGCTGTCAGGAGCCAGTGCCCATGAGGACGTGGTTAAGACAGGCACTCGATTGACAGGACTGCTGTCCCCATGAGGGGACACCCCCGAGAGCCCTGTGCACTTTTCTCTTGCTCTCTTCTGTGCACACAGGAGGCACAGCAAGATGGCAGCTGCCGGCAACCAGGAAGAGGCCCTAGCCAGAAGGTGGCCGTGCAGGTCCCTGAGCTGGGACTTTAGCCTCCAGAACCGTGAAAAACCAGACGCCCGTTACTTAAGCCACGCTGCCTGAGCAGCGGTACCAGCTACGCGGCCTGAGCAGTCACACAAGCAAGGAGCAAATGCCCCGCACTTCTCAGCAAAGCCTGCTGCTGACGGCCTGGACAGAAGTCCGGAGTGGAAGGAAAGCCCAAGCCTGCACGGCTCCCAAAGGGCCGCAAGGCAGTCCCAGCGAAGAGGGTCTGTGGCTGCAGCAGGCCCAGCTCCAGATGGGCTACTGTCCCCAGCCCAGGAGGAAAGGAGCCTCCTGCAGGCCCCTGGATGTCCAGACGGCCCTTCTGCGGCCGTGGCTGCTGCCTGGGCACACTAACCCCAGGAGCTCATGGGGGTGGGGGGCTGCCCCATTTTCTGGTCCAAACTGGATCTTTGAACTGACCTTTACCTCATCCTGGCAGGCCGGGACGCGCCTCTGAGTGACAACGTCGCCTGGTGCAATTACCGAGCTTCAGATGAGGCAGTCCTTTACAAATCACCTCGGACTTTACACATCTGCTGGCTGTCGGCATCTGCCAGGAGCGCTCACCCGAAAATAATGAAAACCCTCTCATTATTGTTCCGTGGCAGGTAAAGTGTTAGGACAATTATTGGACATCCTGAGTGACCTTGGGACGGCTCAACAGCCTGCCCTCTCCAGCTTGCCGAGGACGGGGACGCCAGGGGCTCTTCTTGGAGGGGCAGAGGGAGGCTGGGCAGGGGTGAGGAGGCTGCCAGGGACAGAGCAGCCCAGGCCCTTCCCCCCCTGGGTCGCCTCCTCTCCCCTCTCGCCCTGGCATTTGCCACTTCCGTCCGACCCAGAGGCCTCTCATCCCGAGTCTTTGCCCTCACCAGCCCCAGAGTCCAGTCCTACTCCCCTCAGGCCTGGTTCATGAGTCCCTCCTCTGGAACTCTGACCCCTGCCTGCTCCAGACAGAGCCCGCCCGCCTCCAGCTTGACTGAGGTGTCGTCCCCACTCCCTCCTCTGCCTCCTCCACCAGCTCCGGGCTCCCGGGGGGTCAGGGCTGTGCCCTATTCAGCATCCCACCAGGCACAAAACAGCTGACTGGGGAATCCTGGTGCATGGCCAGCCATGTCCCCAGTGACCAGAGCCTGGGTTCACCAACATGGGCACCTGGGTGGATATGGAACTGTGGGAAGGCAGCACCCAGGCCTGGGTGACAGAGGCTAGCAGAGCTCAAGAGGCCTCGGGCTGCAGGGAGCTGCTGGGCAGGGCCACAGGACCTGCCTACTTGGGGAGCAGTGCCTTCATGGGGACGGGATGTGCTGCCTGGTCCACAATGCGGAGCCAAGTTGGGGAAACAGAAGCCCAAGGGTTCACGGGGTCTGAGACTGCCAGGGAGTGACACGTTTTTCCTGTCTGAGGTTGCCTGGATGCCCTCTAGAATTCTGCCCAAATGCATCTGGCGTGGTACTTAGTGCCCAGCATGGCAGATGCGGTACTGGGAGAAGCATCTCGATGATCCACATTCAGATCCGATGGGCCCACTTGGAACCCCAGAAGTTCCCACAAGGAAGCCTCCACCTCCGAGCGCCTTCTGCCTTCCTGCCATACAGCAGACCCTACCTGCTAGGTGATGGAGGCTCCCGCCTGTCACGGAAAAGGGAGCCAGGGTGCAGGGACACAAACCTGCCTCAGCTCCTCAGAGGCGTTCCCAGCCCCTCGAGGGAGATGCTTCCCTCAGCAGCCAGCGGAGCGCTTTCTCAGCAGGGCGGCTCCCTGTGGTTCTGAGACCTTTGCTCGGTCCCCTTCCCACAGCGGCAGAGACAGAAACACGCTTGCAGAAGTGAAATCTAAGAACCCAGGATTTTTTTTTTTTTTTTTTTTTAGGTAAAATATTTATCGATGAGAACCCAGGATTTTAAAACAGAAAGTCGAGCGGGAGCCCTGTGAGCAGACAAAGTTGTCAGACGGCCGCTGGCGCGACCCGGGGATAGCCAGAGGTGTGAGCGGGGCCTGGGCTCCACTCAGGGGCAGGGGCGCCCGTGCTGGGCAGGGCAGCCACAGGAAGGGTTCACTGGTTTCCTAGGTGGCCGTGGTGATGGGGCACCCATGGCCAGACTCCTGGGATCCTTATGTGCCAGCCCTGAAATGGAGCAAGGGCAGTGCCCACCGCCCAGGGCTGCATGAAGCAGATCTGGCCAAGGATGGCACAGAAGGGGCACCACGAGTCCCTTGCTGGCTGGCAGCACCACCAGCTCCTGAAGAGCGAAGGACACTAATGGTGGCCTGGGCCAGGCGCTAGCTGGGCCTGTGACTCCTTCCTCCTCTTTGCCCTTCCACCGACCCCCAGGACGGCAGCCCCCAGCAAGGCCGCCAGCCATTCGCTCAGTGCCAGGCCCTCCCCGTGCTCCACCAGACACTGTTGGGCAGCAGTGCACACCTGGTGTCATCAGAGTCCAAAGTCTGAACCGAGAGGAAGCAGCAGGGACGCAGAGGCAGGGTCTCTGTGTGCGCCAGCCAGCCAGTGACCTCGGCGGGACAGCGATGAGGTCAAGCAGGCAGAGTCAGGTCCCCAGCCAGCTTCCTTACGAAACACGCCTGCCTGGCCTGGGCCTGCCTCCCCTGCCTGCAGAACACCCTCTCTGTGACGCCTCCGCCACGGAGCTCAGACCCCAGGGTCAGGCCAAGGCCAGAGCATCGATTCACAGCCATTAATAAACACCATTTGGAATCAAGTGCGCAGGAAACCGCAAGCCAGGGGAGGCCTGGAGCATCTCACCTAAGTAGCTCACTTCAGAGAGCAGGAAACTGAGGCCAGAGGGGCATGAGGAACCACGGGGACACTCACGGCCCCCACGAGGCCTGCAAACCCAGCTGCAGCCAGTTGTCCCTGAGCGCCAGGGCTGAGCACTGAAGGTGAGCTGTGTCTACACCTCCTCCCTGTGTGGCCTGCCACTAGTCATCTAACCCTCTCCACCCTCAGGTTCCTCATCACTATGAGGCTTCCGCATGGGGCTGTGGTGAGAACCGTATTCTAAAAAGACACATATAGGAAGCACCTGGCACATCTCAAACACTAGCAAACACAAGTAACAACAGAATTGTAAAAAATGATATTTTCTACACACTACATTATTCTATAGTTTTTTCATTTAGTATATACAACTCTCGTATCATATGCACTGATATCAGTCCCAAACGGAGCCAAGCCCTTCCTTCCCACAGCTGCACACGACCCCACAGTCTGGGTGAAGCACCCCTCCCGACACCCCAGCTTCCAGTGCATCTGAACTGCGCTGTGCTGCGCACGACCCGGACGGCAGCTCTGCCATTCTTAGGACCTTTCATGCTTTTCATTGACGGACCTCATAATAAACAGATTTGAACACAGAAAATATACTCTGTTCAAACATCGCCTTCTTGATTTTTAATTTTGGAGTTCTCCAAATTTCACTTGGCAGATAAATGCTCTGAGGCTAATAAAGCTCAGCACCCCCAGTTTGGGGATCTGCCTGGGGTCTCCAGCTTCCAAGGACCCATGAACCTCACACTTTCCTTGAGCAGGAGGGGAGGTGGGGCAGAGAGGGGCAGAGTGGGGTGACCGGCAGCTGCCCAGGGGGCTGCATATGGTTGGGAGGATGGGGGTCAGGGGCTATGTCTCAAAACCTTCTGTGCTTCCAGGGAACAAATGGAGACGGGCTGGAGAGACCCGCTGTATCGGCCTAGGGCGCCAATCGAGCTGGTCAGGGAGGGAGGACTTGGACTTTTCTCTGTATTCACGTACTGGGGGAGCATTTACAAGGAAGCCACCGAGCTTGTGAAACTTCCATGTTGACATTACGAAACAGGATGAGAAGCACACCTGTTGGCCCAGGCCATGGCCCCCATCTCTGAAGACAATGCAGCCACCCCCGACAGCAAAGGGCACTGCAAGTGACGGCAGTCTTGACAAACACCCCTTGTCCAAGGTCCAAGTGAACCAGGAAGGCTCCCGCGACTGGGGCACACTCAGACAAGCGGCCTGCCCCAGGAACACTACGGGGCCCCCGGTGGGTGCTGGCTTCCTGATGGACGGAGATGCGGGCTGGCAGGTGAAGCTCCAGCCAATGGCCACAGTCCCTGTTACTATTGAGACTGCCAAGGACCTGTTTTCCCAAGGTCTGAGAGTGCCAAGGTGGCGGAGCACTGACCAGGTGGTCCCAGAAGTCAAGAGAGGCCTGACTTCAGACCAAGGTCCCTGGCTGCTCTACAATTTGCTGGGAGCATCTGCATTTCAACAGGGTCCCCAAGGCTTCCAGTCACACTGGGGATTGAGAGGCCCCACCTGCAAGGCCGGCACGAGGGTTGTGGGGCGGTAGGGGTAAGAATTGCTTTATGAGGCCGTCCTGGCTGAGGCTGACCCTGCTTCCTTCCGCCGGCTCCAAAAAGGCCAGCCAGTCCTGGGCAGCCTGGCAGATGTGCTTTAGTGGCCTGGGACAGGATGCAGTAAATGTCCACCGCCTTTCACATGCAGATGCCTCCAGGGCCATCATCCAGGGCCAGCAGCCTGTGCCTTTGTGCTACGGCCCCTGCTGTGCTGGGCCCTGCCTCTGAATGGCTCCCCTTGGGGAGTCCACTCCGCCCAAGAGTGGGCTCTAATAAAGGCCTGCTGGGGGGACCCAGGCCAGGTACAGATGTCCACAGCCGCCCACCAGTCCTAGAGCAGTTCCAGGAAGGAGCAGGCAGCCTGGGAACCCAGAGCCATACTGCCTGGGAGGACTAGGGAGGCCTGGGCTCCGTTCCTCCATCTGGAAGCTCTTAGATGCTGGGCATCTCCTCTCCCAGCTCACTCCTCGTGGGATCTGCGAGGCTGGGTTCTGGCTGGCTCAAGGTCTCTCCACCTGACATGCCAGCCTCTCTGGGCACATGCCCTTCACTGCTGACTCGCTGTTCTGCCACCTTGTCTGCACCAGGGCCCAGGTGTCCAGCTACCTTGTTCATCACCAAAATCCCCAGTGCCCAGAAGGGTGTTTTTGGAACAAAGTAAGGTGTCTGAGTGGCCAAACGGACAACTGAATGGGGGAAAGAGAGTTCAGCCCCTTTTTCTGCTTCTGTCAGTGCCTGGAGAGTGCCTCAGCCCTCCCCATGAAACGGAAGAGCAGCCAGCAGGGCAGGTGAATTCCCTCCATGAAGGATGTATCAGTCTCGTCCATCTTAGTTCAAAAGCTGAGTTTACGCCCACTTTCTGTCCCCAAATAACCTTTCAGAAAATCTGAGGATACCTGTCACCACAGGAGGAGTGGGGACAGCCAGTCACTACTCCGAGGGTCACAGCCTAAGGATGCTGCTGGGGGGCTGCCAGGAGGTGGAGTCATGTGCACCCCCAGGACCACCCCTCCCCCACCACACTTGTCCCTCTGTGGCAGTTGATCTTGCCCCAGGAACTTCCTGTGAGCCCCTAATGGACTTCAAAGGGAGCGCTGCATTTCAAGGAGGACACAGAGGAAGGGTGGAAAGAAGCCACAGGGCAGCTGGGTCTTGGCAGCTGTGCACCTTGGTGAGTCCGGCCTGTCCCTAAAGGGAGCTCATTGTCTCAGTCACAGGGAGGAAACCCCCTGGAAAGCTCCAGAGCAGCCACATCTCACTGGAGGGCAAGTCTCATGGCCCCAGGCCCTGGGCGAGCTTTAAGCATCAGGCACAGCCCAGTGAGAGCCTGGTGCTTCCCTACCTGAGCAGGAAGGGTGGCCCTCTGGAGGCTGGGCCTGGGTGGGACCTTGTCCTAAAGAGCCAGCTGAGGAGGTGAAGAGCACCACGGTGTGGGGCCAGGGTCTATGGGTGCGAGCTGCTCAGGGACATCAGTGACAACCTCACCAGAAGTCTGTGTGACTGAGAACCAGTGAGAGGGGTCCCGAATGTCACCAGAGAAGGCTCCAAGCTGTGGTGTGGGGACACGGTCCTGAGGCAGGGGAGCCAGGAAGCCTCAGGGAAACCAGGCAGGCAGTTCTCTGGGACCCTCTGACAGCACGATGATAAAACCTCCCAGGATGGGAGAAATTATGTCATCTCACTAGAAATAGCCCCAGAAGCTTTCGGCAAGGGACTTTTCACCTCTATCAGCTACAAGCTGGGTTTGGCATACTTCAGGGCTGCTAGTACCTTGAAGCTGTTATGCAAACTGCACCTCTTTGGAGAACCCTTGGGCAGCGTCTCTCAAGCTGAGCATGGGCCTGACTGCCACCCATCTTTTCCACTCCCAGCTCTGCATGCTGCATGAATGCATCTGTGTGCTCACTGAAAGACATGTTCTAGAATGTTCCCAGCAGCACCACTCATAGTAACCCAAAATGGGAAACCACACTCCATGAAGAGGCGAATGGATAAATTGTGGTCATCACACAGTAATGAGAATGAACCATCTACAACCACACACCACAAATATGGGGCAAATCTCTAGAGAACGCGAGTCAAAGAAACAAGACATCACAGAGAGCATACTGTGTGAGTTCATCTAGGTACCGCTCATGCCAGGCAAAACCAGTCTACAGTACTAGAAATCAGGAGAGGAGTCTCCCAGGGGCAGGGGCTGGGTTCCTCTGAAGTGCTGGTCACATCGAGTGCTACAGCCACGAGTACTTTTCTATAGGTAGAACTTACTTTAATAAAAAGTTGTTTTAAATGGCCTTGATTTTAAAAGAATTAATGGTATGTATAACAGGAGTTTTTATCAATAACATAGAAAATGATATTTAAATGTTGCACTATTGTGGGGTCTATCACAAAGGAATGAGCACAGGACCAGGAGCTTGACTCACATCATGAGCCTCCAGGGCACCTGCCCACGACCCTCTGCCACCTCTCCATGCTGCCAGGTGCTCAAGGCAGGCATGGAAGCCACCCTCTACTTCATGTTCTCCCTGGCCCCAGAATAGCCAATATGTCAGCAGATCCCCTCAGTCCTACTTCAATCACATCCTTTACCTGTGACTGCTTCCTCTCAAGGCCAAGCCTCTTCAGCTCTCCTGGGCCACTAGAATAGTCTCCAAACTGGTAACCCTGCTTCCTCCCTTCCCCCGCCTCCTGCCTCCTGCCACTCCATTCTCCACACTGCATTCAGGGAGAGTTACTCACAGTTTTAATTTAGTTCTTTGAATGGGAAATACACTAGTTTTGTTTTAAAAAAAGATAACCCTTTAATCCATTAAGTCCCAAGTTTTCAATTCTGGGAAATTTCAATGAAATTGACACAGATGCATTAAAATAAGTAGAAATAATAATGTAGAGTTTATATATCCTTCACATGTATTCACATGTATATATTTTTTAAACAATCTATTCATTCACCTACTATTCTAAAAACATACTATTTATTTCAGAAGTTATAAATGGCTTATTTGTTGCTCAATTTAAGTTTTTATACATGTCTATTATCAGGACTTAACAGGTTAAAAATGATGCTATACAAAGTCTACAGTGAATTTTCTCCCATCCTCCCTCTCAGCATCCAGGCTTCCTGGATTGTCCCTCAGCTCTTCAGTCACACTTGGAGTGGCATGTGTCCTACTGAAGTAGAAGAAATAAGAAATGGGCAGAAGAGAAAATAAAGAAGGACAAGGAGACATCATTTTAACCTGAGGCTCCAAGCAAGTTGCCAGGTCTGTCACTCCCCAAGTCACTCTCCCCCAGGGCTGTCACTCTTAAATTCCTGGGAAATCTCTAAATTCACTTACTTATGATAATTCCCTTATGCACTGCTAATTAGCCTACCAATAAACAGATTCAACAAAGGGAGAGAGTGATATTTTAATAAACCTACAATTTAAGGGACTTTCTACAGTTGTCTACTGATCAGATAATGGGACCGCACTCAGTCTAAGGATCCCAAGAATGACCAGACCACCAAAAGTCATCTTATGTCATACCTTCCTGTACACACCCCTAACCAGGCTTCCTTTAAAACAGGAGCTGGTTCAGTTTTTTAATAAAAATCACAAACACTTGAACTCAAAAAGGAAAAAAGCAAAAACAAACGGGGAGCTGGGAACCCCCCACATGCATCTTCCACTCAACATGGCTAATGTTCTCCCCTGAACGTGCATTCCTAGCTTTCCTAACTCTGGGCCTCTGACACATGCTGAAATTCTTTTCCATCATGTACGTCAAGGACCACACTTGTCCTGAGTTGAGAACCCCCCCTCTCCATGAACTCCCAGGAACCCCCTTCCAGTGACATGTTCAGAACCTTTATGCAAACATGGCAGTAGGAACACATTACTGCATTTCTGCCTTTTCCACCCAAAGGCAGGTGACTGTGCGGCCTGCTGTCTTTACCAGCACGTGGCTTCAGGGAGGAGAGCTCCCTCCGCACCCTGCTGGGTGCTCCACTGTGCAGACAGGTAGGCGAGGCTCTGCAGTTGGCCTACGTTTGAATGGAACTCACTCTTTTGCTATTTCAAAAGGCACGCTCCCCCACATGAGGCCCTCCTCACTCTAAAATACCGCCCAGTGCCCTCTACTCCATTTCTGTAGTGCCACCCACACGATGCTCTCACCTGTGTTTTAGCCAGGCTAAAACTTTGGGGTTCATGGAGAATAAAGTGGAAGCCAGGAAAGCACCTAATCTGGACTTCCACCTACACAGAGCCAACCCTATGGTCAGGGTGTCTCCTAGATCTTCACTGCCCCTCACATGCGCTCTGAAGGCCAGATCACCCCCTCACCAGTTCCCAGCATCCCAAACATGGCCTACTTCACTGTGCAGCACAGTTTGGGTCCCTGTTATCTCAGCAGCTCCCACACATACAGGAAGGTAGGCTGAGGTCTCTGAGAATGACCAAGAGGTTCACTTTACTGCCATCTACAGGGTGGTAAACTGAGTCCCAGTGAGATCAGGCCACCAAGGTCAGGGTGCCCCAGTTAAGTGACTCTGGAAGGCTAAGTTCTGGCCAAGGAGTCCTTCCCGATTGACCATTAACACCACAGCAGTGCTGGTCAGGGGCACCATGGGAAGTTATAAAGCCCAGGCAGGGTGGTGCCAACCGTGGTACTGGCAGTGTCCTCTACCGGCAAGGCAGGGTGGGTCAAATGCCCTCCTCCTCTTCTCACGTAAACCACTCGGTCCAACAGAATTACATGGTGAGCTACGTATGTTAAGTGCTGTAGTAAAACATCAAGAGAGGTGGAATGGTGGAATTCATTTGACCTGTTTATCCCAACATCGACAAATTACTATCATTTCAACACGTAATCGTCATAAAACAAGACTAAGGAGCGACTTTACATTGTCTAAGCCTTGGAAACCCAGAGTGTACGGTATTTTACACTCGTAACACATCTCAATGCAGATTAGCCGCAGTCCAACAGCTGGGCAGCCACAGGTACCAAGCGGCTGTCCTGTTGGACAGCGCAGCTCCAGTCGGCTAGGCGCAGCGCGGGGCGGGGCCAGCGCGGGGCGGGGCGGGGCCAGCAGGCAGCCCCGCCCTCCGTGCCCGCCGCCGGGGGTCGCCCGCGCCCGCGGAGCGCTGATCCGGCAGGGACAGCGGCCCACTCACCTCGCCACCGCGTCCACCGAGCCGGCGATCGGGACGCCACCGCCCTCGCCGCTGTCGTACAGCACCCCCGAGATGTCGAGCAGCACCCCGCGCACGCCAGCCAGCCGCTCGCCCCACACGGCCATTGCGCCCCGAGTGCGCCCCGAACCCCGTCCCAACCGGCTGCTGAGCCCGCGGCCGCGCCCTCCGCGCAAGGGCGCCTGGGACACGTAGTCCGGGGCGGGCACAGGCCCGCAGCGGGCGGGGCCGGCGGCGCGGGCCCACCCCCGCGAGCGCCGGAGCGGATAGTTCGCGGACCCTGGGCAGATCCAGCGGGGAGCCAGTCCCTCGGAAAGGGTAACCTCCCTAAAAATCAGGGCCAGGCCGACTGAGTCGACGAGAAGGTACCTGTGAAAAGAACGAAAGTGAAAGAAAACTGGCTGCTCCCGCCGCCCGCCGTGTTCTCAGCCTCCAGAGGCAGAGTGACAGCCCCACCGGCAACCAGTGGCGCACCTGTTGATTGACAGGCCTGTGCCTGGGAAGCTGCGCTCTGGAAATGAGTCCAAAAGCGATGATTGCAGTGTTAAGGACAAGCTGGAAGAAAAGTAAATGTTCAAGAATAGGGATTGCTCAAGAACGTATAACATGGGTAGTGAAAGAAATAGGATGCTCTCAGAAATGAAGACAAGGTATCGGCCATGGAAAATACTCATGTGCTGATATATAGGGAAAAGCAAAATACAATATGTATGCAGACAACAGTCCTGCAAAAATAGGATTACAGGAATACGACTGGGAAGAAGATGGTAGCATCCCATTGTGTTAGGCCAATGATATTCTGGATGAATTACAAAATCACGTTTATTATTACATTATTTCTCAACAAATAAACATTAATATAAAAGGGATGGTTTCACTGGGCCAGCCTCAGCAACCTAGCAAGACTGTGTCACAAAATTTTTTTTTAAAATTAATAAGGGCTGGGGATGTAGCTCAGTGGTAAAGTGCCCCTCAGTTAAATCCCCACTACCAAAAATAAATAAATAAATAAATAAATAAAATTCTCTTTGAAGTAATTAAATTAAAAGGAGAAAATTTGACTTCTGATATGATTTAGCTTTAAGGTTTAAAGGGAGAGGGACCATATTATTCTACCACTTTATTTCAGGCTCTTGTTTCACAGAAATGATGAAGAATTCATCAGAATGTTAGAATTTGGGGCTGGGGTTGTAGCTCAGCAATAGAGAGCTTGCCTAGCACACGTGAGGCACTGGGTTCAATCCTCAGCACCACATAAAAATAAATAAAATAAAGGTGTCCATCTACAACTGGGTTAAATGCTAGAATTTTAACCCAGTCCAATGAATTGTGCATGTTTTGTTGCTAATCTTCCTGGAGGAGCTGCTTGCAGCTGTTTACTAGAGAAGTATAAAACGTTGTTCTTGTCCTTAGGGGATTACGATGCCAGGAAGGAGTTTTCTACATTAAGTAAAGGTCCCTTGTTGTAGACAGTAGGAGCTCCAGCCATGGGGGTTCGTGCAGGGTGTGAAAGAGCACGAAGATTTCCAGGGGGATTAAAGAACCATGCTCAAGTACAACACAACCAGAAGTCGTGCATCTATGACAGATGCCTAATGACACTGCCTCATCCCTTGGCTTCTAAGATGCCAGGGACCTAATGATACACCCCCCCAACAGAACAGCAGAAAAGCCAAACCCATCCAACATCTTCCCCTCAGAAGATTCTTTCCTCCTGTGGCCCCCACCTCACTTTCACCATGTCTGGTTTAATGAAATCTAGTTGAACCAGCCAGGGAATCTGGGAAGTAAGTTTTTAGCCTTCCAGACTCTGTAAGACAGGACCTGAGTTTGTCTGAAGGATCTGCCATAAACATCACAAAACATATGCATATTGAGTCTCTATTCTGACTCATATTGAGTCTCTATTCTGACTATATTCTGAGTCTCATATTCTGGCATATGGTCTCCAAGGGTGCAAAATGGCCTAAGGTCTGATATTTGCCTTCACAAGTCAAGACTGAGCAGAGGACAAGGTATGTACCCTGAAGACTGCTGATCCAGTGTGTGCCAAGTGCCAATGAGTGACACAGATGCAGCCGAGAGGGTAGTCTCTGCAGGCCATGGAGGGCAGCACTGGCTTCAGGGCAGATGGGCATCCTGAAATGGACATATAAAGGGTGCCCAGGAGAAGGAGAAAGGGTGCTTCTGCCAGTGGTGTGAGTCTATATGTACTTCTCTTTCCAACGAGTTCTGTGTGACCTTGGGTGACTCACTTTTCATCTCTAGGACAGTGGTAGACAGAATAGTGTCCCCTTGAGATATCCACATCCTAGTCCCCAGAACCTGTAAGTATGTTCTCTTACATGGCAAAAAGGCACTTTGCAGATGTGACTATGACTGAGGTCTTGTGGGAAGATGATGGTGTGTGATCCAAGTAGACCCAACATAATCACTGGAGTCCTTACTGGGGAAGAAGGGAGGCAAGGGAGAGTCAGGGGAGATGTGTCAACAGAAGCAGAGGTCAGAGAGAGATTTGAAGATGCTACCCTGCTAGCCTTGATTAAGGAGAGGCCATGAGCCAGGAACGACAGATGACCTCAGGAAGCTGGAGAGGCAAAGAAATGGCTTCTCCCCAGAACCTCTAGAAGGAAAGTGGCCCTTCTAGCACCTTTACTTTAGGACTTCTGGCCTCCAGGACCGCAAGATAATAAATCTGTCATTTGGAGCCACTAAATTGGTGGTATTGCTTACAACAATGATAGGGAATGACTACAAGGACCCATTGCCCTCACCTGAAAAATGACATATTGGTCCAAGGTGGCAAGTCTCTAAGAGTGAGACAGTTGATCTGAGAGCAGATCCAAACATCAAAGACTTATCTATGGATGTAGTGGGCAAATGGTCTTGTCTAAGGTAGGGTCACATTTGGTTATATGTGACCAAAACCCAACTCTGGTTGCTTAACCAGATTCTGACTTTTCCTCATGTCACAAATCCAGGAGGAAGGCACCCCTGCGTGGGTTCCACAGCTCCCAGGACCAGCAGGTAATAGGCTGCTTCCATCTTTCTGCACCATTATCGTCACATGAGGCTTTGCCCTCGAGATGCCTGCTACAGCCCCAGGTATCACTTCTGCTTTCCAGGCAGGAAGGTCCAGAAAGAGGAAACAAAGCTGTACAGAGAATCCTAACCGGATGGAGTCCTGTTTGCGTCTTTGGTGCCACAGCTTGTTGGTGGCACACTAACACTGTAATGCACAGGGGTGCCCATTCATCCACAGAGCTTTGGGCCTGTTACTTTTCCAGTGACAACTCTACAAATCATGTTGGAACATCAGCTAAAACATGAGTCCATCAATCCTCGATGCTGCATTCAAGCTACGTATAATCCTTTCATATTCGAGTCAATATTCTGGTTGCCAGTGACAGAAAAACCAAACTCCAAATGGCTTCAATCTAAAAGGAATGTATTGGGCTGGGGTTGTGGCTCAGTGGTAAGGCACTTGCCTGGCATGTGTGAGGCACTGGGATCAATTCTCAGCACCACATATAAATAAATAAATAAAATAAAAGGTCCATTGAAAACTAAAAAATATTTTTTTAAAAAAGGAATATATTGACTCACAAAATCAGATAATCTAGCAACTGCAGGTTTTAGGTACGACTGGTTACCAGCTCTGGGTAGCAGAGTCCCAGGTAAACCACCTGGTGAAGAACCTTTTTTTCACCTTGGTCTAACAGTTCCAGAAAGAACTTTGATTGGCTCTCAATCAAAGAAAATTTCTCATTTCCACTTTCAGAGGAAAGTGGTAATGTTAGGATCTGACCTGACTGGTGTGCCTCGCCAGGACTGGGGCAAGGGCACCTTTATGCAGTCCCATCATGGCCACATGGAATGGGGATGGGAGCCCCCAACAAAAAGCAGAGCACTGTAATGAGAGCGAGAAGGAAGCACCATGCATAGGCAGAAGTAGCAGGTCCTACTACCCACAGGGGCCTTTTGTTCTTGTTATTAAATTCTGTGTCCCCTGGAAAGTGAGGACAGACCAAGGGAGATCCATGTGGGCCAAAGAGTCTCCTGTCTTATGGGATGGGCTGAGGTAGGGGGAAATTTTGGAAAACCATTGATCTAGAAGTGCTTCTCGTTTAGTTGCCTGGAAGTTGAGAACCTAGGCTTGGATTCAGGAGTTCGGGGATGGTCCTACACTTGGCCTCTAGTGTGGCTTGAATACCTCACAGCATAACAGCCAGAGTCTAAGAGGAAATGTCTTAAAAGCCATTGTACCCAGGAACAAGATGGAGGCTGCAGGCTTCTCGTGACCTCGCCTGAGAAGCCAGAGTCACATCAGCCATGTTGTACTGGTTACCCAGGGACAGACCAGGTTCAGCATGGACATGAACTACCAGGGTGTGCACACTGAGCAGCATGGCTTACTCAGGGAGTCCTACTTCGGAGAAAGATACTATTACATATTTCTACCACAGTATCAGAAATGCCACACTGGGTTCCATTCATGGTACCGCTCCTGTGGTTTTCTTTTGCAAAGATCATGGCTGCCCAGCACGGATGACCCATTTAAAAACACAAGGTTGTTCCTCAGAGGCATGACATTTCCCCCAAATTGGATCAGCTGAGAATCGAACCCACTGCCTCAGATGTGCTAGGTAAGTGCTCTGCCACTGAGCTACGACCTCAGTCCCCTGTTCTCCCTCTTAGGTATGGGTTTCCATTCCATCTTAATCAAATGGTGGAATTTGGAGCTTGTGTTATTGGGCCACCATTATTCCTCTCAACCCTTCAACCTACTTTACTAAGCACTAGGATGTCTGTGGGTACAAACACAAATGTTCTGTGACCTCTTACTTTAAGATGATCTGAGAACCAGGAAGTCTGTGTTCCATCAGTGTGATAAAGGCTGTGCCTGGTCGGGTTCTTTAACTCTGACTAATTTAATTCTAATAAAATTGGGGAGGAGGGCAGGGAAGGCCTCACAGAAGGAAAAACGCTGGACAGAAGAGAGCTGAAAATGCGAAGTGTCCCCGGCAGGTGTGGGCTGATGACCAGCACTGCTGGGTGGCATGTGCACACAGGTGTGGGAATGAGAGCTGCCGAGGCCCCTCTGGTTGTGAGGAGCAGAACTCTCTGGGGTGGCTCACAACCAGCTGGGAGGACTGTTAGTAGGAATGCAGGGGGCGCTCACAGGGACCCTGGAATGTGTTAGTCATTTTGTTGTTGTTGTTGTTGTTGTTGTTGCTGGGACCAAAATACCTGACAAGAACAATGTTGAGGAGGAAAAGTTTATTTTGAGCTCACAGTTTCAGGGGTCTCCATCTGTGGTGGGTTGACTCCTTTGCTCTGGACCTGAGGTGCGGTGGACGTTATGGAGGAAGGGCATGGTGGAGGAAAGCTGGGGCAGAGTGAGAGAGGAACAGGGACAAGCTGTGGTCCAAGGCACTCCCCCAGGGACCTCTTTCCTTCAGCCACACCCCTCCTGCCTACAGTTACAACCCAGTGGTCCATTCGAATGATAAATCCATCAAATGCATTAACCCCTGACGAGGGTTTGGCTCTCACCGTCTAATCATCTCATGCCTGTACATTCCTCAGTTGCCAAACATGCATTTTTCCGGGAACATTGAAGATCCAAACCATGACACCAGAAGAAGTAGAACCGACAGCCTCAGGACAAAGGGACCTGAGGAGGCACTCATGGTCACTCACCTGTCTCTGTGGCTTCTCACTCTGCTCTACACACCTATTCTCTTTGATTCTCCCCACTTCTTCATAACTTCCTTGGCCCCTCAGTAGCTTCCCCACTTGCATTTTCCTTGCCTATTGAGTTCAAGCACCCACCAGTGGCAGGGAACATGCCTTGGGGCCCTAATCCAGATTCCTGGGAGAGGCATCTGGCTGGTCCAGCTCTTCTGGTTGAGCCGACCACACCAGTCTGGTCATTAGGCAGCCCAGGAATAGACTGCGGGTGGGTCAGATGTCTCCACACACTGAGGCACACACACTAAGCCAGCGCCTTTGAGAAGATGGCATGCATAGGCCAGGGACTGACACATGGTTCACATGGAGTATGGCCTGTCCAGGGACCAGGACTACAGGCAGTGGGTCAGATTTTGAAGAATCTTGCAGTCCATGCTACAGCATGTAGTCTGCATCCCATGGACCACAGTAGCCACCGAAATTCCATGAACAACGGATGCACTGAGCTCATCCGGCATGTGACAGCCAAGGTTCAGATCTGTTTCTGAGAGCCTATTTTCAAACATTTTGATTTGGTTGCCAGTATTTAAAATTCTGCAGATACAATATAAGAATCCAGACTTCTGGTTTCTTCTGGCCTGTATGAAGATCTGGCAGTGCTGACTAGCATTCTTCCAAGGTCATTGTCTATCAGTTGGAGTAGCAGCACCCCCTAGTCTGGCAGGGTCCTTGCCCAGCTGGCTTCACTCCTTTGGGCATAGCCTGAGGGCTGGGGTCTGCTCGCCAAGCAAAGCAAACAGACAGCGTGGACAGTAAGGTAGCAGGCAGGAAGACCAGGGAGAAGTCAAAGGCATGAAATCTGGATGCAGATACAGGGACAGAGGGCTTTGACCTCTGCCTTGCAGGAAATCACCTAAAAAGGACACAAAAAGGGAGTGATTAATGTGCTCTATCCTGCTTCCTTGTCTTTATTCTGCAAATGCCTCCCTTTGGCATGGTATCAATGTGACATCCTATGCTCACAGTGACAGAGGACCCCAACTGCCTCTGTGTCCCTGCTTTTCCTGGCTCTGTCCTTCACCAGTTCTCTCCTCGTAGGTCCTCAGCTTATCACTGGCTCCCCCCACCCTATTCCCCTTATTTCCAGCTACATTTCTCTACCTTTCTAGATGACCAGTGCAATCTGACTTGCCTGGCAATGCCCTTTTCTCAGGCTCCTCCTGGGAACATCTTAAAACATCAGGAAACACTGAACATAAGAGCCAAAGCTGCCACCACAGTCCACTTCCAGGCAGCATGGGCCCACTTACCACTTCAGAGATTGGTGACATAGCTCAGCTATGTGTGTAACTTTAAGGACAAGTTATTTGATAAGAGTCTGCAGGTAGGGTTCATCTTGCAGCAGGGATTTGATCTCCCCAAAAAAGAACTTTCCAGAAGAGGGCTCTGAAATCTCACTTTCTGGGGTCAAATCTCAGCTACACCATTTTCTAGCTCTGGGGCATGGGCATGTCACTTGACCTCTCTGTGCTCCTTTCCTCAACTGTAAATTGGGAATAAAAGGGCCTGCTTTGAGGGGCTTGGGGAAGGTTCATAAATAACACTTGAAAAAAGCTTAGTCCAGTGCTGGGCCCAAAGCAACTGCCCAAGAAAGAGCAGCTATTATTATTAATGCTGATCATCATCAGGACCAATGAACACATTCTGCTCATCAATAACCCTACTGCTTCCTCACCTTCTTGATGCTTCCTCTGGATTTTTAAGATGAAGAAGTTGATTTCCAAAAAGACACACTGATTTTTTTTAAGCGAAATATGTTGAGTAAACATTTTTATTGTGTTTGCAGTTTGGAGACAAGCGGTAAGGCTACAATTCGAACTCAGCTTTCATAAATCAAAGTCTCTGAGGTGAGTGTTTAAAAGGAATACTTGCTCTGCTTATCACTAGTCTTTAATTGCAGCAGCAGTGAGGATCTGGAGTCCAGTAAACAAACAACCGGTTCCACTATAAGCAGTTTCCTTTTAAAATCCAGTAGCCCCCCTCACCCCACACATTTTATACACCTATTTGAGTTGGTGAAACTCATTTTGGGGAAAACTGGCTGAGGCCCTGTGTAAAGGGGATGCCCACAGGCTCTCCATGCCATCCGCATCTCCCCTTGTCACCAAGTTGTGCCTTATGAAGCTGTCTCTTTGTCACATCTGTCCTGCCCTGCAGGCCAGCTCAAGTCAGGAGGTTGTACCTAGAGAATTCCAGTTGTATTTTATCTCAGGAACATAAGATTTTATCTAAGGTGCTTTCCTGCAGCTCATAATATCGCACTCCCTCTGCACAAACTGCACACTCTTCCCATTGTTAGCACCGCCCCCGGTGCGGGCAGCAGCTCCTCAAGGCTCTGCTGGAATTACAGGCCACTTTGTTTGTGCAATAGCTCGGCAAGCTTGGCACCATTGATTTGCATCAGTGCCTCCGGAATAGCCTTTGCCTTCTCCTTAAAGATACTATCTAAACTGTGAAATTCATTAAATAGCCCCAGAAATGGATCAGGTTATTTAACACAACATCCCTAATGGCGCAATAGCTCAGCTGTCCACACTGATAGCGAACATTGTCTTGGATAGTGTTATCAGCCCAGGACACCCGCTATGAATATTGATCCCGAGCTTGTTATAGCCATCACTTGCCATCAGGACAGGTCAGGGTTGGAACCCACCTAGCATCAAAGCAATTTAAAGACAGCACTCAGGCAGAATTTTAATGCCGAGCTGAAGAAAACAAATCAACTCCATGCACAGAGAGAAGGTGGCTCGCTGGATGTGCATGAGTATATTGCAGAGGGTCACCTGGGTATCAATACATGTGCAAGGATGCTGGCCAGTTGGACACCTCTCCAAGTCGTACCTGAAGAGAGGCCTCACTGCCTCCTGGTCCATTACAAAGCAGGTGAACAGAAAACGAATTCCCTCAGCCTTTCTGCCTCCACTCTTCCTTATGCTTAGGGGACGGGTTCTCTCTAGGCTGGGTAAGAGCATTTGTCTTCCTCTGATGTTCGTGGGAGACATGAGTGTGTCTCTTATGTGTCCTCTATTGCCAGAAGCCGAGTGCTGAGCACCAGAGTGGAGACAGCCTTGTGCTCCACTGAGCGCACTTGAGAAACGTTGGGGAAACTAAGGATAAGAAAAATTTAACAACTATGAAAAGAAAGCATTCTTAAGGATTCACAGGTTTAAACACTAGGGTCTCTATATGTTCTTGACTTTCTAATTTGATGCTTCTTCTTTTTTGGCTTCTTTCCTATATTCAACACCTGTAGACTTCAAAGAAAAGGTGAATTATATCAAAATTTCAGAAAAAAAATTTGAGGCAACTCGCAAGATGCAATGAGAGGATCCCTGTTTGGCCTGGGGCCTTCCTTGTTCCTCTGGTCTGGGGTGTGGGTACCCTCTGGAATGCCAGCCAGCTAGGCTGTGAAATTGTCCTGGTGTTTTTCCAGGGCAGACTAAGAGGAGGGACTGCGGGAAGCCACATTCAGGAGTAAACTGACAGAGATCTCTTCTTAGCTAAGTCTCCTACTACTCAGAAGAACCTAAGTACGAAAACCTGTAAACATGGGAGGGAAAAGGGAGAAGGGGCCAGGATCAATAGGGGAGGGGAGAGAAAAAAAGGGGGGGATCCAGTGAGAATTGGGTGGGCAAGAGTGGTCCAAACAGAGTAAGTATCCTATGTGCATTCAGGAAGGGTCTGGATTTATGGGTCCTGGGTGCTGCCTTCTAGTTCCAAGCTGTCTTTTCTCTGGGTTTTCTCTGGGTTTTCTGTGTGTTTCCTTTGGTAGGAGGTGGGCCAGTGGGCTTGGGCAGGGCACTTCCTTTCCCGAGCTTTAAAAGCACAATCCATTTGCACTTTAGGGCTGGAGCGAGCTTGAATTTCGGCAGGGCTTTAAAGTCCGCAGGGAATACAGTGGCCACCTCTGGGAGGGGCCGAGAGGTTTGAATGAGCAAAGCTACAAGGAGCGGGCCTCCAAGGGCTCCTCTTCAATAACGGATGGGATTAGCAGCCCCAGCACTTTAATGAGAAGGCTTCTCCTCCTCTTCCTACTTCTTACCTGCTCAGACAATATTAATTGCCGAGTCATTGTTTGGAAACCGCATGGGGCAGGGAAGAAAGAAGCAGCAGAATTAGAAGTAGCCGTGGGCGGAGGCCTAGGGGAAGCCTCAGAATTTGCCGCTGAAATAAACGCTGAGTGCTCCGGGCCTGCAAATGACAAAAGAAGGAATGTTAACTGGGGTGTGGCTGGTGCAGCTCCCCCGCGCCGCTGCCCGCGGCCTTGGGGGCGGGGCTTGAGGGGCAGATGGGGGCCCTTTCAACAATCTCTCTTTGATCTTAAATTCAAATCAGACAGGTGTCTTTAACCTTTCCCTCCTTAGGGCTGGGAAAGGATGGGGGTCAGCGATGCAGCCTGTTCCGAGACTCACTTTCTGATGCAAATGATCGAATCTGTGAAGAACGCCTCGCGGGGGAATCAAGGGTTGTGCTGTGGGTCATAGCGAACTAGGGTAGCCACCCTCAGCCATCTCACCCGGCCTGACCCGCAACCTGCCTGGCGGAGGAGGGCCACCTACCCCAAACCCTTGCTGCTCTCTTACCCTGTTCTCCTAGGTAGACGGAAAAAACACCGATCAGGAGCAGGATTTTATTTTCCCACTTCCGAGACAGCAAGATGTACTGAAAAAAACCAGTGGTCTAGCTCAGACTCTGTCACCAACTAACGGCGACCCTGTGAAGATCACTGCTTACTGTGGATCTCAATTTCCTCATCTTTAAAACCGGGATGGTAGTCTGCGCCGGGCCACGCCCACCTCGCGGGGATTCTCAGGGAATCAAGAGATCTAGAAAGTCAAGGGCTTGGTAAACGGTAAATCGTGAGAATAGAAGGGCTTTAAAATACGAGGTAAATGGGTCTGAGGTTACTACAGTGGCTCACAGGTGGGGCGGGAGATGTCATCTCCAAGTCAAAGGCAGGTGCGCAGGAGAAAGCGCAGCCCAAGTCAGAGGAGTGTGTTTAGCGGAGAGTCTGGGCGGGTGGGACGGAGGTTCGGTGTCCTCGCGGGCCGGGCGCGCGCACTGGCGCCGGCAGTCTCCGGCTAGCCAAGACCAGCGCGGGTGGCTAGGGCTAGTTCCGAAGCGGGGCTAGCGCGCCCTGCACGTGGCGAGGCCCTGGGCAGCGCAAGTGCCAATCGGCGCGCAGCCCCCCGCGGCTCTCTTCCCGCCCCGCCTCCCCGCCCCCCTCCCCAGCTTCACTTGGCCGCGCACACCGGATTCGCGGTTAGAGAGCTGCGACCGAGCTACAGCCAAGGCAAGCCGGAGCACCGCCATCTCGGACCCGGCACCGCCAGGCGGCCCGCGGGCGGCGGGTATGCTGGCATGGCAGGACGGCGGGGCCAAGGCGGCTCCCTCCCACCACAAGATCTCCTTCTCGGTCCTGGACATCCTGGATCCGCAGAAGTTCACCCGCACTGCGCTCCCAGCCGCGCGCCTAGCTCCCCGGGAAACCAAGAAAAGTTTGGCAGAGGTCGAAGCTGGGAAGGACGCCAGTCCTGGGAACCGGGTCAGACACCAGGAGACCCTTGGTAAGAACGCGAGGCGACCCCAGCCCAGGTGATGCACAGTGGCGGGGGTGGGGGGCGGGGAAGAGCTAGGGCCTGGTGAATGGCTCTTCACCGCGTCTTCCAAGAGCAGGTAGGACGTGTGACCCTCGCCTCGGAATACGGTTGAGGCCGAGAAGGGGTTCCCTGCATTCCAGGTCAGAGACTTCCCTGGAAACCATCCCTGTGCACCCACCAAGTGAGTGAGCACCGTGGCTCCGATTGCTTGGAGTGAAAACTAACCCTAACCTTGCCAGGCTCACTCATTTAACCAGCATTTAACACGTCGCCGCGTGCTAGAACCTGGATTAGCAGCTGAGATAAAGGTGATAAAAACTTGAAACCTTTGAGGTAGATAGCATCATTAACATCACCCCCATTTTATGGATGCGAGAACTGAGACCATGACCTGTGCCTGGGATCTCAGTGAGTAATCAGGTCAGGTATCTATTACTTATCACTCCTCCCGACCCAGCTGTGTACTGGGACTGGGAGCAGGGCTGTGGTGATGGGAAGCCTTTTTAGTATTTTCTCCTGGAAACCATTTTGATTTAACCCCTGACTCTGGCGGTCACCCGAGGAAGGGCCCAGAAAAGTTTGTGGGGGGTGGGGGAAAGACTCGTGCTGGTTGGATCCTAGGTATGAGATTCCCTGGAGGGATGCTGACAGTCAGAGACTCGGGTCTCCAGGGAGGCTGGATGCCTCCCAACCTTCTGTACCTTCTCTCCAAGTTTGGTGATGATTGTCTGGGACCCCTGGCGCCTCTGGTGGCCGCGCATGGGCCCCGGCTCCGGGCTTGGTAATTGTTCGGATCGTCTCTCGAAGGGGCCGAGCTCCCCTTCCCCCACCCCCTTGATCGATATTCTATTACTGGCGCCTGCATATCTCCTGCCCGCAGCTTGCAGGTACCGACTTCAAACCCCCTTTCCCTGTCTGATCCTAATATTGTTCGATTAAAACTTACCTTTAATAGATGACATCTATCGATCTGCCCCCGCACAAATCTGAAACTCTATTAACACGGCGGGAGAGAGAAGATGGGAAAGGGGGAATTTCACTTTAAAGCGGGGGGGACGTGGAGGGCTTAATAACTTCTTCTTTAATTGCTAGGAGTCCCGCACCAAAATAGGCTTCTAGGGACCAGGGAGGTGCTGTGCTAAGCACACTCGAGGTCTTAATGTACGACCACTCCCCACAAAGGTCACTATTTATTGATGCGGGTTGGGTTGCCATTCATTCAAACACATACTTCTTGAACGCTTACTTGGTGGCAGATTTGTAAAAAGCAAAAGGACACCGTACCCCTAAATCTGCTTGCGAGGATGTGCAGTCGTGGATGGGGGGACGACGTGTGGAAGGGCACGGAACTGGGGGTTGTCTTAAGGGGAGATTTGAATGCTCTGAGAACGAGCTTTGGGAACGTGGACCGACCGGGTCGTTCCGGGCTTCTGGTAACCTCCACCTTCTCCCTTAGATACTGCGGGCCAAGGTGCCGGTCCCGCGTCCCCACTGGAGGGTTCAGAGGCCGAAGAGGAGGAGGAGGACGCAGAGGACTCGGGACCCGCTCACGCTCTGGTGGGCCCCGCGCGCTCCCCCGAGGTCCGGGCGGCGGTGTTGGCGGCTGGAGAGAGCAAACCAGACGGCGAAGGCGGCCTCACCGGCTGTCCCAGCTCGCCCGGCTCCCCGAGGCCCCGGCGCCGGCGCGCTGAGCCCAGCTGCACCAAGCCGCGGCGAGCGCGCACCGCCTTCACCTACGAGCAGCTGGTGGCCTTGGAGAACAAGTTCCGGGCCACGCGCTACCTGTCGGTGTGCGAGCGTCTGAACCTAGCGCTGTCGCTCAGCCTCACTGAGACACAGGTCAAAATCTGGTTCCAGAACCGCAGGACCAAGTGGAAGAAGCAGAACCCGGGCGCAGACGGCGCGGCGCAAGCGGGCGGCGGCGCGCCCCAGTCTGGGACACCGGGTGCGGCGGCGGGGGCCTGTGGCGGCAGCGGCGCGAGAGGGAGTCCCGCACCGCCAGGCCCCGGCACTCTGCCCTTCCAGACTTTCCCCTCCTACTCCGCAGCCAACGTCCTCTTCCCGGCCGCAGCCGCTGCCGCCTCCTTCCCGCTGTCGGCCGCTGCCGGGAGCCCCTTTGCGCCCCTTCTCGGGCCCTCCTACTTGACCCCATTCTACGCCCCGCATCTATGAACCTGGAGTCCCAAGGGCCCCCAGCTTGGCAGGGGTTCACGAGTGATTGGCATCGTGGTGTGGCCCCCTTCAGAGGGGCGCGGGCGTGCACGGACCGCCCCCTCCTGGTGCACAGGTGTCTGCGCGCCCCTTCCTTTCCATCTGCGGGACTCGCCACCAGAGGGCGGGGAGAAGATGCCTGTGGGCTCCTGCCGCGCCCCTTCCCAGTTCGGACCTCGGGTTACATGCGGGCCACAAAGGGGTGGGGGAAGTCTCCGGACACCGAGGCTGTCCTAAAGTCTTTCCGTTTCTAGACCTTGTTCTTCACTTTCCGTCAGGTTTAATTCAGTTCAAGGGCTCTTTTTAAGAGTCAGGGTATTCGGTGCTGCGCTAACAAAAGGTGCCAGGGTGGAGGTGGGAGGAGTTAAGACTACCTGTGCAACAGCACTCGCACCCAGCAGAGTCTTCTATGTCTCTCAGAGCCGAGGGGCTCGTGATGCTTGGTTATTGGCTCAAATCCAGCGTCTCCCATGTCCTGAACAAAGCCGGAGAGAGCTGGGCCCATGGCGCACACATTGCCACAATGAAATGGTCTATTTTTAAAATGCATAAAACAATATCTCTAGGTCTTCATTTAAGATTCGGACTTGGGCACAGTGCTGTTTCTAACAGGCCGCATAGGTTATTTTCGGAAGAATGGGGTACTTTATTTTTCTGAGCAGGCTAGAAGTCTATGCTAGGAAGAGTCGTTCAGCATTTTGGCCAGACTTGCGCGCTTAAGAAGACAGGTTGGCTCCGCTGCACTGCAGGTTTTGAGGACAGCTTGGAAAAGTCACAGCAGAGGCCCCAGATAAATGAAGGGGGTGACAGCCACGAAGATCATGAAATCCATGTCAGTTCAGCTATTTTTAAGTGCAGGCTTGATACAAACTTTAGTCTTGGCTGAACGGCCAGTCCCAGCAATTCCCTGCTCCCATTGAACCAAGTCGGTCAGGCATTGGACTATTTTTTAAAAGCACAAACTTAACATTTTTAGATCTTCATCTAAGATTCTGACTTGAAAGCAATTCCTGTTCCAAATAGATTCTCCGTGATGGTGAACCAAGCAAAAGATTGCAAGTGGCTGGGGAGAAATATATACTTATTGGGTGTAAAGGGCTACATGGAGGCTAATCCCTTGTTTGTAAAGGACTCAACTGAGGGACTTAATACATGTGTTCTAACTACTGCTTTTATTGTCACTCTTTAAAAATTACCTTTTCTGTAAAATTCATTTGCCAGTGTTGTTTGGAATACTCCTTCACTAGTGTTCTGTGCGATACGGTCTTGGTGCCCACATCTCAGAAACCCAGGTGACCCCAGCTCTATGCCACATTCCTTCATTCATTCTCACTTTGATTGCTTCAGGCCAGTTGACATCTGTATGGAGATTCTATTCCTTGCTATTTCTTGGTAGCCTATACCATTAGTAATTACATTTAATGAGTACTGTCTTCAAAGTAAAAGAACACTTGTTTAGTAATATTAATGCTCCATAACATTATAATCTTGAAATATCTAGTTCTACTATTATCAGGAATGATAGAAAAAATTTCCCCTTTTTCCCAACTTAAATGAAGACTTCATATTCATGTGACTCTCATGAGATTTGACAGTTTGTGTTATTTATGTATTATTTGCTAATTAGAATCTTTTCCTTCTATTCTAAAGAAGAATGTCCCCAAACCACACATTAATACTTTCTAAAGGACAGTTGGTGCCAGATGAGATTAAAAATACAGTTACTGTAAGAATATAACTGCTACTCACTTTACATATGGGTAAATGCTCCTCCAGTAACTATTTGTTGACTTCTTAAAAGCAACATTCCCTGTGTATGAACAGGCACTTCAAGCACATGAAGGCCAGATCTGTAATTTCTGTAATAAGTGGACAGCATTACATTCCAGTTCTCTCAGGTACCAGAATCAGACTGCAGCTGAAGAGAGGGAGTAGAGAGGGAGGCTTTTCTGTGTGTGTACCCTCATCCCTTCCACGAATGGTCACGGTGATCCTTGAAATGTGTGACTTTTAACTTCTGCTGCTTTAACATTAAGGATTTGACTTTTCAACCAAATCCTTAGACTCATTCTATTGGTGTGTTGGCCTAATAAATTCTTTTTTTGTATTGCTTTCTTGTTTCCTTCTTGCTATTAGTAAACCCTCCCTTCTCTTTTGGAGGTACTAGGGATTTATTTCTTTATTTTTATTATTTATATATTTATTTATTTGGTACTGGGAATGGAACCGGGGGATGCTTTACCACTGAGCCCCAACCCCAGCCCTTGCTATTTTTAATTTTGAGACAGGGCCTTGCTAAACTGCTGAGATTGGTCTCTAACTTGAAATCCTCTTGCTCAGTTCCCCAAGTAGCTGGGATTACAGGCATGCGCCACCGCGCCCATTCCCAAATGCATTTAAAAACCTGATTTCATCCTATGGTCGGTTACACAGATTTGGGGTTAGAAAACCAGAAACAGTGTCTTAGAACTGGAGGGAAGCTCCCCAGGGTCAAGTGGACAGGACAGTGAGCCCCCTGGTGTCAGGGCGATTCTCCAGCAGCTTCACTCCGAGCGCCACCCCAACACTTCCTGGTTCACAGGACTATCGTGAGGTGACAGAGTGCAGAGCCCACCATGTGACTGCCTGAGACAGGCTGGCGCGAAACCTCCTCCACCCTTTAGGGATCCATGACTTTGACAAGTTACTGATGCCTTTGTGCCTTGGTGACCTCACCGTAAGGCCTACCTCAGAGGACAATGGAGAGGACCCGAGAGGTCACGTGGAAAGCACTTAGCTTAGTGTCCAATAGAAAGATGGTAGTTGCCATTCCAGCTGAAGCTGGAAAAGACCTTAAAGATGCCCTACCTAACCCAACCATCTTGTTAAAACAATTTTTTTTTTGCCGCATAATAATCTTTCAGAAAACTGAATATATCAGATGTATGCAGCAGGCGTGTTTTCCACACTTGGGCCACGCCTGTATAACCAGCACCCAGATCAAGAAACAGCGTGTCTCCAGAGCCCCTTGTGTCCCCAGGCATGATCACCCTTCCCAAGAGTAGCCACTCTCCTGACTCCCAACTGCAGAGAGTACTTGTGTCTAGCTCTTCTTTTAATTAAACAAATGGAATCATACAGCATATGCTCTTTTTTTTGTGTCTTTTTATTGCCTGACATTGAAGAATCTTCTTTATGTTATTTTTACAGTTATAGATTCTTCATTCCAATTACTACTGCTGTTTTTTCATAGTTCAAAAAAAATCCACTTATTTATCCATTCTACTGTTGATGGGTAATTGCATATTTTCTGGTTGGGTCCTCATGACTCAACTGTCTTGTACATGTCTTTTGGTAAATGCATCTTCATAATCCCTGGTTATATACCTAGGAGAGGGGTCACTGTGCATATATAAGTCTAGCTTTAGTAGATATCACCAACGTTTTCCAGTGCAGTTTTAGCAATTTCCATCCGCACCCGCAGTGAATCAGAGTCCAAGTCCTCCCCACCCTCCCAGCACTCTGGACTGCCTGCTCTTTCCAAGGATTCTGAGGAAAGCAGTAGTATCCGTTTGACTTTAATATTCATCTTCTGGTAAGATACCATGCTGCCTACATCTCCACAGTCCTCTGGGTCTTTTGGTGTCAGTTTTGGTAAATAGTTGAGTCAAGTTTTTTACTCATTGAGTCATCCCTTCATTGGTAAACTCTTTGACAGGAAGTGACTTACCCAAGATCTCACAGCTAGTAAGAAAAAGAACAGAACCTGAGCCAGGGGCAGTGGTCCATGCCTATAAACCCAGCAACTTGGGAGGCTGAGGCAGGAGGATTGCAAGTTCAAAGCCAGCCTCAGCAAAAGCAAGGTGCTAAGCAACTCAGTGAGACTTTGTCTCTAAAATACAAACTAGGGCTGGGGGTATGGCTTAGCGTCCAAATGCCCCTGTATTCAATCCCCTGTACCCAAAACAAACAAAGAATAAACAAACAAACAAAAACCAGAAATGGAAATCCAGACCTAATGGCTCCAAGGTGATTTAATTTAGGCATGGTGCCACCAATCATATAAAATATTTAGTTCAATATTTGGGAGCTGTCTGGGCGCTCGTGGCTGAGGCAAAGCATCGGTACTGGAGTGAAGGGCGAGCCAGCGCTGGCCCTTCCTGTGTCAGTTCCGCGTGTGACTTGCTGAGGAACTGGCAAGCTGTTCTCTGCAGTACTGCCCTGGCTTACTTTTCCACCAGCAGTGCGTGAGGACCCCAGTTCTCCACGTGCTGGGAACACCTGCTATTTTTCTCTTTGTCTTTTATTAAATCAAAACATCCGAGCAGGCGGGAAGTGGCATCTGGTGTTCTGATTTGTGTTTCCAGAGTGCTGTGGTTTGTCTCTTGAATGCCCCCCACAGGCCCACCTGTGAAGACTTGACCGCCAGCCTGGGGCCTTACTGAGAAGTGGTGGCACCCTTAGGAGGTGGAGCCTCCTAGAAGGAAGGAAGGAAGTTGGATCACTGGGGGTGAAGCCTTAAATACTGAGACCCATGACCCCTTCCCCCGTCTCTTTCTCTCACCTTTACGTTTTCGCTCCTGGCCACCATGAGGTAAACAGGCCATACACTCCCACCATGATGTTCTGCATCCCATGAGCCCAGCAGGGCTGGAGCCAAATGACCACAGACTCTAACATCTGAACCAGTGACGCAAAATAAACCTGTTCCTTTATTGAGTTAATTATCGCAGGTTTTTGTTACAGTAACGGAAAGCTAACTGCCACACGTTGACTGAGGACCTGAGGTCTTCACTGGTGCCTGTTGGCCGTTTGTCTGTCTTCTTGGGAGAAAGTCCAGTCCCGACCTTTAGGCCTCTTCTAGTCGGGTAATTTGTCTTCTTGCATATTCAACACCTTTATATATTCAAAACATTTCTATCCTCACTCCCCTCTCTTTTGTACCTTAAAATAAATGTATGGTCCCAAGACCTCTCCTTCCTTCCCTTGTTTCCTGGGTATCAACTGAAAAACCAGGTAAGTGAAGGTGCCAGATAGGTGCCAGATAGGCTCAGTTGGTGCCAAGAGTGTGAAGAAAGTGCCATGACTTTTTTTTTTTTTTTTCCCCCCGTCAGCTGTTTCTGTACAAAGAAACAGTGTCCTTAGCACTGACGTCATTTGGCCGGAAACAAACATGCTACTAATTCCACCTTTGCCAGGTTTGTCGTCACATACAGACCTGGTTTGCATTTGGAAAGGTCACACCAAGCATTTAATACCTGCTCCCCCAGCATGGCAAAACGTTACTGACAAAGAAGTTCATGCTGTTGCCCAGAGAGGTCAGCGTTATCCGTTTTCCTGAGATGAGTTATTTCCTGTGTCAAGTCCTCAGCTTCCATCAGGGTTTTCGAAAGGCAGGAAGTGGAACTATCTTCAGTGGGTTAGAGAAATCTCCGCCTTCCTGGTGGTGGGGTTCCATGTGTCTATGGAGTGTGAACCCACGTAATTGGATCCATGGCTAGTTTAGAATTTCTTTTCAATTGCAGAAGATGAACATACTATGTTGGAATAAGGACTCCAAGGTAGGACGGATGTGCTAGGATGTTTGTCCTGACCCTCTCTTTAGAAGCTTCAATATTTAGCCACCACCCCTATGGAAGCACCATGGCCCTAGGTGTGGGTTCTTATTCAAGGCTGTGACAGAGCCCACACAATCCTCTTCATTTGCTATATGCCAGACACAGTGCTAGACCCTGGGAACACAACAGAGAGCAAGAACAACCTGGTTCCTGTCCTGATCCTTCCGGTGGATCGAGTTCCATGGACTTTCAGTGTTTTTGATCTCATACCTTTTGGTATTAAAAAATAGTGAGACTTCATCCTCAGGATATGGATTTATTTAAACTATATACATACACTACAGTGCTAACAGATGATCTCACTGCAGATTTAAATGTGCATTAAAATTGAGATTATACCACATAAATGGAATTTTAACATTTTCTTCTGCACATCCATACTTCACTTTATACCCCTTCCTCTCTTTTTGGAGATTGGGGTCCTGGCAGACAGACAGGCTGATTCCTAGTGCTTTGCTTTTCTCTGCCTGGAGTCCAGCTTTCCGGCAGGGAGGACCTCACACCAGCTGCTAACCTGTCGTGGTTGGTATTGTGTTGATTCCACTTGCTCCAACCTGGGGTCTTCCCAGCCCTGGCAATGCACCCTCATGTTTGGCAGGTCTTGTGTCTCTCATAGCCCAGTATGCTGCTATTCAATCAGTGGCTGATAAACGATTGAAATCGCTTGCACTTTCTGGTTAGTCTAATTCTGTTTTATTCTTTGTAATTAAGGACAGTTCTATTTTTCTACAACTTTTTCAAACGTCTTGATGATAAGGGCTGGGATTGTAGCTCAGTGGTAGACCACTTGCCAAGCACATGGTTCAATCCTCAGCACTGCATAAAAAATAAATAAGTAAATAAAATAAAGGTATTGTGTCCATCCACAACTAAAGAAGAAAAAAAAAAAAAGTCCAGTCAGGCAGGTTGGTGCACACCTGTAATCCCAGCAGCTCAGGAGGGTGAGGTAGGAGGATTGTGAGATGAAAGCCAGCGTCAGCCACTTAGTGAGGCCCTAAGCAATTTAGTAAGACCCTGCATCAAAATAAAAAGCAAAAAGGACTGTTTTGTGGCTCAGTGGTTAAGCACCCCCCCACCCCCGTTCAATCCCTGGTACATACATACATACATATATACAATGAAAGTCTGAATGATAAATCTTTTTGAATTCAAAATCATTTGAAAGAAACTCTCATGTTAACAAATAAGCTGTTGTTAACCTTGGAAACATTCTTCCTTTATGAGTAATTTTAAATGGATTTGGCATAGCAATAACAAGTAATTTCTATTTTTAGTTATCCCAGACTAAAAAGCAATAAAATTGAAATACTTGGAAAAATGATCATCACAATAAGTCTAAATTTCCTAACTACTATCAATTTCTGCACTATCTCATGGAGGGCTGGCCCCAGTCCACAGCCACACACTGATCCCCAGCTTCGCTGTCTTCCCAGCCCTGGAGTGAGATGTCTCTGCCTTGAAACAGGGCTGTAGGCCAGTTCTTTGACCCAACACTCCCACTTCTAGGACTTTATCCTGTAGATATGTCTGCAGGATTTGTCAGAGCCACGGCTACCTAGCATGACATTGTCGTAGCAAGATTGGAATTGTCCAAGTGTCCAACAATCCGGGGCTATTAACATACCCAAAAACAAAAGAGTGAGGTAGTTCTCTCCACACTGACCCAGACAGAAGCCGGGGCATATCAAAAGGCAAGGTACAAAGGGGGGAATGTAGCTTGGTAGAGTACTTACTTAGCATGTGCAAGGCCCTGGGTTCAATCCCAAGGCCTCCAAGAAGGAAAAAAAAAAAAATGTAGGCAAGGCAAGGTACAAAGGGCGCATGAAACCTGCTATCGTGGATGTTCTAAAGTGAAGAAAATAATGACGTGTTTATTTTTATTTGTATGAAGAATCACTGGAAGGATATACAAGAAAATAATATAGAGGGTCGCCCAGGAGAATTCACTGGATGGGGTTGGAGCAGGAAAGGAACTTCTCAGGTGTATTTCCTAATTTGTCTTGATTTGTGAAGGAAGCAAATGTATTATTTACAAAACAAAAAGAAGTCACATGGGGGAGAAAATGTCAAAGAAGAAAGTGGTGCTGGAATTTAAGGTTCCCAAGTATCTTCTAGCATCAACCTTTGGAAATCTGGAAGAG